>NC_090935.1:516589941-516899424 GCF_040938575.1 Ambystoma mexicanum | reverse complement strand
ACCCCTCTCGGGTTCAGTATACAGATCATTCTATAGGGCTCATTTGAGCATGAATTATTTCACCCTACCCCTAGCATAGCAGAGGATATATTTCTGTTTTTAGAATTGTGATATATTGTTTTTCATTATACTTTTTTCTAATTTTGTTTCATGAAAGTGCGCCAAGGTTACACACATAATCGGGTATTTGTTATCCTGTCTCTGCTCTGTTATTCCTTTTCTTTTTCTGCCCTTTTATATATTACTTCCGAACCCAACACATGACTTTTTGCATTTTAGACCCATAACTATTTTATGCTGTGCAAGAATGTTGTTTTTACAATGCTCTCTTTGTGAACTATTTTTAAAGACTGAAATTTTTGGTGTAACGTGTATACTGTAACCATCCCTTTGCCATTTTGCACAAGTCAAATGTTTACAGGCACCATGCACTTTATATTAGGCACTTTGCACTTTATGTAAGACATGCACTTGGCTTTGTATAGCAAAAAGGCAACTAGGTGCAGTCTTGTAATTTTGCACAGAGCAGTACATCTAATTCTTATGTTCCATTAAACCTCACAGCATATGTCTAATTGAGGAATGCTAGCAACATCCTTTGTTTATTTCTCTGCACATAATTAAATCTAATAATGGGTTCTGTGTGAATATCAGAATTCCGCATCTGATTCAAACAGGCGCATGTTTGATCTAGTAATACACTTGGTCACGGCAGGAAAAGGTCACACACACACGGTGTTTTCAATGTGCAAATATTTTTGAGGCTGCTACTAAAAGTCACGGAAGCGAAACGAGAGCCATTATATGCATTAAGAGTTTTATCATGCTCTGAATATGTTTACTTTCCCATTTGGCATGAAACGCACTAAGCGCTAATTATTCATGAGGTTATGTTATTTATAATATGTGAGTTGTTAAACTAGTTATTATTTCAGTTTAACGATTGAGCAAGTGCTAAAAATGCATTTAAAAATCGCTGATAAAGGAGACCTATATACTAAGAAGCATCTTCAATGTGCACAAATGTTGCAGTAATTACAAAGCTTTTTATACATTTAAAGATGTCTGCCTTTGAAATGTGGTAAAAGCACCGTGTGTGAAATGGATACATTCTATCCTATACAGAGATCATAGAGACTAAGAACCCTTTTTAAAGTCACATTGTTTATGTTTGCACTTTTAAATGTGATCAAGCGGTCTGTGCACCGTGAAACGCGTTGTTTCTGGATTTTTTCCTTGCCATGCTGACATTTAATAAAGCACTGTTAGTCTGGTAAAAACTTTGGACTGTGTTTTGCCTCTGTGCAGAGAGTCACCAACGACTTTCTCTGCTGTTCTTGGGAGTGCACTCCACTGGTTAAGCTTTTCCCGGTCCCATTCTGGTTCTGGGAAATTGGTTTTCCCCCTTTTTTCGAATATATATATATATATATACATATATATATATTCATTCATTAAAAAAACTCTAGTTAAGGTGTCCCCTCAAATCTAATGATGTGTTATTTATGTAGCGCATACGCCTAAGTGCTTTATATAGAACACATTTAAATAAAATATCACACAACCAGAGTTAGTACTCATTTATCGACCTTGGAAGGATGAAAGACAGAGTTGGCTTGCTGGGATTCAAACTGCGACCTGCAGATCAAATACAGATCACAGCACCGAGGGCTCAACCCACTGAGCTATCTTGTCGGCCTCTAATTTTTTTTGTCATTGTGAATCCCATCTGTTATGTATGTGCTTATGGGCTTTGCAATAGGGGGAATGCCGAGTTAACATGAGCATCACTTCCCACATTTTCTGAATTGCAAACGTCTTGTTGAGTTAAATCTGATCACCTTAACTGTCCCTTAACTAATGCTTTTTCAAAGAATATGAAGGGTTTTATTATGCCGTGGTTCATTCAAGGCCCACTAGCCATTTGTTGTGGTTGCGTTAATAATTAATCAAAGGCAGGAGATTTAGATAGTGCTCCTTTAATTACACTACACACACAATTCTGATTTCACTCCTTAAGTACCATCCCACCTTCAGAGTGGTGAGTATTATATTTGGCAATGTCAATGCTGGGTTCGCCTTCATGTAGAGTAGGGGTTTAGGCCACTAGCAAAGAGGTTGCAGGGGAGAGCTTTGGGCTTCCTTTCTCCTAGCCCTGCCGCGCTCCTAATGTTATTCCGCGCTTCTGATCTCGTGGTAGTTCCTGCAAGATTTAGCACAGGGCTTCCTGGAAGTCCTTTACTCTACATACCTCCTTTTGTTGGACAAATCTGTCTTACTCCATCACATAGTCGGTGTTCTTTCCTGGTCTTCTTCTTTCTCTCTGTGGTCGACTGCTCGCTGCATTCTCTTCTGGCGGTGTTGCATTTTTTCACTGGTTCTCTCTTGTTTTACCACACTCCTCTTGGGACTGGCTTCCACATGGGATGGTATCCCTATATCATCCTCCTCTCCTTGTCCAGGTTGTTCTCTTGTGGTCGGGTTCTCTTTGGCCAAGCTCTCCTCTTGACTTCTCTGATCTTGTGTTGCGGGGCTGAATGTTTCTCCTGTCCCACTTTCGTATTGCGCCACCCTCTTCAAGTTCCATTGGTTGCTGTCTTGGGTGCGTACATGGTTTTTCCCTCTCTGCATGACCCTCACTGGTCTGCTGAACTTGGACCCAGTCACGGCATCTCTGCTTTCCATTTTAATCTTTATCAAATCTCCTCTCTGACTGTGCTTTGTTGGGGCTTTCTTCTCTCATCACTATATCTCTTCATGTTTTCTTTGCTCTTTTTTACTCGCCACACCAAATCTTCCATGTCCACTCTTTCATCCTCCCCCACACTTGCCAACCATGGCGGGACCAGGGTGGAGGCTGCCCTGCAATCTCTGAGAAGTTGAAACGGCAATATGTTTGTGACCGCATTAGGGGTAAGGTGATGAGCAGCTATTGCCTCTTTGACTGTGCTGAGTGGATCAAGTCCTGCTGATGTGGCTAGCTGCAAGGCTCCCTTCATGAACATGTTGGTGCGCTCCACCAACCCAATTGCTTGTGGGTGATATAAGGCTGCTTTGATTTGCTTGATATTGTTCTCCTTCATAAATGTTTCCATTTCTCTAGATACGAGTTAGACACCGTTGTCAGTGACCAGTTCACTGGGCAATCCTTCTCTCTGAATTATTTATTTGAGGAACTGAATAACAGTGGTTGTGGTTATGTTAGGTATGAAGTCAAAATCTACCCATTTGGATAAATAGTCCACTAACACTATGCCATACTTGTGTTCATGTTCCATAAGTTCTAGCCGGCCTATGAAGTCCATGCCACATTTTTGCCACACTCTTTCTGACACTTCTGTCGGGGTGTAGTGGCGCTTGTCTTACTTTAAGTAGCTTGTCACAATTTACACACTTGTGACACCTCTCTGTTTGTTTATTAACTTCTACTGCGCACCAAACCCATAGGTAACAGGGCGCAGTAATGAGATAATGCAAAGCTTACAAAGTTACAAATGTGTACAGGTTACAATATAGTGCACAGAATCGAAAAATAACAGAATAAATTACACGTAACAATACCGATAGTGTGACATTGTTCAAATGGGAGTTAAGAGTGGTGGGAGTGTGCCGTGGCCTGGAAGTGGAGTGGGCCAAATGGGCAGATGCGGCATAGATGATAGGGAGACTAGGGGTCATTGGAGATGATATGTTTGATGGCGTTTCTTCTAAAGTGTAGGTAGGGTTGGACTGCTCTCAAATTTTGTGGTAGTGAGTTCCAGAATTTAGCAACCTTCACTGGAAAAATGTTGCCACCAATCGTAGCAACCTTATATGTTGACACTACTAAGCAATTGGCGTTACCGGCTCTAGTAGGTCTAATAGAAGTTATTTTATGTAGTTTATCCATGAGGTAGCTAGGGGCATCGTTGTTTAAGGATTTGTGGGTCAGTGAAATCATTTTTAGCTGTATTTTGTTATCAGTGGAGAGCCAATTATGTTGGCGTCTGATAGAGGAGATATATACTCTTTTGTTTATGCCCAACGCTGCGCTCAAGGCGTTATTTTGTGGTATTTGTAGTCTCTGGATAGTGATTTTGTTAACACTGCTGTAGAGGGCATTGCAGTAATCAATTCTGGAGAGTATAAAAGCTCTAGCCAAGATCATACAACTGTCATTAGAAGGAATGGCCTGCTGGCTCTTATCAATTTACAAGTGCAGGCAGTGGTAGAGGCCAGAGATTTTACTTGTCAAAGGACAAAGTGGAATCAAGGTAGAAGCCAAGGGTTTTTACTTCCTTGGAAACCTTGATGATATTTCCATTGATATTGAATGAGGAGAATTCCTGGCCTACTTTGTTAATGTTTGCCTGTGTGCCCAAGATTATCAACTCTGTGTTATCATCATTCAGGCATAGGCCATGGGTGGCCACCCATGCCTGGATGATAGGATATACCCTATTCACCAACTCCTTGTCCTTACTATGATCCCCAGAAAGTGGGAGGAGAATCTGTGTATCATCTGCATAGTTGTTGTAGGTGATACCCAGAAGGTCCAGATCGTCAAACAGGGGTTTGGTGAAAATGTTGTATACAGTTGGGGAGACACATGAGCTCTGAGGAACACCAAACAAGATGGGGATGGGGTCCGCAGCTGCCGATGGGCTGAATGCTCTCATGGGTCTCTCACTCAGGAATTATTCTAACCAACTGATAGCCTCAGGAGAGAAGTGAGATGCAGAGTCGAGGTGTCTGCAGAGGACCTTGTGATCCACAATATCAAATGCAGCTGAGAGATCAAGTAAGAGCAGAAGTGCTGTCCTCCCTTTATCTCTCAACTCATCAATTTGGGTTTTTCAATCAATTAAAGCAGTTTCTGTTCTGTGTAATGGACGAAAGCCAGATTGTCTAGCTCCTAGGAGTTTATGCAGTTCAAGGTATTTTTGAACCTGGATATAAGCAGCTTTGTCAAGTATTTTAAGTAGGAATGGTACCGTGGTAAAAGGGCGGTAATTAGTCGGGATGAGAGGGTCTAGTGTCTGCTTCTTAAGGTGTGGGAGCACCCAGGAATGTTTTAAGTTGGCAGGGATGGTGCCTGATGCAAAGGAAGCATTAATCTATTTGGAGATGAATGGTGATAGGTCTCTGTCAGCGTCTTTTATTATCTGTGCTGGGCAAATATCACCTTTACAGTTGGAATGTTTGAGCGAGAGAATGATTTTTTCTACCTCTAAGGAGAAGTTTTTGGAGAAGTGAAATTTGTTATTATCAGACCCTCCAGCTTATTGCGATTTTGCGATCCTGCAAAAATGGCCGTTTTGCGCAAAATGCCGCAAAAATTGCCGTTTTGTGCAAAAACAGCATCTTTAAAAAAAAAAAATACTTTTTTTTTTAAGTAATCTGCAAAAATTACTGTTTTGAAAAAAAGAATCCTCAGGGTGCCAGGTTCTTAATTTTTATTTTTTTATTTACACAAGAAATAAAATCACTTGCGCCCCAAAAATTGCAGCCCAATCCACAAGGGACACATGAATGGGCACATTTTACATGCACGCCCATTCAGATGCCCTTTTTCACCTCCTTGATCTAAATAAAGTGGCGTTTCCGTCAATTTAAAAGCACATCACTCATTTCCAAGCAAGATGCACTTTTAAATGTGCAGAAATTGTAGGCAACCCTACGCGCACGGGATGTGGGGCTGCCACTGCATGACAGGGTCTTTCCTGCCCCTGTCATGCATTTCTTTTAAGGTATGAACCGCTGCTGAGTCGCTTGCATTTCTGTTCCTCAAACAGGATAAAAATGCATTTTGTGGGTCACATTTTGCAGCGGCAGGCACCTAGAGTGCTTGTCCCTGTGAAAGGCACTGGGAGCTTGCAGAACACTGTCGGAAGAGCGATTCTATTCAAAGTACTGCCCATTTTGATGACAAAAATCTATCGAATGTTACAATTTGACCAATTTCGTCCAGTACTATTCGATCGATTTTTATAAATACTGAACATGTGTTGCGGGGGTGTCACCCGCTCCCCTTGTTTAGTATTTTTGGTCTTTGGTGGTTGCAGAAGTGTTTTCCCCTTTTTCCTCAAAATTGGAGGCGGGGACTGAAAAAAAAAGAAATAACAAAAAAAGGACCCTGCGGAGTCGGATCCGACCCGCGTTAGAGGGACGGATCCGACCCGCGATAGAGGGACAGATCTGGCACCGCAGGGTTGCAGGGGAAGCGGCAGTGACCAAGCAGTTAAGTAGGGGAGGGGGTCGGTGGTGGTGAAAGGTACATTTTGGGTTGTTTGGCTGAAGTGCAAATTAATTTGCAGCAAAATTGACTACGGTCAATTCCGCCGCAAATAATTACACTTCGGTCAAACAACCCAGAACACCATTCAAGGCAGCTGCCAGCGCACAATTTGCGCTACAGCTCAAGCCTGTGGAAATGCGCTGGTCACCTTTGAGAATAAGGTGACCTGCTCATTTCCAAAAATGGGTTGTCTAAAAATATCACATCCTCCGTTCTTTTTTTAAATGCCCCATCATTTGAGGAACTGGGTCAAAATCTACATTTAAAAAAAAAAAAATGGTTACACTATGAGAGCGAGGGAGAGTGATGTGTGAGATGTGAAGTGATGGGCAAGAAAGCAGAGGGAGAGCAGTGGGTCAGAGGAGGAAGTGCTGCACAAGAGAGCAGAGGAAGCAGTGATGCGGTGGGCCAGAAATATGAGAGCGAGCAGAGGTACAGAAAGTAGAGGAAGCGCTTGGCCAGAAAGAGGCAGTGAGCTGCAGATTGGGAAAAAGGATGAGGGAAGAATGTGATAGAATGGGAGAAAAGATGCAAGATGCAGAAGCAGCACAAAAGAATGAATGAATGTATATTGAGGGAGGAATTGTAGAGTGTAAGGTGTGAGTTGGGAGTATGATTTGGAGTGTGGCAGGGGCTGGGCAGTGCAAATTGTGACTTGACAGTGTGACATAGCACGTGAGTATTTGTATGACAGAGTCAGAGGTTAAGGAATGTAAGTTGTGATGGAGAGTTGGTGAGATGTGTGTGGGTGTTTGGGGGATTGGAGAACATAGAAAGGGAATATTTTCAGCATTACAATTGATAATGATCAATTTAGTTAATACTATTAAATAGGCATGAACATTAAACCAAAAATGTAGCCAAATCAAACACTGTTCTGCCAAGCCAGAGACATCTGGGACTCTTCCTATTAAATTAATACAAAAGATACATAATAATGATACCCTGGCTCTCTTCTATGCCGCAATAAATAAAGGTTTGTCCTGCAAAATTTGCCATTTCATGCCGCTAAATTTGCCATTTCATGCCGCAAAATCCTGGAAGGTCTGTATTATGTGCCGTGAGTGAGTCACTAGGCGGCGGGAGATTGGGCATGTGCTGTAAATTCAGCATGTCTTTTTTTTGCTGTATTTTATTTTGGAGCGTGTTTATTTTATTTGCTACTGCATGTTGGATATCTGCTCACCAGGACTTGTCCTTAGTGACTGTATCGGGTCTGGCTATTGGTGACTCTAGTTCTTTCAGTATGGAAAAGAGTTCCTTCATGCTAGATTTGGAATTGGCAATGCGTTCATCTTAAGAATTCTGTTTTGCCAGGTAGACCTCATTTTTATAATGCGAGGAGATGGAGGTTCGTTTTACTTTATTTTCGGTGGCTGGGCATAGTCTCCAAGTAGTTTCACTTTTTCTTTTTATGAGGCGTAGGTCTCTTAATTGTGGCGTAAACCATTTATTTAGGTGGGCTTTGGATTTACTTGTCCTAAGTTTAAGAGGGGCAATTTTATCCAATGTGGTGAGCATAATATTGTTATATTCATGGACTAGAATGCTAGCGTCTAGATTTTCTGGCAGTGCATTTAGAATTGGTAGGCTGGCAGGGATTACTTTATCCACTGTAATGCTCTTTTTGTTTCTGGTTAAGCATGGTGGTGCTAACAGCGGGGCCATAGGAGATGGTCTGGAGGTTAATTGGTTGAAGGACACAAGTGAGTGGTCTGTCCAGGGTTGAGGTGAGATGGAAGAGATAGTGGCTGTGCAATTATAACCCGCTATCCAGTCCAATGTTCTCCCCTTCATATGGGTGGGTTTGTTGACTTTTTGAGACAGACCTAGCGCGTTAATGGTATTGGCTATATCAATAGCTTGTTTATCCATTGGATCATTAAAGCCTATGTTGAAATCGCCTAGAAAGAGTAGTTGAGAAGTCGGTTTGAGGTTGTTGGTGAGTATACTGTGCAACTGCTCCTCAAAGGTACCGAGAGGACATGCAGGTCTGTATATTAGATGAATAATAAGTGATTGTGTGTTTTTTATCTGGAATTTAGCAGAAAGGTTTTCACAAGATTGCACGGTTTGAGTAGGGGCTAGTCTGTGGGAGAGGCTCAATTTAGAAATAATGGCAATTCCACCACCTCGGGAGCCATCTCGGTCTTGTCTAGTTATATTATAGCCTTCTGTTATAGCTAGCATGAGCGATGGGCCTGCTGCATTATGTAACCAAGTCTCAGTTATCACTAGGAAATCCAGATTACCTTCTATGATTAGATCGGCTATATCAAGGGCATGGGCGATAAGCGATCTCACGTTGAGAAGTGCTCCTTTGAGTGTAAGTACCTCAGTTGCAGCTTTGATCTGGATAGGAATGGATGCAATTGTATCCGTAGGCTTGAGCTTCTGTCTTTTGATTTGAAGAGGATTTATATTGGAGGCAAAAGGTGGAGGTGGCAAGTTGGTATGGTTAGGTTTCATACTGTACTGGTAATTTGTTTTCAAATTTGTTGGTGGTAGGGATCTCAGTGGCTCATACAATTTAGTAAGTCTGGCAGGGAGTTTGAGGTTTCTATCGGACGTGGTCCATGGAAGAGAGGCATAGTCTTCTATCCCTGAGGCACCATGGTGTTTAGATTGGAAAGTGGTGGGATTGTTCAAAACTATCTTTGGCAGGGTAAGTGAAATGGAGTCTGGCACTGATGAAGGGAGCTCAGAATGACATTCCTGATTCCTGGTAACAGAATGTATAGTGGCAGCCATTATGCAGTAGTAAATCATTGGACTCAGCATCTTTCACAACTGGTGAATATATGGTGCAGGTGGGGTACATGTGACCAAGTCAGTGCTAGGGAGCAGTAAGAATGCAATGCAATTAGTGCACATGGGTCAGGTTAGAACTAAAAACAGTAACTATGCAGAGCAGGTAGGGCACAAGGGACCAGGCCAGAGTTAACCAATGTCAATGCAGTGCAGATAGGGTGCATGGGTCAGGTCAGGCTAAAAACAATAACTATGCAATGTAGGTGAGGCACAAGGGACCAGGTCTGAGCTGAAAACAATGACTATGCAATACAAATAGGGCGCATAGGTCAGGACAGAGCTCAAAACAGTAACTGTGCAATGTAGGTAAGGCACAAGGGACCAGATCAGAGCTAAAACAATGACAATGCAGTACAGATAGGGCACAAGGGACCAGGACCGAACTGAAAACAATGACTATGCAATACAAATAAGGCGCATGGGATCGGGTCAGATCTGGGAGCGATATATTAGTCAGTTGGATGGACATTAATGCATACATGAGGCAAACGTCTGAACAGTACACACATGTAGGCAGTATCATATGCTGGTTACATAGGCAAGGATACTTAATAGGTACTGTCATGGTCCTTATTTCTAAATCCATTCCTGGCCACCAATATGCATCCCTCACTCTCCTTTTTGTCAAGTTGTTTCCAAGATGACCGGCATGAGCCCTGCATATAATAGTTCTTCTAATTGCTATGGGTGGGATTACTTGGTCACCTATCATGAGCATCCCCTCGCTTTCGAAGATTTCATCTGCCACTTTTCAATAGGGACACAACCCTTCTGGAATGTACTTCTCATTGGGCCACCCTTTCCTGACCCATTCCGTGATTTTTGTTGTGGTGGCATCCTTGGCTGCTTCCTCTTTCCAGTGGCACTCACTCATTTCAAGGAATTCCTGACTCCTTAAGTCGGTGAGTGATGCAACCACAGATTCATCTTGTAGAAAGCAGAATTGTGTGTCTTTGCGCAGTGGGAGTCTAGACATGCAGTGCGCCTGGGCATTTTTCCACCCCACAAAGAGGTACGTACGAAAGTAGTCCACAGCCCACGCACATGCTAACATCTTCTTTTCTATGGTGGAGTAATTTTCCTCTGCTTGAGAGAGTGCTTTGGACGTGAAAGCCACAATATGTTCATCGTCACCTTTCTTTGGGTGGGAGTTGCCCCTATACCATACACGCTGGCGTCTTTGGTGATCATGGTTTTCTATTGAGGATTGAAGGGCTGTAGACAGGGCTCATGCATAATGCCCTCCTTGACTTTTTCAAATGACTTTGCCTGCTCTGCATTCCACTGGTACTCCGCACATTTCTTGAGCAATTCTCTCATTAGAGCTGTGGTCTCAGAAAAATGTGGTACAAATTTTGCGTAATATTCGGATAGTCCCAAAAATGATCTCAGCTCATCTTTGCTGGATGGAGGAGGCGCTTTCACAATGGCTTGCAGTAAATCCTTCTTGGGGCTAATGCCTGCCTTGGATATAGAGTATCCTAGAAACCCTACTTCGTCGCCTGCAGTACACATTTATTGTAGCGTTGATGCACTCTTGCATCTTGTAGTTTGTCTAACACTTTGCGGAGAGCTGTATAATGTGCCTCCTTGTCCTCCGCGTAAATTAGTATGTCATCTTGAATCTATAAGACATTTCCAATGTTTTTCAAAAGGGAATCCATCATACACTGGAATGCAGAGGCCGCCAAAGCCAACCCGAAAGGCATTCTGGTGAATTGATACATTCCAAATGGGGTTATAAATGCAGTGAGGGGTCTGTACTCCCGATGCAAGATGATCTGGTGGTTGGCATCTCTCATATCTAGTTTAGAAAATACTTTTGCCTCTTTCATCAGCAGAATCAGTTTGTTTATTCTCGGTAAGGGGTAACTGTCCGCTACTACCTCCAGATGTAGGCTCCGTAAGTCAATGCATATGCGTAAGTTGCCGGTGTTCTGTTTCCTTATAAGGACCACAGGGCCGAGCCATTCTGATGACTCGACCATCTCTATGGATCCTTCTGATAGCATCTTGCTGAGTTTTTCTTGTAGTGCGACTCTCGCCATCGCTGGTACCGCTCTCACCCTGTGCTTGACTGGTACTGCTCCCTGTTTTAACTTTATCTTGTGCACGTAGTTCTTAATGCCTGCCAGGCGTGTCTGACAATAATTCGGGAAATTCTTCTTTGGTGATTGACGTACTATTTTATTTTATGGACATGGTCGAGCCTAATTTGCAATTTGGCTTGGTCATCCCAGCCCAATACTGGTGGTCATTTTCTGTGAAGTGCAGTTTGGTTTTGGTGACTCTGCCTTCTGTCGCCCTGATGTATCCTAAGAGATTCACGCTGGCACCTCCATAAACCCTCTGTACCTTTGGTGATTGTGCGGTACTTCCCTAATCTTTGCGCCCACTGGATGTCTTTATGGGAAAATAAATGAGAGTAGGCCGAAAACAGCATTGTTTTGCTTTCTTAATAACTTTTTTAATTTTGTAATGGATCTTTCCCATATTGTCCGGTCTTGGGGAGGGGAAGGGTTGGGGTACCTGTGACAAACCTTTTGTTCGGAAAATATAAGCCAAATCTCTCATGCAAGTCAAAGGTTATTAGCGATAGAATTTCTGGATTTACTATGGCTCTAGGCAATCACCTTAAGAGTCGCCACACTATTATATATATATATATATATATATATATATATATATATATATATATATATATATATATATATATATATATATATTACACGGCCTGTAGTAGCGGCTGTGTAGTAGTTATGGTTAAATTGCTAAACTCATAGGAAGAGCACTTTTTCGACGGCTTATAACTTTGCTCCCCCTGGACAAAGCCTCACCAAACTTTGCAAAAAATGTATATGGCCCGCTCTGAATTTGTTTGCCAAGTTGGACGAGGTTTCCTGCAGGGAGGGAAAAGTTATAGGGGGGTCCCACATTTTTTTACCCATAGACTGAATGGGGAAAAACTTTGCGCACAGCTACAGCTCCAACGGTTGGACTTTTTTGGACCAAATTTGAGCTAGGAACGGGGGTATGGGCCAGAAAGCGTGCTTTTGTGTGTTTGGTTGCAATCGGACCAGTATTTTATTTGCAAAACAGTGAAATGTACATCCCAAAAAATGATTGATATCTGGGTCACTCTGGCACCTCCATAAACCATGGGACTAATGTTTGTTTTGTATGCTTCTACTCTTTCTTTTCCCACCATGCTTTTGTACAAGCTCAATGGTAATATGGTGAAGTCTGAGCCCGAGTCCGGCATTACTCTTGTTTCATGACGGTTGACTTTAATTGTACAATGGGACTTTTCCCTCCGAATCGTGCGGCTGTTCACCATGAGGATTGTGGCGCATGCTTTTTCATCCGAGTAGGCATCATCTGCTCCCCTGCTCACTCTGGATTTCCGCCACAGTCTTCCTCCCTTTTCACGTGCACACTGATGCAAAATGTCCATACCTTCTGCATTTAAAACATTCTTTATTCCTTGCTGGGCATTCTCTGCTGTTGACTAGGTGGCTGGTACTGGCACATCTGTGGCACTTCAACGGTTCACGTTTCCCTCTGCGACATCTCTGGTCTCGGGCTGTCCACTATGTCTTCTGTCTCTGGATTGTACCCACGGTACTTTTGGTGATTGTGCGGTATTTCCCTACTCTTTGTGCCTACTGAATGTCTCTTCCACCGCCCTCGCAATTTGAATTACTTTGTCTAACGATATTTCCTTCTCAAGAATACATTTATCTTGTACCTTTCTGTTGTTCGTGTGCACTATGAGCATATTGCAGATCCTTTCCTCCGATGTTGCTCCGAAAGCGTACCATGCCGCCAACTCTCTTAACTTGACCATGTAATCGTCCACAGGTTCCGGCGGTTCTTGCTTCCTCCCATACAATCTGATTCTGTGTATTACGGCGTTTTCTTTACCAGAGAACCTCTTGGATATTCTCCTTTTTGCTTCTTGATAGGCATCATCACCTTCTCCTGTCTAGGCTTCTGGGTTCAGGCCTGCAAAAGTTCTTTGTCCTTCCACGCCCAGAGTATTCAGTAAGATGGCCTTTTAGCGTGCAACTGGATAGCCTGTTCCACCCATTGCTTCCAAGTAAGGCAGGAGATTTAGATAGTGCTCCTTTAATTACACTACACACACAATTCTGCTTTCACTCATTAAGTACCATCTGAGTATTCATAGTGGTGTGTATTACATTGGGCAATGTCAATGCTGGGTTCTCCTTCATGTAGAGTAGGGGAGAAGGCCACTAGCAAAGGAGTTGCAGGGGAGAGAGTTGGGCTGCCTTTCTCCTAGCCCTGCCGCACTCGTAATGTCATTCCAAGGGAAGCCACGCTTGTGATCTCGTGGTAGATCCCACGAGACTTGGCACAGTGCTTCCTTGAAATCCTTCACTCTACACTATGGCCTTCGGATGTGGCCACTGTACATGTTACACCAATAGGTTTCTTTAGGGCCCACTAGCCATGGCCTTCGGCCTTGTCCACTGTACATGATCCACCTATAAGTTTCCTTGGGGCTCACCAGCCATGGCCTTCGGCCCTGGGCTGTGAGCACGGCCTTTGGACGTGCCCACTGTACTTATTAATACACTAGGACTCTTTCAAGCCCACTCGTCATGGCCTTCGGTCTTGTCCGCTGCACATATTGCACCAATAGGTTTCTTTGGGGCCAAACGACCAGGGCCATTGGCAAGAAGATCCTATTCCCACCTCCTAGGCGATGTTATCACAACAGCTGTCACCACCATTTATTTGTTTTGCTTGAGTTTCCATTCCCCCGATAATCATCCCATAATTATTGTGGTAACCTCGGGTAATTACAGCAATAAATCTCTAAAATTAAAAAGTCCTCACAGGCGCTCCCCATGTGCCTCCTTCATTTTCCCTATGTCCACCTGCCCACCTCAGTTGATTTTTACCTCCCTGGCCTCCTCCCATTAAATCCTTTCTCTCTTTGCTTCATGTGACGCATTTTCATTTCCGGGCATGTTTTGGGTTTTTACCATGAAATTCTCGGGCGATTCCACCATTGTTCCCGTAGTGCAAAACATCCAAACTGTAAATGGCTCCCTAGATCACCCCTACCTGGGGTGCCACAAATGCCCGTGCATAATTTCGCAACTACTGTGCATACCTAGGCACAGTCACATGGCTGGTACCAGTTGCAGATGCACTGTAGGTGAGCAGATGTGGTGTCGCATTACTTGCAGGGCAAACCTATGAGCCGCACTCCGCTGTTCAGAAAAGGCTCAAACACATTACACAGCACTTCTACTGTGTGCCTTTTGGGCAGATTGTTGTGGAGATTTTTCACATGGAACACAGCCGTATATTGTTTGGAAACATGCATTCATGTCCAATGGAACATAGCGATGTGTTTGCAAGCCTGCCCTTTCCAAAAAATACTGCGTACATTGCTCAACCCTGTGATTTGCCGCTGTCGAAGAGTCCGGCTTTTGTACCCAAACTGATTGTGCATGTGCACCGTCGTTGTGGTCGCCTGGACAAGTTGCTAATGGTGTCATTACCCAGCTGGAAAGGCACATCAAGCGACTTTGCGGATGTCGGCTATGGAAATGGGACTGTACAGGCACAGGGAATGCAAAACTATGTTTGTGGTCGTGGTGTGTACGCAAAGGGCAGTTGTAAACAACTAATACTGTGACATGGAGAGCTCTTGAATTTTATTCGTGGAAGAGTGTGCAGGTTTTTCGAATATACAAATGTTTTATTACTTTTAAATAAGAACACAATGATGCACAAGAAATCGGTGAACTGAGAAAAGTACATCGCATTTGCAAAGAACATGTCAAAACCGAGTATAACAGAGTCAATAAGCATTATTTAAATCTAAGTCAATAATCATATTGGAATTGTGTAAAGGGGAGACGAATAGAGTATGCAATGTCGCTGTGCTCCAAAGAAGACACTGCAAAGGGAAGAAGTAATGTTTCAGCTTCATTCGGCAAAGGTCGTTGCCATCCTTGGGTAAACAAACCTGCGTACATTCCCTTTTTCTGCAAGCTACCTATGACATTGGGACAATTGGGACTGTTGCTGTTGCGGGTGTGGGTGACAGGAAGGGATGTTCATAATTTTCTCCACTACTGTGTGTATTCAGCCAGACTGAAATGGTTGGTGGTAGCTGCAGATGCACTGTAGGACACCACTTTTAGACATTCCAACATTGCAGAAAGTGAAATACACCGAATTTGTTCTTGGAATGGTTTCAAGAGACACTCTTACACCCCATCCTACTCAGGCATGTGACATGCATTTGTGACATAATGCTGAAGAATAGTCAGAGGACCCCCGCAGCGTTTGTGTACCTTGTGCGGTATGACTGATTGTATAGAGAACTGAGTGATAGCTTATGGAAGTCGCTAATGTACTTTGCACAGACCCCCCAGATCCCCACCAGTGTATGTGTACCTTGTGAGTTCTGAGTGACTGTATACATGAAAGTCAGTGATGTGTTCTTTAAGCCTTTATGCACCTTTCACAAACCCCCACTACTGTATCTGTTCCTTGTGAGATCACATTGCATGTGTAGGAAACTGAGTGATATATTATGTTTTCTTCATTTTTTAATTTAATCATTAGGATTTCCAAAGCACACTACCAGCCCAAGGGCTTTGAGGTGCTGTTCCATGATATTGTCTTAGTTACATGGATTTGTGTTAGTTGCATAGGGATACTTGGCTCTTGGTTACAGTGATATAATTTTACAAAGACCGTGCACCCAATGTAATCCTTTAGCCAATCCGAACACACAAGAATACAATCAATGTGCAAAAGAAAAGCAACTTTACAGCATAAACTGTCCTAGCAAAGACACTCCTGCTCCAGGCCACCAAGGAAAGAAATATCTCCTTTTCCTCCCCATCAAAGAAGCATTGCATTATGAAACCCATTCCATTCAACTAGTACAAAAAGCATTGATAAATTGACTGGTAGAATTATAAAAGAAGCTGGGAAATCATACGTACAATAAATCAACCTAAGAGTACTTTGCACCTCCTGAAGATCCACACTTTGTGGTGAAACACGTGTAGAGGACTTATTAGTGAATAACTAAGGACTGTTTTCTGGAATGATTTTGATGTTGATGTGTCATAATGTTTAATTACAGATTGTGCCATATTGACATACTTGTGCTTGTTTGGCAGTAGTTGGTGTGGGAGTGAAATGTAGCTCCTGCTAACTGTTGAGTGTTAAGATGGGCAGGCCCTTCTCTGCTACAAGTAGCATGTACATTGCTCTCAGCTACCCTGATTTTGGAAGCCTGTATTGTATGTTTGCTCACATTTTGGCTCCATTTCTGTGATGCTTACTTATTTTAATGTAACATTACAGTTTCTAACACCAGGTACACTTGTTTTTTGCTAACAAGTGTAGCCTTTGTTAGGCCTCTACAAAACAAAATATGTTTGATGTCAAGGTACTCTTTGCTGTTTAAAAAGTTACTGCATTTACCTACTGACTACACTATTATCACTTTCTTTACTTATTCATGTTTACTTACTGACATGCCATTTATTTTACCAAGGCCTATTAAAATGGTTCATTTGTATAGAAGTAGTACATGTGTCTTCATCTCGTACATTGTTCACTAGATTTGATCGAGTTCCAAAAATCCTCTGTGAAGGCTGAATTACATTGTTGTTATTGATATGTTTCAAGAGGAAATTGTGTTGTGCTAAGGAAGGATTATGTACAAGTCACTCATTTGATACTTCTCTTTATCATGATGGGTCAGAGGATATGGGATGGAGCCCACCAGGCACTCCGCTCCTGTGATCTCTTGAAGGCCATATAACAACTGAGGTCATTTCCTGTGATGTCATAAGGTGGCAGTTTATGTGGCATCATTTCCCGTTATGTCATCAAAATGGTAGGTACGATTGTTTAAACATTAACATCCCTACACATTTTTGGGCACAGTATGTTGGCATGTATGATTTTGGATGATTGTCCGTTGGCCACGTTTTGGGTTCACTGAGTTGTGTGCATGTGGCTGGGTGCACTATGCAAACTGTTGGCGCAATTTTCTACACACTAATAGTGCGCAACAAGTGCGCTGACCATTTTGGGAAGATGCTGCCTACTTATAGGGTGCACCAGCTCTGATGCTTATTTGCATACCTATCTGTAGGACGTGGGTGCATGCCCCGACCACATTAACGTTTCTTCACATATGCTGCAGAGTGCTGATGTTATCAGGACACAGAGGCACATATACACATGCCTGCACTTGCAGTATGCACAAACGTCCGTTCCCACATGCATTGGCAGGTGGTAGACAACATGCAGCCATGCGGAGCCTGCTGCCGTCGCACCGATGCGTCCATTGTGATTGTGGGTATTCCCTAGGACACTTATATTTTGCTTAATTGCAAGCATTCCAAGGAGGACTGTGTGCTGCTGAGTCTGAGCGCAATTTCAGGAAGAAAGGTTTATCACCCAAACATTTAGCAACACTATCATTATTAATGTTCACTTTTGCACATTCCTACAACCCATTAGGGAAGGGAACGGGTGGCACAATCTATACTTACTGTGGGGAAATGCTGATTTCTAGAACTTGGTTGTTAGGGAAGGAAGAGATTGCTGTGTCACCCTCACGTCTCCCATGATACAGTTTTTGAGGGTATGGCGGTCTGCCACATGGGGAAGGAGTATACTTGCAGGTGTGCCACAGCAATTTCATTTTGTCCAAAACATTTGTTTGAATGTAACTTATCTTAAGGCTTCATATTATAATAAGTTAATAAAGCAGCTACTACCTGTATATGAACAACAGATTTGTCATGTAGTAACCTCACAGATTGCACTAAGTGCTTCTATGAAATTAAATTACAGTGGTAAACTTAAGAAGGCAAACTATTGCTCTTAACTATTTTTGTATTGCTTCATGAATAAAATGTGTGATATGCAAAACATTGGTGAAGCCATGCTTTATATTTTAAGTGGTATGAGATAGAGTGAGCGCCATACCTGTTGGCCTCTAATTGAGCGGATTGCGAAAGGGGTAGTTGATTTCACCTGTTCACTTTTCAGTTACGCACCTGGTAAGGGGGCAAAATAGTTCCTCATTTCTTTTCCATTTTCGTTCCGCCTCTTTTTTTTGCTATTTGCACAGTTTCTTTCCTTTGCCATGCAAAAATGGTGTTGTGCAAGGATTGCGGCTTCTACTGTCTTCCTTTCCTTTGCTTTTGTTTCCAATATGTTTTCTTACGGAAAACAGAATGTGCTTGCTGTACACATGTAGGAATATATAGTACATAATGTACGCTTCACACCACAGTGCGAATCAGTGGGGTTACTGTACAAAGTCATTCTGTTATTAGAGAATTTTTTTTTCTGCAACTTGAAGGTGCTTGCCATTGCCGTGTTTCCAAAAACACACGTTGCACATATATACTATTGCATACTGCAACACCTGTGCAATCATTAGAGACTGGTACTGCTTCTTTACTACATTGTACCTACGTTTTGCTGTAAGCTATTGCCAGTTGTTACTCTGCCCCTTACTTCTTTGGTCCCATGTACAGTGCAGTGCGGTATGATTGATTAAGGGAGACGTTCATTCTGTTGTTGATACATTCCTTTATGGTGTCCTCTCACTGTCTTTCTCCTGCTTGCTTTGTACGTACACATTTTCAACACCTGCTCCATTTTGTCTTGACATTTTTTTGCCATGCTGCTGTTTTCCTACATTTTTTGCATTTGGTAATTGGCACCACTATTTAAGAGAGCAGGTGCCTTCCTGAGCAGGTTGCATGCCACCCAATGTGCGCAATCAGATGCATAGTTTGTGACTGCTGTCTGCGTTACCATGCTGCCAGCAGTTTCACTGAATTGGAGAGTTCTTCTTTACATACCCTGCTAAAAACCTTTGAAATTCACTGGCAAAAAATGTGTTTAAAGGAACGTTATGGTTAGGTTGCACTAGCAAAAAACTATGCAATTCAATGGACAAACGTTGTTACAGGAATGTTATGGTTACAGGTAAAACTGGAAAAAAAACTAAATTCGCAAGTTATGCTAAGCTAAGCAACCATAACTCGCGCCACCAGTGTGCACTGAAAAGATTAACACACAGGATATGAAAGATGCCATCACAAATCCCATTCATGACATCACTAATGACATCATATGTGCATTTAGTTTTCATGGGAAGCCTTCACAAGGGATTGTTATAGTCATGGTGGCAAAAAACTATGCAACATCATTGGAAGAACTACCAAGAGAGAAGTAGGTCATTGAGCAACGCATAGCTATAAGCACATAATTGCACTACAGTATAGAAAACATAAAGACACCACAATGCATACCAATATGAGCATATACAGGGAAATTAAATTAAGCAAAAAGGAGCACTATTATCAGTAACTGTGCATAACATAACTGATTATCTTCATGCACAGAAATGCTTGCTGTGCTTTACGCTTTCTTTTTCCCCCTATATGTATATGTATGACATCATATGAGTAACAATAAGGAAAGTAGTGTAACAATATATGAGAAGCGTGCTGTACACAAAGACAGAACCTTTTCAACTCTTACTTACTGACTCTTAGTAAAGAAAAGCACCTGGCCTACTTATGTCAGTGAACAAAAAAGAGGGAGCCACACATGTGATGTCACCAGTGATGTCATGAATGAGTTTTGTGATGGCATCTTTGATGTCTTGGGTGTTAGTCCTTGCAGTGCACACTGGTGGGGTGAGTTATGTTTGCTTAGCTTACCATAACTTGAGAATTTAGGGGGGTTTACGGTTTTACCTGTAACCATAACGTCCCTATAACAACTTTTGTCCATTGAATTGCATAGGTTTTTGCTAGTGCAACTTAGCCATAACATTCCTTTAACAATGTGATATATACATATATTCAATGAAAATAGTGCAAAGGGACGTTATGGTTAAGTTACACTAGTAAAAACCTATGAAATTCAATGAAAAAACATAGTTAATGGGACATTATGGTTATGTTTCATTAATAAAGACCTATGAAATGGAATGGAAAAAAGTTGTTACAGGGACGTTATGGTTACAGGTAAAACCGAAAAACCTCAGAAGTTCGTGAGTTATGGTAAGCTAATCAACCATAACTCGCACCACCACTGGGCACTGCTAAGACTAACACCCAGGATATCAAAGATGACATCACAAATGGCATTGATAACTTTATCACATAGCCGGTCCCAAGTGGACATGGCCACTTTAACACCATTTTTCATCCCTTGCGGTCAAGGCCAATAGCCAGATTGTCCGGGTCATGACCTTATACCATGACCCTGACAATCTGGCCACTGCCCATGGCCACAGGCTATACCTCGGTCACCAAAGGTATATCATTCTTTTTTTTGTACATACATTATGACACTTGTCAAAAAATAAAGCACAAGCATGTTTGCAAAACCATGCTTTCAGGTCCTTGCCAATGCATGAGTTTGCTTGAAATCCACCCATGTTTTTTTTCAAAAGTATGAAAATGTATGTGCATACAATAGTCATATAACTTAGCCCCCAACTTGACAAAATCCATTCAGACGTTACAGAAACATTCAAGGTTGGGTCTATAATCTTTCTGAAAACTGTTGTCCACATTCGTCAAACGGCAACAAAGTTATAAGCCATCTAAAAATGTTGAGTTTCCCTCTAATGTAGGCCCCTCCTGAGAAAATCCCACCAAACTTTAAATAAACATTTATCTCTAGATTTAAAATCGTTTTGCAACCTTTTGTGCAGATTCGTCAAATGGCACCGCATTTATATGCCTTTACATTATTTGGGACCCCCCCTCTAATTTCGACCCCACTTTATATAATCCAACCAAACTTTGCAAAGCCTTTCAGTGCCAGGTCTAGAATGGAATTCAAGAATTTCATGCAGTTTCATTGAGTGGTGCCAAAGTTATAAGCCAGCCAAGAACTGCTCCCGAACATCCGAAGTGTCCCCGAACTTCACAGGACTGTTCTTGAACATCCGGAACGTTCTCAGACTTTTATGGTGAAAAACACCCGTTTTTTGGCTTCCTATGGCCATATCCCATTCCATCCACATCACCCCTCACCTCCCGAGATATTGTTTGATAAGTTTGACAAGTGTAATGTTATGTTTTTACTGAAATGTCTGCGGAAATCGGCAAAGCCTGTGGATCCAACATGGCGGGCATTTCCAAAAATCTGACACACTTCACTCCTTTCACTATTCAATCGGTGGACACATCCGATGTCTGTGGACATCACGTCACCCTCTAAGCCAATCTGATGCCTGTCCGCGGACCGAACAGGGAAATGGGTCAGCGGACCAAACCCAAATATCACTATTATTTTGGGACCTGCTTTTTGATCATTTAAAAAGAAATACTAGATGGATTTCCACCGGATTTATAAAAGCATGCTTTCGGGTACAAGCCGATGCTCCTGCCTCAAATTTGGTGAAAATCTGTCCAGCGGTTTGGGCTGTAGGCGTGAGCAAAGTATTTTTCCATTCAGTCTATGGAAGAAAAAAAAAGTAGAACCCCCCCCATAACTTTGCCGCGCCCTTGACAAAACCTCACCAACGTTGCCAAGAAAATTCAGAGTGGGCCATATACGTTTTTTGCAAAGTTTGGTGAGGATTCATCCAGGGGAAGTGAATTTATAAGCTGCCCAAAAAGTGCTCTTCCCCTATAGGACGCCCCTATAAATTTGCTCCCCCTGGCTGAAACCATACCAAACCTTGCAGAATCATTCTTTTTTTGCAAATTCTCACAAGGAATTGTCCAGGGGGACAAAGTTATAAAGTTATAAGCCACCCAAAATGTGCTCTTCCTATGAGTTGAGCAATTTAACCATAACTACACGGCCTCTACCGCAGGCTATATATATATATATATATATATATATATATATATATATATATATATATATATATTAAAGGACCTGCAATAGCAGCCTTGTACTTATGGTTAAGTTGCTCAACTCATAGGAAGAGCACATTTTGGGTGGCTTAAACTTTGTCCCCCCGGACGATTCCTCATGAGAATTTGCAAAAAAAGTATATGGTCCCTTCAGAATGATTCTGCAAGGTTTGGTGTGGTTTCAGCCAGGGGTGGCACATTTATAGGGGCGTCCCAACATTTGTGAAAATCCTCTGGGGAAGTGAGGTGACGAGAATGGAATGAGATATGGCCATGAAAAGGTGTTTTTTCATCTCCGAAGTCCGGGAACAGTCCGATGTTTGGGGACACCATGCCTATTTCTGATTTACAGGGTTGGTGAAAACCAGTTTTTGGATGACTTAAAACTCGCCACTCAATGAAACTGCATGACATTTTGCAATATCATTCTATACCTGACTCTGAATGGGTTTGCAACGTCAGGTGCTGTTTTACCAAAAGGGAGGAAAATTAGAGGGGGGTCCCAAAATATTTGAAAGGCTTATAAATTTGGTGCCGTTTGACAAATCTGCACAAACGTTTGCAAAAAGATTTTAGACCCGGATTCGTATATATTTTTGCAAAGTTTAGTGGGATTTGTCAAGAGGGAGCTAAATTAGAGGGGGGGGGTCTCAACATTATTAGATGGCTTTTAACTTTGTTGCTGTTTGACAAATCTGCACAAACATTTTCAGTAAGGTTACAGACACCCCCCTGAATGTTTGTGCAAAGTCTGAATGGATTTTGTCAAGTGGGGGCTACGTTATATGACTATGTTATGTACAAACATTTTAACACATTTAAAAAAAGAAATGTGGACGGATTTTGCAGCAAACACGTGCAAGGAGAATTGGCAAGGTCCTGAAAGCCTGGTTTTGCAAATGTGTCCGTGTTTTATTTTTTGAAAAGTGTCACAATGTAGGTACAAAAAATAGTGATATACCTTTGGCCATGACAATCTGGCTACTGGTCATGACCACGAGGGATCAGCAATGGGGTTAAATTGGGCATGGCTACCAGGGACTACGGAAGTGCTGGGCAGGAATGCAGCAAACATTTGCGAGGAGCATCAGCAAGGACCTCAATGCATGTTTTTGCAAATTTGTCCTGTGTTTGATTTTTTCTAAAGTGTCAGAATGTAAGTACACCACATTGAGATATAACTTTAGGAGCCTGGGCAATGGGCCTCGCCCTGAGCAATGACAAATGTGTACTCTGATTTGCTTATGAGGCTTGCAGCATGGCCAAAGCCCCAGGTTTGAATGGGAAAAGAAATCTGCTTGCAGCAGCAACCCGAAGTGTTGGATGGGTTTTCAGCAATCCTGTGTGAGAAGTATCAGCAAGGACCTAAAAAAATGCTTTTGCAAATCTGTCCTGTGTTTTACTTTTTTGAAAGTTTGAAAAAGTACAAAAAATAGTGATATAACTTTGCTGCATGGGCAGTGGACCTGGCTTTCGGCAAGGACAAATATCTACTCTGGTTTGCCCATGCCCCATGGATTGTGGAAACTGGCCATGGCTGCAAGTCATGAGCACTGGCCATTGGGTATATTGTGAGGGTATAGTGGACACTGAACTTGGATGCAGGGTAGGTTCAGTGGATAACGGGGGTGGTTTGGCGGCGCTGGGGATATGTTTGGGTCTCATACTGTAGGCAATTCAACCATGACTTGCACCCCCAGCATGTGCTGCTGATAATGACACACATAACTATGCGTTGCAAAAAAACAAGTTTGTTAAAGGAGGTTTATCGTTCTTTCATATATGTTAAAAGAGGAATTATTAATAACTTATATACAGTGATGTTACATCATGAAACATTTTCACTTATAAAACCCTATCAAATTGACATAAAAAGCTTTGCTAAAGGAACGTTAGGGTTAAGATGCACCCTTGTTAGGGAGAATTCTCAGAAATGTGATAATTCCCTCCACCTTAGAGACCCCCAGCAACTTTGCTGTATTTTGAGGACTTGATGTTTTTACCTGGAGAGAGTGAGACCCTTTTTTCCCACTCTCTCATGTATATTAATTTGATTTCTGAACTTTGTGTTTCTTTTGGACAAACTCTAAACACATCATCTTTTACATTGTGTCATACAGCACCTTCAGTGCAGTGGCACAGGTAAGTCTTTCAGATTTCCCAAAGGTTTTAATACCTTCTCTGGGATAAACTACTGTTTCCCAGAGCAGTAAAGTGAAATTGACTTTACTGACAATTGGAACTTTCTAGACCCAGCAACACAAACTATCTTACAATAGGGTGCTGGACGGGCTACTTAGTATCCCCTTTGTCTAGCTTCTCATGTAACATTTTTAATGTTACCCTTTCCTCACTGAATGGCTGGTGGCAGTGGTTTACTTAGTGGTGTGCATTTACCGCGGGCTGCTTTTGCAGCTGCAGTAAAGCACCCAAGGGTGCATTTTTGTCAAAATGGCAGGGGTCTCCTTTTTTGACATTTCTTTGTGGAAAGGTCCTTGTTGAGATTTACTCTGCGGGCCAAAACAGGTTTGGTCCCTTTGTTCGCTTTGCCTTTGGTGGAATTCACAAGTGAAGCCCGCCTCTGGCTGCAGGGTGTCTGGGGTGGGCAGGAAGTGAGGGAGGTGCCCGAAACTCCCTGTGCTTAGTCTCCGAGGAGACCCAAATGCACTCTGTAGTGATTGGCCGGGTGACTGTCTGGCAACGACAGCCACCCTGCTGTGTGACTGACAGCTAGGCTGGAATGAATGGGAGAGAACTGTATAATAGGCAGGGCTTTTGGCTTGGAAGACAGAGTCGACCACTGGATGAAGGAACCGAAGAAGAACGTGAAGAGGACGCCTGCTGAAACTCCTGGACCATTGGTTTGCGCAGTGAAGCCCTGCTGCTGTGCTGAAACTCCAAATTCGTATCGACAGAGAAGCCCCTGCAAGGACGACTTCTCCCCTTGAGTTGGTGGGATCAATCAACTCCAAAATAAGCCACCATGATATTCTCTCTGAGCTGGTTCACTTTCCACAGAGTTGCTGCTGGAAAACCGAAATACCAGGGAGAGGAACACCGGATTGTGTGCATTGCTTTTAAGCTGCCCGAGAGCCCCAGGAAGATCCTCCGGACTCCCAGAAAGCAGGACTGCCTGAGCCCCCTGAACAGAGTGCAGGACCCCAGAAGCAAGGAAAGCCCATCTCGACAGCCAGGAACCACAGTGTTCTATTTGCGGTAGACGCGAGGAGCTGAAGCACAGAACAGTCACTTGTTTGAAGATTGCTGGTTGCGAGCGGTGACCGTCCCATTGTAGTGCAGGAGTCCCCCCTCTTTTCCCCATGATTAAGGCCCATCGTGAGATCTGCAGAGCTGCTCAGGAACAGAAGTCATCTGCTGCACTTTTTCTTTAATACAAAGGTACTGTAAAAGTCTGAGAGAACTTACCTCTTCCTGTAGAGTTACTTGCATCTTCTACTACTCACAAGTCTATCGGCTTGTGGCCCTACATTGATTGTTCTTTTTCTTCAAAGACTTCTAGAACATTGTGCAAAGCCATTTCTTACTCACCTGCAAAGAAGTACTTCAGCTCAGATAGATTTTTGCCCATTGACTTTGGCTTAGCCTGTTCTATTGAATGACTCTTATTGGGGGATCTGAAAGAATTTGCCTGCTTAAGAATATTTGTGGTCTCTTGTATGTTTTAACAACCATTTTCTTTGACTTACTCCTAAATGATTCTAAATGCAACAGTGATATATTAATGTCCCCAGCACCCTAGCTACTGAAGTCACCTGAGTGTGTAGGTTGTGTCCTTGGGCCATCCCAAAAGGGTACTCACTACTTTGCAAATATTAAGAGTGTGTATTTTATGAAGTATATTTGAGTGTTACGATTATATTGCTCCCTTCTTAAGAAGGCTTACCTAACAGTCTAATAAATAAATTAATAATTGTTTATTCAAGAAATCTTGTGTGTAAGAGATTATTTGGACACTTGTCATTGTGAATCTTTGTGCAACTCCCCTACAGCTCACAGTGACCCCTCTTGAGATAAGCCTGGCTGCTCAACACGCTACCAAAACTGTGTAGTACAAGCTTATACTAAAGGTTGGGTTTCCTATTACCTGTAGTCAGGGTTGTTGTAGTGTTCCCAAAGGGTACTGCATACAATCTATGCTTAACAACCCCACCCTTGGGACTCCTCTGCCTCAGCAGTTAGCCACTAGCCTTCGGCCTTGGCATCCCTTGGCACTTCCCTCTTGGGTTCCCATGAACACTTGCCCATCATTACTGCACCTTCTATGTATGCTCTTCCCTCACAGCATAATGCATACGTGCATTTATAGGACTATAAGTAAGTGAAATGCAGATGCAAAAGGCAGGCGGTGAGGATTAGGATATATTGTAGAGTTGTTACACTAGGAACTTGCTTTGCTTTAGCTCAACTAAAACCTTCACAAGGTTAAGCTCCACAAGAAAAAGCAATTTTAACATGCCAGATATGGATAACTTCAGGCAGGAATCCCTGGTCATTTTAACAGTAGAGCAACTGAAAGAAATGTGTTAAATCAGGAATCTCCCTGTTAAAAGAAAGAAAAATTAACTGATTGCAAGAATGTTGAATAGTAAAAGTCTGGGTAGTAGGCCTGTCAAACCTACTAACCCAGGAAATGTGGAAAATGATAATGAGGATGATAATTCAGAGTCTAACTCTAATATTGTTGAAGAGTCAGATGAGTCTCGGGAAGAGAGCCCCTCTTTACCTCAACATGCCCTTTTGCCTCAACCTTTAGCCACAGGGACCCCGCAAGGTCCATCACTGAGTCCAGAATTTGTGTCCCTTGAGAAAATGAGACTTGAGTTAGAATTCAAAAGGTTACACATCCAAGCTGAAACCAAACATCAGGACATCAAACTAAGGGAAATGGAAATGCAACATGCTCTTGAAATGAAGAAATTGTCTCTTGAAAATGTTTCTATCTCAGAATCTTCTAGGTCTTCCAGTCCAAATAGACCTTGCATGCCTACAGAAGCAGTGAGTATGTGTGATGTGAAACTTGATATTCTGGATTGGTTGGATGTGTTTAAATATAATTATGGGATTCATTCAGGGTTTCACAGGAAATCAGTTGATTCCTTGGCTTTTGTCTAGGCTCCCCCAGGTTGCAACTGATTCTGTAATGGAGGTGGGGTAATTGGAAAGATTGGAGTATGAAAATGTGAAGCTTGCTTTGATAGCTAGATTTGGGAAAACTCCTTCCAAGTACCTTAAGAGGTTTAGAACCCTCAAAAAGGCTGATGGTACCCCTTGGGCTACCTGGGTGTGTGACTGTTTGAAAAACTTAGATGGTTGGGTTAAGGGTTACAGAGTGAACTCCTTTGAAGGAATGAGCAATCTATTTTTTTTTGAGTCTATTTTTGATGCCTGCTCTCCTGAGCTGAGACAACACTTGGCTGACTCAAAAGAGATTGATCCCAAGAAGCTAGCAAAAGCTTGTGACTTGTGGGTTGCCAACATGGCTACTCACAAGGATTCTGGGGCCACTCACAAAAAGGATGAGGGGAAACAGCACAAGAAAGATGACAAAGAGAACTCAAAAACCTCCCATCCAAAAGAGGGCCACAAACATAAGAAGGGTAAGCCATTCGGGAAACCAGGTCAGTCTAGTGAAACCTCGGGTGCCAAACTAGAGGGAGGTCAGAACAAACCCCCATTTGTCAAAACATTTGGAAAATGTTATGCTTGTGGGTCAACTGACCATGTGAAAGGGGATCCCAAATGCAAGGGTAAACCTTCAAGGGTCCACACTGCCTCCTTTGGCCTTCATCCCTGAGAGAGAAGTACATATGGCAATTGGAAACTTTCAACTATTGGAGTCTCTGCCAGTGTTTCTTTAGTGTCCCTGCGTCTGTGAGAACAGTAGACTATAGATGTGTATAACGCTATAGCAGATAACACAAAAGAATACTACAAGGACAGTGTACTTGTAAATGGTCAGGAGACCCCTGCCATTAGAGACACTGGGGCCAGCATTACAGTGGTGGATGAAACCTTTTTTAAACCTGAGGATGTTGCTAAGGCACCCAAAGGCCCCACTAAGCTTTCCAGAGGCCCTATTCAGATGGTTCCAATACTACCAGCTCTCATCCAGTGCAACAATATGACTGTAGGAATAGCTGTCAGTGTACAAAGTGAGGTGCCTGGGAGAGTCCTGCTGGGGAATGACTTAAAAACTCTTGGAGTTGAATCAAGCACCCCCAAGCCTCTCAATTAGTTGGTGGGCTTAGGCAATCCTAAGGAGGCCCCCAGGGTCTTTCACACCAACCGCCTAAAGGCCTATGTCTCTAGTACAGAACTGGGAGCTTTGCTTCTAGCCTCTGGTCAAGAGGAGGGGAGAGTGAACCTCTACCTGACCTCCTCAGGGGACAACCTTTAGATGGAAAGATAGAAGGAGTCACTCTCTCTTCTGATCTGACACTGGAACAACAGGAGGAGTGCAAAATTCTGTTAAATTAGTTTCCCCCTCTGTTTTCACTATCACCAGGCTTGACCTCTTGGGGCCAGCATGAGATTCTCACTCGTGAATGTTTACCTGTTAAAAGCAGAGGTTACAGGATGTCAGACCCTGTAAGAACCCACATAAAGGAAGAGGTAAATAAATGCTTGATCTTGGGGTAATAGAGCCCTGTACAAGTCCATGGTCTAGTCCAGTTGTGCTAGTACCAAAAGCAGGATCCAAGGAGTTGAGATTCTGTGTGGACTATAGAGCTCTTAATGCAGTCACCACGACTGATGCCCATCCTTTACCTAGGAAGGATGAGCTGGTGGACAAACTTGGTTCAGCCAAGTACCTCAATACATGTGACCGAACATCGGGCTATTGGCAAATAGCTCTGACAGACCAAGTCCATCAGCCCCTGGAGCAGGCATCTAGACATTTAGTAAAACCTCAGCAGCCCCGGCTAGGGGCTATCTGGGTTCAGTCTGGGCGCCTTAGGCGCCAGGCTCATAGTGGGAATCAGTCCTGGCGCCCAGGGCGCCAGGCTCATAGTCATTACTTACCTCAGGCAGACCATGCTGCAAATGACTCCAATCCAACATGAAGCCTGAAAGGGACTATTTTTCTACAGGGACTATTTTTTACTCGGGTGTGGTTCTAGGGACTTCTTACCTGGGACTACTTTTGAGGCTATTTAAACCACACCCGACCAGCAACACACACTTCGCGTTATTCTGCATCCAGCAGTGTAACACTCACCGTGCCTGCAGCCTGCAGCCTGCATCCAGTCTTCTGCCACGCCCGCCTCGAATCCGGAGCTCCTAAAACAAAGAGGAAAGAAAGGGACAAGGTTAGAAAACGAACTTATTTCTATTCCACACCTGATTCTGGATCCAACTTGTCTCCAGACCTGTAAAGAACATCATTTCTACACGCGCCGCACCTCCAGCTGCAGCGCCGCGCCATACTCACCAGTCTTCAGAGCATCCTTCGGGTCGGCGCTGCCTCCATCATTTCTTCGCCGAACTTGGGCACCTAGGAGACAAAAGAAAACCACAAGGTGAGCCGAGGGAACCAACAAATATAATTCTTACCACCATAGACTTACCTGATTTACCACCGGAGGCATCCTTTTGTGACTCTCCATATTTTCACGTGCCGCATCTGTAAAGAGAGACAAAACAACACGTTTTCCTCGTGCAACATTTACCGGACAGCGCCGGGTAATACAGACTCTTACCTGAGCGCCACCAGCTGCCACAAGAGCATCTTTTTACGAGCCAGCTGCAAGACAAGAAAGGAAGGGGGGAACAAGAGTGAACATCGGACATATTGAACTCTATGAACTTAATACTTACTGGTCCTCACCAGGAACCTCAGAGTCAATACTCTCCGGAACTCTCTCGAGCCTTCAAACCAGTGAAGTAACTGGAATCGACACGCCCCTGCAAATCCACGCAGGATGGAGAGCTCATCTTTCAAGAATATAAGGTGAGATTGCTGTGAGGGCATTTCGGATGTGATTACTTGTGGAGGACTCTGGGGGTGCCATCACTAGAATCCACAAGTGGCTAAATCCATCTCTCCACTTGCAGGAGAATATTTCTACGGGTTAAGCAGACAAGATTAGGAGGGCAGATCCAGTCAGTCATCGCTGCACTACGCATCACGTGGGTGGAGACCGCAGCTGTCCGGGTCCAACCGACACCGCTGTGGGAGCCAGGTGAGCGTAACAGAACACGAAGCCTAGCTACAAATCCCCACCCGGGTGTTATGGAAACCTCAGAAACCGACCAACTAGGCTATTGTTAGGGGAACTTAGGGCAGAAGTGCAATCCGCGTGCCAAGAGACTAATGCCCTCAGGAGAGGACTGATTGTGTCAAAGGAGCGCACTGATGATCTTGCTAGACAATTACTGCAAAACCAAGCTGGGCAAACACCAATACCTGGACTCGGGGGGAATCCAACTCCTGTTTCATCGAGCAATCCTGTGCAAGTGGTTCTACCAGGGAGCATTCCTTTAGCTCCACCCGAACGTTTTTCTGGGGAGCTAAAAAAGTTTGCCGTGTTTATGAACCAATGCCGCTTGCACTTTTTATGCAGACTTGGAGCTTTTCCGAACAACCAAACCAAAGTAGCCTTTGTACTATCATATCTTAGTGGCAGCGCAGCGGATTGGTCAATTCGATTAGTTAACCAGGATGACCCTCTTCTTCGGGATTTTCATGGTTTTCAATTGAGCATGGAAAGACTATTTGCCAGACATTCACAGGGACAGGCCCTGGATAACAAACATTTATCATTACGACAAGGTAACCAGGATCTACTAACCTATATCGCCACTTTCAATAGGTTAGTGGTGGAAACCGGATGGCCAGAGGTAAAACGAATTATATTATTTCATCGTGGACTTCGGGGTGAACTCAAAGATATTTTGGCCCAAGCTGTGAACCCACCTCAGGATTGTGCAGAATATATAGACTTAGTGGTCCAGTTAGACCACCGACTTCAGAATAGAAAGGCTGATTGAGTTAAGTTCGAGAATCGGGTATTGGTTAAACCCAATGTTACCCTCAAAGGAACAGATGTATCAGAACAGATGCGGATCGGGGGGGTCAAGGGACCCTTAACTCAAAAGGAAAGAGAAAGAAGACGGCAGATGCAATTGTGTCTGTACTGTGGGGCCTCAGGACATTTTCTACGGGATTGCCCTATAAAAACATCTAAAAAAGTAGTCGGAGTTGCTGATAAAAATCAAACAGAGCCTGATTCGGGAAACGGCCATGCCCGACAAGCGTAGAGGTCCGGTTGCCGAGCTTGAAGAAGGATACTCAGACCTCGCACTTCATCATGCCAATGGTACTTATAGATCCAAGGCAGCCATCACCTTGCATGCAGTGAGGGCATACATTGATAGCGGGGCCATAGGAAACTATGTGGACCACGAGTTGGCTCTAGGATGAATCTATCTCTCTGCAAAAAGACCACTTCGGATGTCATCACCACAGTCGATGGAACTGAAATTGCTTCTGGGCCTGTAACTCATTCCACCGCAGAGATGACACTAGGAAAGGAAGGGGGGAACAAGAGTGAACATTGGACATATTGAACTCTATGAACTTAATACTTACTGGTCCTCACCAGGAACCTCAGAGTCAATACTCTCCGGAACTCTCCTGAGCCTTCAAACCAGTGAAGTAACTGGAATCGACGCACCCCTGCAAATCCACGCAGGATGGAGAGCTCATCTTTCAAGAATATAAGGTGAGATTGCTGTGAGGGCATTTCGGAGGTGATTAGTTGGGGAGGACTGTGGGAGTGCCATCACTTGAATCCACAAGGGGCTAAATCCATCTCTCCACTTGCAGGAGAATATTTCTACGGGTTAAGCAGACAAGATTAGGAGGGCAGATCCAGTCAGTCATCGCTGCACTACGCATCACGTGGATGGAGAGCGCTGCTGTCCGGGTCGGACCGACGCCCCTGTGGGAGTCAGGTGAGCATAACACAAGGTGGGCAACCATAGAATGTGAATGTTTTGCCATTGTGTGGTCTTTGAAGAGGTTTAGACCATACTTGTATGGATCTACTTTTTTGATTCAAACAGACCACCAACCATTGAGATAGTTAATGCAGATGAAGGGGGAAAGTCCTAAATTGTTAAGATGGTCAATCAGGCTACAGGGGTTTGATTTTACCATTGTACACAGGTCAGGGTGTAATCACCAAAATACTGATGGTCTCTCCAGAAAGTATGACTGACTGGAATAAGGAGATTCGTCCAGGGGTGGATTAAATCCTCCTTCCCCTTGGTCTGGGGGGAGGGGGGATGAGTGTTAGGGAGAATTCTCAGAAATGTGCTAATTCCCTCCCCCTTAGAGACCCACAGCAACTTTGCTGGATTTTGAGGACTTGATTTATTTACCTGGAGAGAGTGAGACCCTTTTAACCCACTCTCTCATGTATTTTAATATGATTTCTGAACTTTGTGTTTCGTTTGGTTATGGAGCCTGATAAACTCCATAGGCATCCTCGTTTACATTGTGTCACAGAGCAGCTTCAGTGCAGTGGCACAGGGAAGTCTCTCAGTTTTCCCAAAGGGTTTAATACCCTCTCTGAGATAAACTACTGTTTGCCAGAGCAGTAAAGTGAAATTGAATTTACGTACACTTGTAACTTTCTAGACCCAGCACACACTCTTTTACAATAGTGTGCTGGAAGGGCTAATTAGTATCCCCTTTGTCTAGCTTCTCATGTAAGTCGACCACTGGACGAAGGAACCGAAGAAGAACTTGAAGAGGACGCCTGCTGAAACTCCTGGACCGTTGGTTTGCGCGGTGAACCCCTGCTGCTGTGCTGAAACTCCAAATTCATATCGACAGAGAAGTCCCTGCAAGGACGACTTCTGCCCTTGAGTTGGTGGGACCAATCAACCTCAAAGTATGCCACCTGGACATTCTCTCGGAGCTGGTTGACTTTCCACAGGTTTGCTGCTGGAAACCGAAACACCAGGGAGAGGAACACCAGATTGTATGCGTTGCTCTTAAGCTAGCCAAGAGCTCCAGAAAGATCCTCTGGACTACCGGGAAGCAGGACTGACCGAGCCTGAGCCCCCCCAACAGAGGCGGCACCCCAGAAGCAAGGAAAGCCCATCTCGACAGCCAGGAACTGCGGCGTTGCTATTTGCGGTAGACGCGAGGAGCTGAAACACCGAACAGCCACTTGTTTGAAGATTGCCGGTTGCGAGCAGTGACAGTCTCATTGCAGTGCAGGAGTCCCCAGAAGTCCTCCCTCTTGTCCCCACGACTGAGGCCCAGGAACCGTGAGATCTGCAGAGCTGCTCAGGAACGGAAGTCATCTGCTGCACTTTTTCTTAAATACCAAGGTACTGTAAAAGTCTGAGAGAACTTACCTCTTGCTATAGAGTTGCTTGCATCTTTTACTGCTCACAAGTCTAACGGCTTGTGGCCATACATTGATTCTTCTTTTTTTTTCAAAGACTTCTAAAACATTGTGCAAAGACTTTTCTTACTTGCCTGCAAAGAAGTACTTCAGCTCAGATAGACTTTTGCCCATTGACTTTGGCTTAGCCGGTTTTATTAAATGAGTCTTATTGGGGGATCTGAACGTATTTGCCTGCTTAAGAATATTTGTGGTCTCTTATATGTTCTCATAACCATTTCCTTTGACTTTATTCTAAAATGATTCTAAATGCAACAGTAATATATTAATGTCCCCAGCACCCTAGCTGCTGAAGTCACCTGAGTGTGTAGGTTGTGTCCGTGGGCCATCCCAAAAGGGTACTCACTGCTTTGGAAATATTAAGAGTGTGTATTTTATGAAGTATATTTGAATGTTACTTTTATATTGCTCCCTTCTGAAGAAGGCTTACCTAACTGACTGATGAATAAATTAATAATTGTTTATACAAGAAACCGTGTGTGTAAGAGTTTATTTGAACACTTGTCACTGTGTATCTTTGTGTAACTCCCCTATAGCTCACATTGACCACTCTTGAGATAAGCCTGGCTGCTCAACACGCTACCAAAACTGTGTAGTACAAGCTTATACCAAAGGTTGGGTTTCCTATTAACTGTAGTCAGGGTTGTTGTAGTGTTCCCAAAGGGTACTGCATACAATCTGCGCTAAACAACCTCTCCCTTGGGACTCCTCTGCCTCAGCAGTTAGCCAGTAGCCTTTGATCTTGACATCCCTTGACACTTCCCTCTTGGGTTCCCATGAGCACTTGCCCATCCATACTGCCCCTTCTATTTATGCTCTTCTCTCACAGCATAATGCATACGTGCATTTATAGGAGCACTGTGCACATTTGTTTTTGTATAAGTGAAATGCAGATGCAAAAGATATGTAGAACATTGTTAAGTGGCAGTTGGTGTGTGGCAGTTTAATAGTTTGATAGGGTTATATGTGGAGTTTTTGGAAGTGATTGGTGGATGGATATGTGACTGTTTGAAAGCAGGCAATGAGGGAGTGTTATAAATATAAAAGTTAAACGTATAGAATGGCTGTCCTGTGCAATGGTGTGCATGTGCCATTCTGATCGTTTAATGATGCATGGCCTGGAAAGGGGACTGCTGAGACCACAGGTAGTTATAAAGGTGCATAGATTATGGTTCTTATTGTATGCTAGAGACAAGTATTTGGGACAGAAAATAATTGCTGTCCTTTACTGTTTTTCTCTAGTATACAATTGGCCATGATTCCCATACCCGGATCCCCGGGACCGCGCTTAGAAACCTCTGGGTATTAAGCATGTTATAAATAACCTATCATATCATATCATATATATAGCATTGTGTAAAATGATAATGGAAACGTTGGAGAATTTTATTGAGTCTAACTACTTTACTGAGAAATGTAGATGGAGTCACTGTGTGCACGGCATCTAAAAATTACTTTCAAGGCCTAAAAGAAGAAAACATTAAAAACAAATGAGAAGTAGTACATGTATATATTCTTTGATCCTAGTTGTCCTTTTCATAGTCATTTGAACTAACAAGCTCTTGGTACTGTTGGAGCTATTTCATTTATTCCTTGCAACTATCCTAAGCAAGAGGAGCAAGCTAAGGGTTTTTACTTCCTTGGGAGCCTTGGGTCTATTTAGATCTAATTAAAGGCACCATTTCCTTTGGACTGCTAAAAGAGGAATCACAGGTAATGATCAGAACCTCTACAAAATATAGAATGGGGTGGAAGGTGGTGAGTCTGATTCTAAAACATAAAATGAAAAGATGTAATGAATATGTCTTGCTGTTATTTGCTTTGCTGGAAGTAGTCGAGAGAGGAAGAAAAGGAGTACCTGTGTTGTTTATTATTATATCCACTTCTCCTTTGGGTTGCCCAGACTCTAGCTGTATAAATAGACTGGAAGCTGTGCAACTTGAGAAGGACAGTGGGGTTCAGCAGCTCCTATGGAGGGTCAGAATTTCAGGACTAGATAGTGATGTCATGCATGATGTCATTAGTCACACCATCACTGATGTCACATGTGATGTAATTAGTTATGTCATCAATGATGTCTTCATTTTGGTTATACGCTGCGTAACATGGGGCGCATAGTAAAGGTGGACTTGCTTGAAATGCGAGTTCTGAATTTCAAACGTTTTGTTGCTATGTATTTTTCACATTAAATCTGATCACCTTGCCTCTCACTTAACTAACATTTTTTAAACTGAATTTCAAGGGTTTAGTTATACTATAGTTTATTTTGGGCGCACTAGCATACATATTGCACCAACAGGTTTCCTTAGGGCCCACTAGCCATGGCCATTGGCCTTGGCCACTGTACATGTTGCACCAATAGGTTTCTTTGGAGCCCACTAGCCATGGCCTTCGGCCATAACCAGCGTACAGTGCCACAGTTTTGTTCCACTGTATTCCTCTTTCGAAACAAAACTGATTGCATTGTGTGTGAGGAATTCGGCCATCCACACAGTGGGTGTGTGCTAGCCTGGGCTTTTTTTTAATTAAATGCAATGATGGCAGACCAACCTCAGGAAAATGTGTGGAGCTAATTCTCACACATTTTGCTATGATCACAACACAACAAATCCTTAGACCTGTGTACTCTGGTGGACACAGCCTACATGCACAGTCTGCCCTGTCATATTTAGTTGGGATATGACACCCAGGAGTACACCATGTCATCTCCAAAAAGGGGGAGGACCAAGCTTCCCCCTGTAATGGCCAGCCTGATTAACTAACAAAGGTTCCATTGATCCGCCTTGCTCTTTTGTTGGGACCTGCAGCTGGTGGCAGTGATTATCATACAAATACAGTGTACTGCAAACAGGCCCACATGGGGCCTGGCTGCAGAGGTTAACAAAGAAGATATGAAACCCCAACAACCTTTCATATGGAAGTCTGTCAACCTGAAGCCAGTTCCTGCCCTCAGTATCGATGACAATGAACTGTCATGTCATGGACTGCGTGTTTACAGTAGTCCACCCTGCAAGGGGGTCCAATGGGGGTCCAATTCATAAGGTAAGAGAATGTGGTTTTCAGGAACCAGAGATTCTGACCTCACCACAGCTTCAAGGGAGACATGCCGCTTTAATCAGGAACACAAGAGAGATCCATTACCTAGAGAGGCTATTTGATCTACAGCAGACAGAAGGATGGGTGGGACATCAGATGTTTTCACCCCTTTACTTTTCCTGTTGCAAAGCACTCTGGTTATGACCTCATGCATACAGGAGATTGTTGGTATGGACCCCAGGATTGGTTCATTAAAGTAGGTTTAGCCTACACCAATCACTGTGACCCATTTGGCTTTAAAAGCCGGCTGAGCCCCTTTTTTGGCAGATCATCTTAAGACTTTGCAAGGAGTAGCAAGAAGAACTCATCATTGGACCCTGGCTGAAGGTACAGCCTGCCTTAAATCTTCTGCCAGTTAAGGAAGGCCAGGATCTCCAAAGAGGGAAGCAAGATCCCTCCCCTAAACATCTCCTACGGAACAGAGGGACATACTGAATCTAGAGGACCCTCTAGCTGCTCCAGAACCGGTGCCCAGCCAGAACACAGCGTGCCCTGCTAGGCTCTGCAGCATGCTTCCTAAGTAGGCAGTGCCAGAAGGTCTCCGAACCCAAAACTAAGGACAAGGCAGCTGCCTGCAACACACTCCTCAGCTTTGGGCCATCTACCTTAAAGGACAACACAAGCCCATTGAGTAAGCTGGGAGAAGTGCCTCGACAAACATCTACCATTATCCACCTTAAGGGACATTTTCGAGCCAGTCGCGTTCCTCGAACTACAACCAACTGCAACGCTGACCGTTGTCAAGCCGCAGTCGCTTAAAGATATCGCAGATGTCTCGACCAGTGCTTCAGAACCACTGATCAGCACTGAGACGATTCCTGGGCCCGAGCCGCTGTGTAGGCCAGCCTGCTCACCAAACCGTCTTGCTCCTGATACCAACACCAAGCCTGCAAAGGACCCTGAAGCCAACTCGACCCTGTCAAGCACCAAGAACATCTACAGCAGAAGGTACATTGTGGTTCTGACCCCCTGGTCCTTCCAAGAAGGCCAATAGACAGTTTAAGACCTATTGCTCCCTTTGTGCTGAAGCCAAGAAACCTTAAACTGTTGCGGTTATTAACCATATCGACTATCCTCCTGTGAGTATGCAGAGTGCATCACTTTTCCTTCTTTGAAACTGTCTGCCCTCTGCATTCCTTTACAGGGCAGGTTGTATTTTGGAGTGTTGTAGAACTGTCTGTGAGGATAGCTTTGGGGCAATTTGCTCAACTTCTGGCGACTGCACAACACTGATTTTGTGAAGCGTTTGGACTTTGGCCACAGTGGGGAACCAGCCCCTGAACTCACAGTTGCAACGTTTGAACAAACTCCCATGTTCTGGGAATGTACCACACTGTATCAGTAACAGAGACTGCTTCAGTTATTTGCTGCTTATTTTCTTGAGGAGAATCAACTACTTTAGAATTGGCCCATATATTTGCCCCCCCAGGAGGGCTTTGGGTTTTCCAACGCAGTTTGAATAACATACGTCTTGCCTTGAAAAGGACCCGTTGTTCTGGGTCGAAACACGTGTCGGCAGTCTTGTTTTTGCATCATTTCATAAAATCTGTTTCAACAGCGTATTTTGACTGAAGAATCTACTTGCTTTGGACTCTTTGTTTCACTGTATCTGTTGTCCAGTTACACCCTCAATTTGAATAGGACATTTACCATTTGCTCAGGGCTGCGCAATCATTTAGAGGTGACAATTTCAAGTGTTTGCAACTTGGAAGTAAGACAACGGGGAGCAACACAGATTCGATCCCCGGGTCTGCGCTTAGAAACCTCTGGCTATTAAGCGCGTTATAAATAACCAATCATATTATATGAATAAAGTAGATTTTTTTTATAAAAACCTTAGCTGAACAGTCCCTTTTATCATTGGGTAATAATTGTATTTTCGCTATGTTACATCTAACCAACGATCCACGACCTTTTGGCGATAAGCCTGCTATTTCATCCACGTTACCAAAATTGGACAAGGAGGTTTATAATGTGCTTGTTATTCCAACTTGTTCGGATTCCTTCCGGTGTATTATCGATGTGGGGCTGATTGATGGTTTAGAAACTGATATTCACCCCTGCACCACTGATACCCCGGAAGTTGATTCGTCACATTGTGCATCAGATCTTCCATTTTTTAATGTTAAAAACAGGGTGGGTTGTATTTCGTAGTATTGTAGAACTGTCTGTTGTGACATAAATAAAGTAGATATTTTTGATACAACCTTGTCTGGACAGTCCCTTTTATCATTGGATAATATTTGTAATTTTGCTGTGTTGCCACTAACCAACGATCCACAATCTTTCGGACATAAGCCTGTTCCGTCCACATTACCAAAATTGGACAAGGAGGTTTATAAATTGCTTGTTATTGCAATATCTTCGGATTCCTTCCGGTGTATTAGCGGTGTGGGGCTGATTGATGGTTCAGAAGCCGATATTCACGCCTGGACCACTGATGCCCCGGAAGTTGATTCGTCACATTGTGCATCAGATGTTCCTTTTTTTAACGTTAAAAATGTAACGTGTAGACAGCCTAAAAAACAATGTGGGGGAGAGGGAGGTAAAGAGCAAAACATTAAAAAAAAATGTTAAGGATGTTTGCTAAGCACGGATCTGTCTTGTGGCTGAAGGCCCTTGCTTTTCTGGTATCGGAACGAGGAAGATGGGGCGCGGATAGTAGGGTGGCCAACCGCCCTGTATTGTGTGGTACTGTCCCTATTTCAGGGACTGTGTGCACACAGCCTTCCTGGGATGGCTGAAAGCCCCGACTTGCTGCTCTGAAGTCGGTTCAGCTGTTGAAAGCATTCCCATCTCAGAGTTCACCGTGTTTCGTGTGCTCGTTTAAAGAGCTGGGAGCACACCATTCCTCGTGAGGTTCCGCTATATGTAAACAAAGCATTACATGAAGAGAAGTTGGAGCTTCATGGCCCAGGGGTGCGTGCGGAAAACTGGTGTCCCTTAGGAGGCGGGAATGGTGGGTGATTGAAATCGGAGGGGAGCACAAGGGAGCACACTGTGTGGATTAATGATTAAAGCTGGTTCACTCATATATCTTTGCTTTTTTTTCACTGTGAACAGTTTGGAAACCTAAATCGGATTTGTTTAGGTTTGCATACCTTTGCAGGGTACTACTGTAAACTTGCATTCAGGATGGGGAAAAATAAAACTATAATCATTCTTTTTGTTCCACATGTTTCTATAACAATGCATATGTCCGTTTAGTTTCTGGTGTGGTTTGTGTAATGTTCAATGCATTGATATATAAAACGAATTATTACAATTCTTGAAAACTAAAACTGAACAAATACTTATATGAATGATGGCTGGGAACGCACTCGGAGCTGAACCTTCCTTGTCCACCTTTTGCAAAACCCTCAAAACTACTCTGTTCAACTAGCTCCATCAGTTTCCTCACCGACATAGTTTCCTCACCATCGTCGTCTTCCTCGGTTATCTCCCGAGGATCTTCCTGACGGGATCGAACCTTCTCGAATTGGACTTCGAGGTTCCTCACGGCCTCGGTCAGTTCCTCCTCCGAGGCTGACTCCGAGCTCGAGGAGACCACCGTGCCCCCCCTCGCTTCTTCCATCATGGCGGCCACGACGATGGGCTGAAAAGAGGATTCCCTCCTTGGAGGCAGGGAAACTCTAGTCCCGGAGGCAGTCTCCGCTGGCGGTGTCTCTGCCGGCTTGGCCAGAGTCACCGCGATAGCCTCGATAGAGGCCTTCGCCTGCTGGGTAGGGGCCTTCACCACCTTAGGTGCGTCCCGGGCCTTCTCCTTCGGGGGAGGGGCGACGCCTCGCTCCCCCTCTTCCGAGATCGGACGGGGCTTCTCCCGAAGCTTACCCGGGCTCTCGGACTTTCTCTTCCCCGAACCGGAGCGTTGGCTCGTGGTTGACGGTGCCGGGGAAGGTGCGCCCTGCCTGGCGACCGAAGAGCCCGACCTTTTGGCGCTCCCGGAGCCAGCAGACTCACGGCGCTTGGCTTGGTGTTGGGCCCCCGTCGCCGGGGCGCCCGCACAGGACTTAGAAGCCCGCTCTGACCCTTTTTTCTTCTTCTCACCCGTCAAGCTCTTCTCCAACCAGCTTGCGAGACGGGATCGACGGTCCCTCATGTTCCGCTCCGACAAGTTCTTGCAGAACTGGCAGTCCTTCTATACATGAGTCTTGTCCCCATGAAGACAGTAGAGGCATCGCGAATGTTCGTCTTCCTTAAACACATTCTGCAGCCCGCATCCAGGGCAGCTGCGAAACAGCTTGGGTCTGGGCGACAAACTCGCATCCAGGGCCATCTCGAAGTAGGCCGCGAATCTTCTGGAATCCTCCAAGAAGTTGATTCGACGAAATCTTCACCCTTGAGGGGCGTAGGAAAATCCTGCAACGGGTAGCCGTTAACAGGAGTAGAAACGGTGGAGCATGAGGCTCGATTAACCGAAAAAATGTGAAAATTCACCTGAAAAAGCGCGAAACACGCAGTAAAAGCTCGAGAGCTAAGCACAAGGACTCCCAACACTTGAATGTGCGGTAAAAATCTGAAGATGGCTGCCAGAGGCGGGGCTTAGGTAGAGAGCAGTCATTGGCTGTGGTCAGTATGACGCACAGATCAGTGATTGGTTACTACTACGAAAGACAGATCAGAAACGAAACTGATACTGATTTTTTCTTACCGAGGATTCCCAGCCTGACGATGGGGAATATTCATGAGCATGTGAATCCATGCCAGACCCCATGCTGGAGAACTTCGTTTTTTGCTTCCATGTAACCGCTAAGCTTCTTGTATCCTATGTAACCAGCAAGTATCTCTGTAGCGGCACCACGATGCCTAAGGGCTATTGCGCACTTTATAAATGCTAATGAATAAATAAATACATATGTGGCCAAAACCCACCCTCTCCGACCGGTCCCAAATCTTGGTTTCGCAATTTAAGCAACGTGCGCGATCCTGGACAATAATTTAATCTCACTCTACCTGATCTGCCAACATTGGCAGTCCTTAGAATAGATTTAGCAGTTGCAGATATTAAAATACCCTCATGGTTTACAAAACTACAGAGTTGTTACATATTAATAATAGTGAGCATTGCTATATTGCACACCACAAAGTTATTCATCTCTTGGTTGACACGTGGAAACGTGTTGTAATGTCACTAGCAATGATGCCCTAGAGTCTCCAACACTCATGACACTTCTTGTAATGTTATTTTCCATGATCTTACTTCTGATCCTGTCAAGACATATCTAAATTAGGGGATCTACATGTCTTTTGTCACATATGGCCTAAAAAAACTCAAAACAGGCCTTGAAGATAAATATAACTAGTCGGTGCCCTGTATGCATAAAAGTCCTACAGTGATATGCGTTATGCCGTGTTCATGTTAAAATGCCTTTTAACACTAAAGTTACCCGAAAAGTGGATGTGTGGGGGGAGGAGAGGGCGATGGGCCTTAATTATGCCATATGCAACTGCACATGCGCCAATATTTCTAATGGCCACCGCATCTAAGGTGTCCTGCAAAACCATTTTGTAAAGTTGGCCACCCTAGGCGAGGAGGTAATGTTGCAATTAAAGGTGGCATGCATAGCCATTGCAGTTGAATGGTTAAAGTCCTTCTACAAACAGAGCAGTCTAGACTTTCCGATCACTTGTATCATTTGGTGGACTGGCATACAAAAACGCCACGCTGCCTAGTGGGAGCTGTGGGTAGAGTAGGGGGGGGGCGGGAGATTTTAGCAATCCATGTGCTACTTGAAAAGGACCCTTTCATTTTAAGTCAGGCGCTGGTATCGTACCCCATGTGTGCATGTGGACGTATGTGTTCTGGCCTTTTCATCATATCCAGGACTCTAGTACCTTATTTGCATGGACGAGTGATGTGCATTTTTTTTTCTACAAATGCTGTATTTCTAAATATTTCAAATCAACAAAATGGGTTCGTTTCAGCCAGTGATATAAATGAAAAAAAAAGAAGTGCAGGTACTCACCAGTCTAGATTTAAGTGGGCGGAGCCTCTGGTTAGACAGGGTCCAAAAATTGTTCTTGTGCTTGGTCCCCGGCTGGCCTACCCACCACACAACTGTTCTTACATTCTGTGTCCCTCTCTGTTAGTGTAGTTCCCCATTTGACTTTTTATATGTGCCTAACATTTTGTCACTTACTGACCCTCTTTGTGCCCGTTTCTAGTTGTCTTTCTCAACCTTTTCCCCCAGTCCATCCATTGCATATCACCTGTTTGCACAGCAGCAGACATATAAACCATTCTAAATTCAAATGGCAGACCAATGATACATAATGACAGCATTGAATTAAGATGATGTAGAGAAGCTGAGCAAAGCTACTGTTGGCTGTAACAGGATGCAGCACGCTGGAGGCGGTAATGCTGGAGGCGGTATGAAACGGAAGGCTGTCATAGTTCGACTATGTGCAATAACAACCTACAATTGTCGGAATAGTGAACTTGCACACGCGTAGCCACTCGTGCATCGTATAGATACCTATTGCTACAGCTCTGGTCTAGGTACAACGTTCCAGTCAGCTATAAGTCTTGTTGTCTCATGTGTTATGCACTGACCACCCGCCAGATACCTCTCCAACCACAGTGTTATTTCACGCGCCCGCTGTTGCAGAACAATTATTCACCGTAGATAATATACTCTAATGTTTGCCGGCACTTACTGTGCTTATTTACAGCTATTGTGCCCCTACCTACTGTGCTTATTTACAGCTATTGTGTCCCTACCTACTGTGCTTATTTACAGCTATTGTGCCCCTACCTACTATGCTTATTTACAGCTATTGTGCCCCTACCTACTGTGCTTATTTGCAGCTTCTGTGGCCTTACCGCTCCTCACCAATGCTAATGTTTGCCTTGTACCCTTTATGCGTACCTATTTCTACTATTTACATATATGTGCCCGCGCCCTCGGCATAATTGCAGCTCCACCCTATTACAGATGTCTTTCCGACTCACCCTACCTGCTCACGTTGATATTTAGCTCTGTATTAGCTCGCCAAACATGCTGCACTAGCCTACGTGCTGCTCATTGCCATCTCGCGCCTTTATGACACTCAGCATATGCCCATTGTGATATTCAGCTCGGCACGCCTAACATGCTATATTACACCAGCTCCAATACTACCTCTTGGATACACTGCTTTTGTATATGGTGTTACTAACCTGGTATCAGCTCCCTGAGTGGGCCGTTCTAGTCAGCTGCTCACTGAACACTGCCCATTGGATACATTGCATTGTATATTATGTTACCTGTTGAACACCTTACCAACACTCACCCTGCTATCAGTTCTCTATCCTCCTACACTTCTTCACAACATCGGCCCACGGTGTGAACTATAGTGAATTGACCATATGGAAACACGCATCTAACCTATGGCTTCCTATTACGCGTGTCTCAGCGTGCTCCACCCACTATTGGCCCAAATAACTTCACACCTAAACTAGGTTAGCCTATGCCACATCCCCATGGCTACATTACGTACGGTCTTGCTTACCATGGCTACCTTCCTCCCGCTATTCCACACCATCGCACCAACTAACTTCCTACCCCCATACCCAAATATATCTCACACAGCATTTACCACAGCCCCTTGCAATAACAATGCCTGCACCTTCAGTCCTGAGGACTGGATCCAAAATTTCACCACACCACCTACACCACTAGTTCCTTGCCCAGTGAGCTCCAGAAGCGAGAGACTGGGGTCTCGCTTTTTAAACAGCAAGCCCCTCTCCAAGCCTCTTGGTTGGCTGTCCTCGCTCAAAACTATCACCACCGTGCCCGCTACCCTCTTGGTATATGCCACAGACTCCAATGTAAACACTAGTACACTGCTACCTACTTCCTAGAAACTGGAAGCCCCACACCTAGGCTCTGCTACCATCAAAGGAGCCCTCATCAATGCACATTGGTTGCTCATGCACTCGATATCGCTGATCTTATCTCAACTAACCACCTAGACTTCCTTGACATCAATGAAACCTGGCTCCACCAGGCCGCAGGTCCAGCCCTCTCACTTGCACTCCCAGAGGGCTATACCGTCATTAGATTGGACATAGACACTGGTAAAGGAGGGGGAGTAGCTTTCATAGACAAAACCCACCTTGGCCTTAGAGCCGTTTCCCATGTTGGCACCCCTTCTCTGAACGATCTTACTTCATCTAATCTAACGCCCCCCCCCTCCCGGCTCTATCTCTTCCTTTGAGGAAGACATCACAGACCTATTGACTCAAAATACCAAAAAGGCTCTCAAATTATCCTGCTTGGAGACCTCAATCTAGGCCTCCACGATCCTAACGACACTAACGCCACCTCTATGGAAAACTTTATATCCCAGCTTGGCTTCAAACACTGTATTCCTGGGCCCACGCACATCAAAGGCAGAACGTTGGATTAGTTGGCAGATCTTAATTGCACAACCACAATCCTTCAAAATGAGCCCATCGCATGGTCAGACCATCACTGAATTTCTTTCTCCATTCAGGAGAATGTGCTCCCTAGCCTTAGCTCCACCATTGCCCCACAAAATCTAGAAACAACCGGAACATAACACTACAGAACATTCAACCCTTGCTCCACTCTATCCTGCACCCAACTAACTACAACAGCCTAGACACAGATAAACTGGTAGACCTGTACAATGGTTCCCTAGAACGAGCCATAAACAACATCGCCCCCATCAAACTAAGAAAAGCTAAACCGGTAGCTGTTAGGAAAGATTTCATATTTGAATGTAATTTTCCCTCCATGTGTCAACCCCCAAACTTTTTGCTTCTGTTTTACACCATGATCTAACCTTTGCCAGAGAAGCGCAGACTTCAGCCGCACTCCTCTGGGCTTTCGCTCACTTCTTATGGGGAAACTGACATGCCCTTAAAACAGTCAGTACTGGGAGACTTCGTTTTCCTTAGTCCTTTCCTCATGTTTCAGCTTTTGTGCAACATGTAACAAGAGTGCAATGTAACTTACTTTACTGCACCCTTGGGTCTCTAGTCCTTCCAAAGGCCCTAGAAACTCTTGCTGGACTTATTATGAACTGTGCAGGTGTGTCACGGACAGGACTGGTGGCAGCTATCGTTTATCTTATGTTTTGAACCCTTTTTTGCGATGTTACACTGCGCTTACCGCGTTTGGCACGAATAGGTGGCCTGGCTCCAAAATGGCCATGCCACAAGGTTCTTTGTCCTGTCCTTTGGCCATCTTGCCCCTTCACCTTCCCCAGGTCGAGCCGACCCGGGTCAGTCCTTATTTGGTCATGCACTTTCCCGCGAAACCCAAGGCTTTCGCGGGCTTCTGCATGCCTTGTGTGTGTCTCCAGTATGCGGGCTGGGAGGTCTGTTCCCAATACACATCCTGGGTGCCAGAGAGTCTGGAGTGTCCTGAATGCCTGGGACCACCGTGGTCTGTGATTGGTCCACGTATGGAGTTAGTGTTTGTGAGCAGATATCCCATTGGGTCCTCTCCGTTTTGGCGCGAAGGGAGCTTGGGCTAAGAGGAGACCAAAAACACCACTACCATGTGGATCTCCTGAGTTCACACGAGCAAAGGAAAAGGAGCCAAGTATCCTGCAACAAGAAGCCGAGTCGAGGAACCGCTGGTGGCCGGCTGCAAGGTTTGGCACCCTGAGCCTGCTGTCGTCCTGCGAGACCCCTCTGCATCTGATCATCCTAGAAGGTCTGCAAAGGCGCTACGACCCATTGGAATAGTGGGACCAACTATTCTCGGCACCTTCATCAAACCCTGCAAGTAAGCCTCTTCGGAAGTGTCCCTGGGCCAACCAGTGGGCTGACCAGCTTACACAGGACGTTTGCTCTGTCATCGCAGCGGTTTCGAGGAAGCCTTTGAAACTTGGTATACTGCTTGCTCTGTGTCCATGGCACCCTCACACCGAATTTCGTACATTTGGCATTCCCAGGTCTGAAGTGAGACGAGTGCGCCCGGACCGGAGTAAATGCGGTTACCGTGTTGCCCTGATGTGGTAATGACCTATGCAAGTTCGCTGCACTTGTGACCCTCTTGACTCTGAAGCCTGCTTCCGCGGAGTCGAGACGTCCTGATTGTCGCATTCAAACCTGCCAGTGAAGTGGACTGAACTGGTGAAGTCTGGGTCTGCCCGTGTCGGGGACCGGTGAGTAGTCCATACCCCAACCGGTGGCCCCTAGTGCAGGAGCCCATTTCTTTTCTACCGCTGTTGTGAAATAGCGACTCTATCATGCACTCTCAACCTGCCTCTGCCCGCAAGTGGAGGTCATGCTTGAATAGTGGGGACTTGTTCTTCATCGACTGCATCCACCTTCCTGAGCTGCTAGTGACCCTTGAAGAGACCCTATTTTGTCCAGTGGCACAAGCGTGTGCATGTACTATTGAGCATAAGGCTCCTCTCTTCGTAGGGCTTGGACTGCCTCTTAGTTAGGTGTATTCTTGATGTGGAACTGGGTCTAAAGATTACTTGCACTGCCTGTTTTCCTCCCCATCTAGGTGGTCTACTTATTTTGTGCTTCTTAATCCGTTAGAACCCTTTGGTCTTGTATATATATCGTGTTGATTGTGATGTGTTGGTTTACTTCAGTATTATTGTGACTCTTGGCTATGGTCAATAAAGGCCTTGTAATAAATGTGTCTATATTGTTAATATAACACCTGTCTGGAGTAATTTGTAAGTGTCCTTGCTTTGTGTGCTCATTGAGGTCTTTCAGTCACCCTCACCCCTCTTGAGACTTAGTCTTGATCGCCTGGCATAGCTACACTGATTGGTCTGGCTTGTCCAGAGGTTACCCTGTTCCAAGAAACTAGGTTGGCCTTCTGAACCTCTGCCCCTCCAGGTCAGAGTTCAGAAACCCATCTTAACAGTAGCCAACCTCAATAAATGGTTCACGGCCGAACTAAAAACCATCCGTATTGCCAAAAGATCTGCCGAAGCCTCATAGAGAAAATCACCAACCACTCATAATAAGGCAGTGTTCGCATCTGCTGCCTCCTCCCATAAATTGCCCATTCTCAACTCTAAAAAAGAGACAAATAACAACAGAATACCTAATGAAAAATCTGGCACCAAGGAGCTCTTCAGCATTCTGAGAGAACTGGAGACCCCAGCTCCGCCAACAGAAGCCTGCGTCAAGAATGCGGATTGGTGCACCAAAATACAGAATGCGTTATCTGACAGAATTACAATGCTACAATTACAATGCTACAAACCAAAATAGAGGAAAAAAAAGACTAGCATGGCCAATAGCGCTAACACTAACACCCCTCTGGACCCTCACCCCTCCTCCTGCCCCCCTTTCTTCTTCTCTTCAGTCACACTGAAAGAAGTAGAAAATATTATCCTGGGACTAAAACCATCAAGGTGCCAGGGGAGATATCTGCCCTGCCCTAGTCATTAAAGAAGGAGCTAAAGACTTAGCCTCATTCATTGCCACTGTGATTAACTCCTCTTTCAACACCAGCTCAGGTCTTAATCTCAAGGATGCTTGGGTTATGCTCCTCCTAAAAATAAAAAACCTAGACCCCAACATACTGACCCATTATAGGCCCATTACTACAGTCCCTTTCCTCTTAAAAATTCTGGACAGAGTGGCCTATCTCCAAATCGCCCAAAAATCTGGAGGATAACAACCTTTTAGGTCTTTGCCAATCTGGCTTCAGGCCAAGACACGACACGGAAATGGCCCTCCTGAACTTAAAAATCCAGATGGATGAAGTTAAAGATAAAGGCAACTTGGCCATCCTCTGCTATTGGACCTTTCGGCAGTGTTCGATCTTGTTGATCACCAGATCTTTACAAAATACCTGACGTCAGCCGCTGCCTTCTCCACAAACGCCTCTAATTTCTCTCAAACCGAACTACCAGGGTCTTCGTACCCTCAGCATATGCTGAGCCAGTCCCCATCAACTGCGGAGTACCACACGGTTCATGCGTCTCTCCAACGCTTTATAACATCTTCACAAAGCTCCTCTTTGATCCCCTGATAATTTGGGTGTCACCCACACGAATTACGCAGATGACACCCAGGTCCTCATCACGCTCACTGGTTGCTATGAAAATGACTCCAAATTGATAAATGAAATCTACCTTGAAATCCAGGAGTGGATGGTTGCACACAGCCTGTGTCTTAATGACGATAAAACGGTGCTCCTGATCATTGGATCCCAAGCATGTCTAAATAAACTTGACACACGGTACACAACCTTCAACATTGACTGGAACACTATCACAGATACCAAGGAGGTCAAAACTTTAGGCGTATACCTGGATTCCACTCTGTCACTTAAGAAACAAGTGAATGCCATTGCCTCAACAACATTTTATACCAATAAACTGATTAATGCCTGCAAACCATATTTGTCCTCCTATAGCTGTAGCACGCTAGCCAGGGCGCTAGTCTTATCGAAGTTGGACTACTGTAATACTCTCTTCTTAGGCTCCACAGAGCGGAATCTTAATAGACTTCAGGTCCTTCAGAATAATGCCCTGAAATCAGCATTAAACATCGCCAAATCTAACCATATTTCAACCATTAGACGGGATACCCACTGGTTCCCGATGTGAGACAGAATCTCGCTCTGCATGCTAGTTATCACTCACAAATGAGTGTCAAACACTGCCCTTAAATATTTAGCCGTCAAATTCTCTAAAAATCAACCCACCAACCTACTAGATCCTTCTATAAGCACTGCCTCATTATCCCGAAGTTCAAATTAAAAACGGCTGGAAGATCGAGCTTCCCAGTTTTGGCCGCCAAATGCTGGAACTCTCTCCCACTTCCTATCAGAACTGAACCCTCCTTCTGCTCTTTCAGAGCTAAAGTAAAAACTGACTCTTTGACAAAAAACACTAAATGATTCTATTTTGCTGAAACATATGCACCCTAACACATGTCACAATGTATTATTGTACGTATTGGTTTTGTTGACCAAACTGTAACCTCCGGCAACAATCCCTTGCTCTTATATGTACCAATTTGCTATTCGACTAACTTGTAACCTACTGTCGATAAGCCCGACTTATCTATGTACTCTATATGTATGGCTCTGTAACTCCTTCATAAGTTGAAGAGCCCAATTACCTCAGGGTTAGGTGCTCTCTATAAATAATAAATTAAACTAAACATGGGGCCAGATTTACAAATGTGTTTTTCAATGGAAAAATCCAATTGAGAAATACTTTGTAAATCAGGACCATGATGATCATACAGCATGGCAATACTTCAAACACATAGAATGTAATGCAGCCTGACAATACCACCAAGGGATCTCAAGAGGTTTGCCATAACAATATTCATACCAGAGCCTATGCTGCCCAGCTTAACCTCCATGTCCCTCTTTTTCATACCATCATACCAGTACTTCTGTTACTCTATGAAGGCATCCTTTAGGTGCAGGGGGAGCAACGGGGGAGGCTACATTAAACTTGGAATTTTGGGTTGGATAAGGTTGTCAGGAAGGTGACAGGCCTTCATAGAGTAATTGAAGTACTTGGACGAGGTAGAGCAATACTGTGCGTAATGAAGATTACTGGTAAGTAATCAGGGACCCAGCTGACTGGTAACCTCGGGCAGACTCCATTCTGATTAGAATTCTTTATTATAGCATTGTGTGCGGTCGGTAGTGAGCACTGACAAAGTTACAAACAAAACAGAAAAAATGGAAAAGACAATTAACCTCAAATTTAGACACTATAATAATTGCCTAAAACGTGCATTGCTTTTACGTCTGAGTAAAGAAAGCACATTGACTTCTGGGGTCACAATCGTAACACGCTAGACTTTAAAATAAAGCATATTTTTACTCACAACATCAGAATGTGTGTGTTTTTGCCACATACACTGCAAATCAGCTTGATTGAACATATAGCAGACGGCCTATTCTAAAAGACCAAAAAGAGGCCTTACAACAATTATCTGATCAAAATGAACCCAGACTTGCTATAGAAGTGAAAGCAAACCACAAACCTGTTTGGTTTATTTATTTAAGGTTGTTTATAATGGGTCCAATAAGAAAACAATTAAAATGTTTTCAAACAACCGGCCCCAGGCTACATGTGGAAGATGTGTTTTGTCTATAAAAGAGGTAAACATTTGAAAGATCTGTTGACTAGGAATGATATATCCTTGTGGAACACAAAATAACAGACAATGGGCCTCATTACGGGTCCGGCGGCAACCAGCCAGTTTTTCCGGCTCGGTTAATGCCGGACTCGTATTACCATTCCGCCTCCATGACCCCCGGAATTACCAGGGCATTACGACCCTGGTATCCCGGGAATTCCGGAGGCGGAATTCGGTAAATCCCCATTCCCATTGAGTCCCATCAGACTCAATGGGAATGGGGAAGTGGAAACACCGGCACCATCTCGTGATGGTGCTGGTGTTTCCACGTCCGCCTGCAGGCGGGTGGTGTTAAACCCGCCAGGTCAGACCTGGCGGGAACGCCACCTCACCCCTGCAGGACTTGAGATCGGACGGTCCGGAATTAACAGTGGTGGCGGGTTTATCGCCACTGTTATTTCTGGACCGCCCGACCCGTAATGAGGCCCAATAACTGAAACATGGGCTATTAATAGCCCAGTAGGCAATGTAGCTTGTTGAAAATCTAGCAGTTGCTCACAAACAATAAGAAGTGTCCAAGTAAATATTAGTTTAACAGTACCGTGTTAACAGAAATTACTAACGGTATTGCAGTTTAAATGTGAAAATGTACCACTGCTAACAGAAAAATGTCAGGAAAAAGACATGGTGCGTGTTGACAAAAAGTAACATAGATTATGTGTTGCATGCGAAATACCAGCAGACATTTGAAAGGAAAAGCCAGTTTGTTTTCATGAATAAGTGTCTCTAAGCCAGAGGCAAACCCTTTTTCTGGCTGTCGGACACTTCACAAAGAAATCCCCAACTACCAGTCTGAATTTTACATCCCCCAGCTAATTACAAACTGCAATAAAGTGTCCTGCTGAAGTTGCAGAAAACCCAGTGTTGCCGAGACTTGCTGGCTCTGAAGGCATGATGGCAAGCCAGCTCCCTTTGGCTGGAGCATGACTAAAGGGTGTGAAGACTGGGGGCTACAACTTCAAACAGGCAACAAACTTCATAGAGCAAGCTGCAAACACCAAGAGAATAACACATAATAATAAACACTATGGTTACAGGTAAGCCCAGTGAGACCATGTGGCATGGAGGCAGGGGAATTACCATTTGTCCCACATGAAGATTTACAGTTAATTTAAAAGGACTATTATCATTTAGGCGGTTTTCCCAGAAACCATAAGGCAGATTTTCATCATTTATGTACCATTTGTAGGTAATTTCCAAGTCATTTTTGAGATATACAATTCATGCACCTACAAGTAAGGGAACTGTAATGCCCATCTAAGATGTGTTTCTGGCTGATCTGAAAATGTTCCAAATGTGAGAGTTGGTGAACAGGTGGAGTACAAAATTAGGAATCTCAGTAACAAATTACATATTCATAACTGTTATATATTTTACGGAAATTACAGAAAATTGCCACATGGCTGTGCAACATCTTGCAGACCTGTCTGTCATCTTATTTAGTTCCCCATGATTAGATGAATCTGAAAATATCTATATTATGGCAGTTATTAGTAAAACTATGAAGTGTTGCCACACAACTCGTTTTTGCCAAAATTTTGACATGAGAACACATGGGGCTTGAAGATTAAGCTGCCATATGTCTGCTCTAGACTCTTAAACAAATCCATAGAGAGGGCTGGAGCGGGATGGAGAGAGAAGGGCAACTGTCCGTTCCTATTGTGTGATCCCTTGCAGTGTACTCCCTCAAGAATGTAACATTGGTGGTGTATTTGCTGATATATAAGGTGGACTGCACTAGGAGGAAGGGACAGAGCTGCTGAAATGTACCATTGAAGAGCGCTGATGAAACCTCACATCTGACAGCTGCAAGGAAACACCAGAGGAGACTGCTGAGATTGCATCTGGATGGAGATGTCTATTGCTAGGAAGGCCTAAAAGCTGACTGGGTCCAATGGTGGAGTGCGGGAGGCCATCCTTGAGAATGGAGTGAACAGACCTCTGCCCTATACGTCTAGATCAGGGGTCTGCAACCTTTGGCTCTCCAGATGTTGTGGACTACAATTCCCATCAGTCCTAGCCAGCATAGCTAATGTTGAGGGATCATGGGATGTGTAGTCCAAAACATCTGGAGAGCCAAAGGTTGCAGACCCCTGGTCTAGATGGTCCTGAAATGCAGCTGGCTGTCCTGAACTTTAAACAGAGGCTTTCTATGTAAGTAGAACTGAGCCCTGGGAAACCAAAATGTGGGGGAATCAGCTGGCCTTAAATCCTTTCCCTTTATAGTAGGTGAGGACGGGGAACTGTGTAGATTGTTAGCCTATTTAACTAAAAATATACATTTTATTAATTCCCCATTTGGTGGAACACTACAGGGTGATTTTTGTTAAAATTAAAAATTAAAAATCTCACTTCACAGTGTGCGCTGAAAACTATAGCCTATAATTTAATGGGGTAATCCTTTTTGTCCTGTTGAGCCCAACTACTTTAGGGAAGAGGGATGTCTTTGTTCTTAAATCATTCCTATATGTTTATCCAGCTGCTACAACACAGGCCTTTCAGTGGAGGGGCATCTGAAATCCAAATTTCCCCATTCATATTTTTCTGTCTGACTTTCCCAACACAGACCTAAGTAGGGAGGTTCTGAAAAACAAACCGCTAAATCCCCTTGTGTTTATTTTAAACCAAAAGTGTGGGTGAAATTATAATTCCCAAACTAATTTGTACCAATCTTGAAACCTTAATGCTAGCCTTTTAAGCCTGCAGTGAAATCAAAAGTGCACAGCACTACATTTATAATTGTGTTGGTTATTGATCAGTTTAATTATTTTTTTAAGTGAAATTTGTAGAAAGTAAAGAATTGTGATTTTTTTAAAACGTATTTGTGTAATTGATTTGAGTAACAAGAAATTAATGGTGAGCCACAAAGAAGGTGGCGCGTGTAGTTCATTGTGATTTCTAGTACGTTTAATTTAAATAAATACAAATATATTTCCTGTACACCGGCCTGGTTCTTGGTTCATTGTTAGCTCACGGGGAGGAGGATCCAAGGGGCATGATATGTGTCTGAAGTAGGGCTGAAGAAAATAATCCTTTGATCAGTTTTTTGCATTACACCTTGAGTGGGGAGGGAAGGAACTCCCCTTGTTGATGGTGGTCTCTCAATGAACTGTTAAAGAGCTTAAAAGCTGTATCTCAAGATCTTAACAGCACAATTAGTGTCACATTATGGAATGTTGGGTCACAATTGTGATGAACTTGTGTGGACAGTCTTTTTAAAGATCAGACCTTCTAATGATAAATAAAAAGCTAAAAGAAAGACTTATAGAGGCATAACAGCGCTTAATTTTCCTTACCAAATGTCATCTTAGTGGCTTGAATGAAGCAGTCGAATGGCACAAACTGTAACCAAATTTAAGCCTTACAAATATCCAACAAATAAATAAATAAGTAGGTGTTTGAATAACGCTCTGTATGGGAACTCGGTACTGAGAGAGACATATATATACTTATGTCAGTTATGACATACTTTGTGAGCAACTTGAGAGCTCATAATTAACATCAGAGCTATTGCCAGAATGTTTTTCGTGTGTATATATACAGAGAGCTGAGGAGTCTAAAAACTCTGGAAGATGGCACTCTCCTTTATCTCTCAGTTTCTGACATTGACGAATAGACCAATGCTGTGTATCCCGTGGTATTGATCATGTTTCAGAATCACATGATTGAAGCTTGTATCCACATTAGTACGGATCACGTGTGAGAATTATGTGAATAAGGTAGTCATCTATTAATTGCTTTGAATACAGCCAGAGAAGTATCATACACACTGTTTGTTGTCAAAGAACGCGAGCTGTGGAATTAGAAAACTATGGTCAGCTAGAAGAAAGAAAGAGGCATGATCGCTAAATATGAGTTTAAGCGTGAGGCATTTTAACATGTTTTCTTGCCTTACCGTGGGTTAACTTCTTACTTAAACAAGGTAAGGTGCTTACTTATGTCGTGTCAGACTGCAGAAGCTGCTTTATATGCTGGAGTGCATGACTGTGAGTGCATGACGGTGGAACTTGTTACACTGTAGGCATCTAACTTTGGATGTGTAGACTGACAGAATCAAATGATAAGATATAATATGGCATTTGTAACACACCAATACACAAGTGTTTCAAAGGCAGGGAGGTGATCAGTACTGTACATGGGTTCAAAACAATAACGAGAAGGGCGGCCAGCAGGTGGCAGATGCAAGGGTAACTGCAGAGAGCAGGTGTCCAAAAGTGCAGATAGGGGGACTTTAGGGTTACAGATACAGACTCAAGTGCAAGGGTTGCCAGGAGGCAGTGCGGGTGTGCAACTGGGCGGGCCGGGACCTGGGCCCAAATCAGAAGGTAGCCAGGTGACCAGTGAAGTATCAGGCAGGAAATCAGCAGGGGAGAAGAAGAGAGAAGGTAGAAGCAAAGAGGAAGGTCTTGAGGTGCTTCCGGAACAGAAGATGGTTCTCCTCAAGTTTCAGAGAGGCAGGGAGGCTGTTTCAGAGGGAGGCTCCAGCCAAAGAAAGAGATCTACCACCAACTTGTTGCTTGGAGAAGTGACTGACCCTGGGGGAGTTGGAGGTGCAGGAGCGAAGAGCTCGTGTAGGAAGGTATTTGCAAAGAGAGAGTTGGGGATATTGAGAACCCAGGCCCCAGATGACCATATGGACAATGCAGAGGGTCTTGAACGTAATCCTTTCAGCCACTAGGAGCCAATGTAGAGATATCAGTGCTGGAGAGATACAATCCCTGGGCTTGAGGCCAAGGACAAGTCTCAGAGTCCTGTTCTGGATGAGTTGCAGAGGGCGGAGTATAGAAGCAGGCAGATTTAGAAAGAAACTGTTGCAGTAGTCCAGCCTACAGAGAACCAGAGTTCTAGAGACAAAGAGCTTCTGGGGGAAGCAGAGGAAAGGAAGAATACCTCTGAGGAGGTGCAGTGGATAGTTTGACTTCTTAGAGATGTCAGAGATGTGAGGAGAAAAGGAGAGTGTGGAGTTGAAGATGACCCTGAGGTGATTCGCCTCACAGGTGGGAGCAGGAAGAGGGCCAAGGGTGTCCCTCCAGAGATTGACAGGAAAGGAGGGTGCAGGGTGCAGGTGTGCCGATGAGGAGAATCTCTGTCTGTCTGGCATTAAGGCAGAGATTGTTGGCAGCTGTTAGGGGGAATTCTGCCGAATGGCTAATTTCCCTTACCTACTGAGTCCCTCAGCAGCTTCGCTGGATTTCTAGGATTTCTTTTTTTCACCTGGTAAGAGTGTGAGCTTTTTTTCCCACTCTTACATGTGTTTTGCTGTGTGTGTTTAACATTTTTTGTGTTCATAAACTGTGGCGCTTCATCTTCTCCATAGGCGTCATCTTTTTACTGTGTGTTACACAGCACCCTCAATGCAGTGACACAGGGTTGTCTTTTTCAGACTTCCCAACTCAAACTCCATTTTCTGGGACTGACTACTGTCTCCCAGAACATGTAATGTTGCCATTGACTTTATTAGTCTTTTTAAATTCACAGACCCAGTACAAACTATCCTACATAGAGTTCTGGAAAGGGTTGTTAATAGTTATCCCTTTTTGTCTCTCATGGAACATTATTTCCTTCCCATATCTTTAAGATTTGACTGGTGGCAGTGGTATCTACCATATTTTTCCTACTGCGGTTTATTTAAATAGCCTTGGTACAGTTTTAGGCGAAGTTAGTAGCCTCGAACTTAAATCGGTTGGACCCCATTTACTTTTATTTGGTTCCGGCTGGGTTTATTCACCATTTCTTATTGTAAAGGTCTTTCTCGTGTTTTACTCTGCGTGCCAAACCATGTTTGGTTCCTTTGTTCGCTGTCCTTTGGCGGGCTTCTGCACAGAAGCCCTCCTTAGGCGCCTGAATGTCTGAGGGGGACAGGATGTGAGGGAGGGGTTTGAGACTCCCTGCACAGGGTCTCCTTGGAGACCCATGTCGCACTCTGTATGATTGACTGTGGTGACTGTCCCGTCAGGACAGCCACCCTGCTGTGTGAATGGGGGAAAACTGCATAAAAAGCAGGTCTGTGGGACTAAGAGGGCAGAGTCGCCACTGGATCGAGAGAATCAAAGAGAAGCTGAAAGAAGAGGACCACTACCACGACTGACCTCCCGGTGAAGCCCTGCTGCGGGTCCGAATCTCCAAACTTCGACGACAGAGAAGATCTGCAAGGAATCATCTTATTCCCTTGAGCTGGTGGGACCAACCAGTTCGCCAAACACCAAGCAAGGCCTCCCTCCCCTGGTCGAATTTGCTGTGCACAGCTGCAGTGAACTGGATAGTCAGGAAGCTCGGACCCTGTTTGGGTTTTAAGGAGCGCACCTTTTCTTTGTTGCTTTGCTCTGCTGCTGGTTTCTTCCCTAGACAGTCCAGAACACTTCAGTGTTCCTACTTCGTGTCAGTCCGACAGTGGCTTCAGGAACCGTGATCCTGCAGGACCTGCCAGGAACTTCTGCCTCAGCTACAGCCTTCTTATTCATTTAAGGTACTGTTCTGACCCGGTTGTTCATTCCGTCCGACCGCGGTGAAAGTGTTTGAAATCTTTCCATTAACACTGGCCCAGGCCTATTGATTTGAATCCTCATGGTAGCAAGCCTTTTCTAGATTGCCCTGCCTACTTACTTTCTGGTGCTACTTAATTTTGTATAACCTTGTTTTTCCCTCACTTTTAAATTGCTGGAGTGCCATTTTGCTCACACTTCATTTTTCATTTTGAGCTTAACTTGTCCAGAATTTCATCAGGTGTTGTGTAGTATATCTAAGAGTCTGATTTTCTGATGCGTGATAATTAGTGAATTGTTTTACAACTGATGTGTAAATAACTGTATATTCTTTTACTCAGAAACCTTGTGTCAGTGTTTGTTTGAACCATAGTAATTGCTGTCCTTTGTGTAACTATTGATACTGCTCACCTTATTCTTGAGATAAGTCTGGCTGCTCAGCCGTCGCTACCACTTTACTGTGTAGTACAGGCTTGTACGAAAGGTGAATTTGTACTTACACTTGTAATCTTAATTGCGTGTGGTGTTCTGCATATAAAATCACTGAAACTGCACTGAATCTGCAACCGGGCCACTCACCGTTCTCGGTCCTTGGCCCAACCCCTCTTCCCTGCACTGCCTCCCTGGCAACCCCTGCACTGCGGGACTGTCTCTGTATCCCTACAGCCCGTCCTCCCAGCACTTGTCTGCACTTACCTTGCACTTGCCACCTGCTGGCCCTTATTATTTATCTTGTATTCTACTAACCCTGCACCACACTTTTCCCCTCTCCCTTTCCCCCTGCACTTTTCCCTTACCCTCTACCCTTGCACTTGCGCGATCTGAATGACACCTGGCCTAGTAGGATCGTTGTCTGTCTCCCCTTGTTCCCCCCGCCTTGTCGCGCCTTGAAACACTTGTGTATAGGCACGTTACAAATGCCATATCATATCATATCATATCATATCATATGATTCTGCCTAAAAGCGGCACACCACTCCTGGATAGCAGACAGACAGTCAGAGATGAGAGAAGGAGAAGAGGTGGCAGAGGGCAGCCTGAAAATGAGCTGACTGTCATCCACATATCACTGAAAGGTGGAGCAGAGAGCAGCAATGTGGTGGGGGCGAGAGGGATGAGAGGTGCCAGGTATTGGTTGAACAGCCAGGGAGAGAGGTTAGACCCCTGGGGAACACAAATGGTGGAGAGTGACATAGAGGAAAGGTAAGACCCAAGTTGGACCTAGGAGTCAATCAGAGAGGAACGAGGTCAGCCAGGCCAGGGTCTAATCAGTGATACCTAGGTTATCACGGAGACAATTTAACAGGATGGCATGGTTGACCGTGTCTAAGGCAGAGGAGAGATTGAGTAAGGTGAGGACAGAAGGGAGATTAGAATCAAGGTTAGAGAGCAGGTCTTCACGGATGTTTAGGAGAGCAGTTTCCATGCTTCTGGCTTCTCTGAAGCCAGACTGATGGTCATGGAGACAACCAACAGATTCAATGTGAAGATTAAGCTGGGAGCTGGCCAGCTTTTCCAGGAGTTTGGCCAGGAAAGGAGTGATGGATATCAGGCGATAGTTAGCCGGAAAGGAGGGGTCGGCTGAGAGTTGCTTGATAAGCGAGTGGACACGAGAGTGCTTGAGGGGGTAAGGGAAGGCTCCAGTGGTGAAGGAGCAAGGGTGTCAATGTGGTCCTTGATGGTTTTGAAAGAACAGGGAAGAACCTGTTTTGACTAGACTTTCATAGATCGCACTTATCTAGAAACCTTGTCAGGGGAGAACAGAGGAAAGGAAGAGAAAGGGGAGGAGAGGTGACCTCAGGGGGGCCGGAGGTAGAGGAGAGAGTAGAGGGAGGAGGCAAGGACGAGAGGTTGGACTTAATTTGAAGGCATGAATGCTGCAGGTGAGCTGTATTAACATATAAGTACAGGAAAAATGCAGCATTAAGCGCAATTTGTAGATGACTGTCCTAAACGAAATGTTGTTTGCTAAATGTGGAATATGAATTGAGAAGAGCTATCATTGAGATATATTGTATATCTTGATTTTTGCCGGGAGGCATACAAACATTTGACCTGAAGAGGCATTTCTTGAAGTGTATTAGCTACTCACTGATGGTTGTTTGAAAGGAAGAAGCAAGATGGTTTGTTGCTGTCTTATACGTTTGCATTTGTATTCTAGAATATGTGGATCAGCTATGGTTGTACACACCGGTCGGTATGAAGATAGTAATTTTTTTCTTGGTGTTGGTCAGAAATAAATCAAAACTAAGTGATAGCATCAGTAGTAATGATAACACTGATGCGATTTATAATTGGTAATTGTGGTTTTCTTGTAGGTTTTGCAGTGTAAATGGAATTGTTTTTAACCGATCTACATTTCCGAAAAAGTGTTGGCGAAATTGCCTGCACGTACCGCTTCCCGAAGAAGTCCCATGACTATGTATCTGCGCAGAATGTGGCATGAAATGTGTCTGGCATTTTTGTTATTGTGCTAAAGTTATAAACTGATGATAATTACCCAAATTAAATACATTGGGTTACAAACAGTGTTCTGAATTTTTTTTAAAAAGCCACCAGTTGAATGCTGTTGTGCAGTGATGGTTTAATGCACGAATGTCACTTTGGGTGATGTTGATCATTTTTATTGTTGTGGTAAATATATATATATATATATATATATATATATATATATATATATATATATATATTTATTTAAAGATTTGTATGAACATAATTCAATTTAGTATATATTTTTGATATTTGTTCAGTGATGTACTGTGGATGTTGTGATTGACAGTTAATCCAGAGACGTAGCTAGGATTGTCTAACAAGCGGGGACTGCATATAAAGTAGTTTGGCCCACTGCAGTGACATTAACATCTGTAAATGCCCACACAGCGCTGCTGAGCTGGCATTTATAGATTTTGGGTGGCTCTTGCCCATCCAGGCCCTACGCTGTCTATGCCTTTGATTTAATCCCTACAAGAACAAGTCGAAGAGGTAATTTTTGTTGTAGAGTAAAAGGGGCTGCAGCTATGCTATTTCCAGGTTTTGTGATAAGATTATCTGTCAGGTGGGCCAGAATGCCCTAAAGTGGTAAGAGCTAAACAGGCGAAAGGGCGTAACAGGAGCTCCACGCATATGTGAGGCCGCCCTGTAGTGCCCAGGGCTGGTGTGCCTTTATTGCGACTTGGCGTCCTAACAATGTTAAGAAGGCAGACATTGGGGCTTCTGCTTTATGGAGGGTGACGCTGAAAGGAGATATGATATTTATGATATGGCATTTATAACGCGCCTATACACAATGTTTCAAAGCGCGATGACGCAAGGGAGGGGAAACAGAGGGAGGAGAGAGACAACGATCTTACTAGGCCAGGTGACATTGAGATTGCGCAAGTGCAGGGGTGGGAGGGGGTAGGTGCAGGGGGTAGGGTGCAGTGCAGTACATAGGACAAACAGTAAAATAAATAAGATAAATACAAATAGTAGGTAAAAGTGCAGCCAGCTGGTGGCAAGTGCAGGGGTAAGTGCAGACATCAAGTGTCAAGAGCTGGGGGACTGTAGGGATACAGAAACAGCCCCCAAGTGAAGGTGTGCAGCTGGCGGAGGAGAGGACCTGGGCCTGAGATCATAGGGTGGCCAGGTGACCAGTGCAGTTTCAGTCAGGAGTTCAGCAGGGGACAGGAGGAGAGAAAGCAGAAGCAAAGAGGAAGGTCTTGGGGTGCTTCCTGAACCTTGAAGCGATGCAACACCCAAGGTTACTAGTGAACAGAGGGAAAGGGAGCACAACTTGACTCAAAGCTTTTCCTTATGCTTGAGTACCAGTACTCCTATTTAGCGTGGAGAAGTCCTTGTAGTCAATAGTGAAAAATATGAGAAGTGCCGGCCCTGAGAGCCGGGTAGGAGCAGCCCATTTAAAGTACTGGTTTGAGCTTGAGCCACTAATAAGAACTATATAAATCTGCATTGAAAATAGAATGTTTTATTTAAAAAAAAAGAAACGTAGTAAATACACGTTCCTTACAACATCTTCTGACGTACATTTTTGTTAGTCCGGTGACAACGCAGTAGTTTCGTAATTGTGCCTCCGTCGTCGTGGCCATTGTGCGTCTAATTGAGGCGTGGAACGCTCCCGCCACAGCCGTCGCATCCACTGCTGGGGGTTGTTGGATTTGTGAAATTGCTACAAGCTTCTTCGCAGCTTTATGTTGCTCCTGTCATCCCTCCTCGCGATAACATGTGACACTTTAATCAGTTCAAGTCTGTATCTTCTCAGCACTCTAGGTAACACCTCCCTGCGCTCCCAGGGGCCAGAGAGCCTCTCGGCCGCCATATGCAGCCTCGTCATTAGTAAAGGGGAAATGACACCTCCGTCTACGAGTGCTGAACTTCATATACCCGGCACGGGACCTTATGTTTGTATGGAGCATTCAAATTACACAATTGGGTCAAACATTCTAATCTGGCGGAGTTTCACGTTTTTGCCTCGAATTAATTCAAATTTCGGTAATGAGGTTAGTTTTGCACTTTTTCCTGCTTTCAATTCAGTTACGTTATAATGTTAATGTGTGTTCATTGGCTCTTCATATTTGAATCTTTCCCCCATTTTTGAAATTACTTTCTCGGCTCGCCTTCATTATATTAATGCCTAGCACCTTGAAAGGATTGCACTTTATCAAAAAAGGCAAGACGGGCCGACTCCACCCGCCGTATCTTTCAGAGAACAATTATCTGGACACACTGGAACTTCAACTTGCAATTTCAAAAAAGGGTTTGCATTGTGTGTCCCATGAGAATCTCGAAAATGTTCAGCAATGCCGGACTCTGCCTTTTCCATATATTTCGCCTTAAAATACTGGCCCTTCCTACACGGACCCAAATGCAGCTCATGTTCTCAGCCCCCTCCCCCCTCACACCCGTCCCAAAACTGACCTGGCAGGGGCCAGGCTGAGCTTTCCCATCTGTTCCTGCTGCCCCGCCAGCGCTGCTTCAGCTTTTCATACACAGACCAATTACTCCAGCCAGACGACTGTCATATGTCCTATTAAGCAAATATTCCAGTGTGCTGGGAAGATGATGCTGCATTATTTCCATATGAAGGCCAATTGTGCTTCCATCCCTCGGGAAACATGCAAATCCTTCACGTGCTCACATTTCTTCCTCGCTACGGCCATGTCCCTTTTGTCTGTTCATGAACATTTATTTTTTCGCTTTGCTTTTGAGGTTCATAATCCATCCCCTGTCACGCACACAGATGGACAGAGCACACTGCCAAGGGGCTGATGGCTTTGCCCCTTTTTTTGTGATGATAAACCTGCAGGATGTCGGCTCTGCACTCCATGTGACGTACTTTATTGCGTGGCTATTTGGGAGACGCCACCACGACATCTTCTTAATGTTTAGGCCAGTGGTCTTCAAACTTTTTTGGCCTGAGTCCCCCCAGAGCAAAGTTTGTGCAGGCTGGGCCCCCCAAAAGTGCCAGATGGATAGTATGTAGAAATCGCTATGAACTTTTGAGTGCCGTCACCGCACCCTATTCCCAGTACAGACCCTGGGCTCTCTCCACCCTACTCCCACCACTATCCCAGTGCTGCCGCCCATCCTGCTCCCACCACAGTGCCATAACACAAGCAAACACACATCCATACACATTTAAATAAAAAATAAATCGCCATAAACGTACCTTCTGCAGGGGCCTGCGTGTGGTTTCTAAAATGCCCCACTCCAGGTTGCTCTGCTCGTATGTGCGAGGAGGTGCAGGAGCACCCCCTCGCACATACATACATGCAGTGCCCCAGCCAGCATTTCCGATGAGCTATGCAAGGCTGGCGAAGCAAAACACCACCAGCGTTGCATGGCTCAGTGGTCATGTGCGGCTGGGGAAATTAACTGTCAAAGGCAAACGGTGTTTCCCTTTGACAGTTCAGCCAGCCCAGGAGCACGCCCTCAGCTGGAAAAAGCAGCTGGGGAGTGTTCACTGTTTCACTGGGCTGGCTCCTCGGCTCCTCCATAATGGGTGAGGTGGCCAGTGGGTGGACGCCCCCTCAACCATTATGGATGAGCCGGCATGCTTGGACTGGCCTATAGGGCAATGACCGTACCAAAAATGCAAAATACTAGTGTAGGCCAGTCAAAATGGGCCACTTTTTTGGTCAATATGGGGCAGTTTGAGGAGTTACTTCACTATGCAGCTAGTAGTTTTAACCGTTGTTGCTGAATAAATATTCTTTAAATATCACCATTTGTTTACATTTGAACAAAAAAACAACCCCTTGGGTACTACTCAAACAGTCTGTGACTAAAGGACTGAATATCCATTTGCAACTGCTGGCCATTTTTTCATTGGTGCCTAAGACCGTTTTATGGTCCAGTCTGACCACGTGAGCTGCCCCTTCCCATTTTCCCTTTTTTTTACATTTCATGCTGGGCTCTGGCGGCCCCTCTGGGAGGCGGCCGCGCCCCCCTGGGGGGTGCGCCCCACAGTTTGAAGACCTCTGGTTTAGGCTATCTGGTCAAGCCTGCCAGCGTTGCAATGCGTCAGGCGGGAAAAGCCTTGAACAGGGTCGGCTAACACTAGCGGTATAGGGAAATATTGCAAGCGGTCACGCGTTTCATTGGTTATAGAATTTCAGTGTTTTTTGTGTGGATGTTCTACTCATTTCGATTGACTCTATACATTGCATGTTGAGGATTGCTAGCGTGTACAACTGCGCAAGCCTGTGAGAGAATGACAAGTTTTCCAAAGCAGAATAACTGCGTCAGTCGCACAACAAAAAAGGAGGACTGCAATTTGACAGTGGCTGCTAGAACTACACTTCAGTAGTGGTTGAAAGGGCGGGGGTCCTGACCACCCCCTGGGTATAAACTGCCAAGTTGCTGGGACTGTAAAGCGTGCTGAACATCAACGAGCGTGTGCGTGTGCTTGCAATTCCAGGCGTGGCTATAGAAACGTTTCTAAAGCGGTCTTTTTGTAGTACTCAATTGATTCATGCGGCTACCAACGGAAAGGGTGGTGGTTGAAGAGCCCACCAAGAGATGGCAGAAGGTCGGGCTTAAATTGCTTATTTAAAATGTACGAACATTTATTTGGTTTCTAGCTATTATGTTGAATTATTGGTAAAAGAGCACTGCTCTTGGCCCGGAGCTCGGTGCGCAGTTTCATACTCTTGCCGCAGTCACAGATCGGATTCTGCAGGGTTTCACAGACCCTCTCCGGCATACCGGGACGGGGTTCCCCCAATGAAAAGCACACTCATGAGTGATCGGGGGACATAGGGCACACACCCGGCAAAACCGAATGTCTTGTCACCCTTACTTAAGTTTAAGCAGTGCTCTCGAGGCTTGCAATTCCGACTGTTTTGCGCGTCTCTATTCACCCAGCACTGGAATCCTGGCGGATCCGAGTTTCCATGATGTTTTACGCCCAAGCACACAAGCACTGGTAACATCTGCCTGCACTGTCTGTTCACTGCAGATGTTATTTACATGAATCCAAAATGGTTCCACCTGATTTATGCAGTTTCAGAAACCAGGCGCGTCTCCATTAAGATTTCAGCCTGTCTGCCCACAATAAAATGCACTTTAAGATGCATGTGCATTTTCTGCACTGAGTGGCCGAGCAGGTTGATGTAGATTTAACAGACTTTCCACCTGCTCCGTGCAGGAAATGCAGCCAAATTGGATGGTTCATAATCAGTGGCGTTGCTAGGGGGTATCTGGGGGGGGGGGGCAGGCCCCCCTCTGAAATCCTGTGCCCCCCCTACCTAAGGCGAGCAGTGACCGTGTTCTCTGTTCATGGTGTTGTTTCTGACACTCACTAAGGCAAATGTCTGCCTACTCAAAGCTAGCAGTGATCTTGGTATGCATTCTGGCATCGGTATGAACATGTGCACGAGCCACTTCTCAGGTGTCCCTGCCCGGCTTCTGCACAGCGACCTCCATAGTGTGCAGTGCAGCTTCTAACCCCTCCCATTACAATGAAGCGCAGGAACCTGCTCATGATGGGCCATTAGCAACTAAATGGTTGTGTGCCTGTATTCTGATGTGGGGGGGGGGGGGGTTCAGTGGGGTTTGGGTAGTTGGTGTGCCAAAAGCCTGTCTGCAGGAGTGCTTGTGACATCACACATTACCTTTCATAGGCGGCCCACCCACTTTTGTCTGTTCCCCCCTACTTTTGTCTTTGCCCTCTGTGCCCCTTCTAAATTTGATTGCTGGTGACGCCGCTGTTCATAATTAGGGTGAGACAGGGTTTCTGACCCGATTTCTGCCCGTAAATTACAGAAGTGCGACTTGAGCGTTATTGCTCAGTGTGCCCAGGCTGTGCAGTGGTTGCAGCGGGTGTGGACTGCAGTGTCACCGGTGTGCAAGTGTGCCACGGGAGGGATGCCTGACATCTGGTATTCTGCAGAGAAAGAGAAACAAGGGGGTCTGGCTTCCATCTAATTCCCTTTTGCCTTTCTCCGCTACACCTATTCTGTCAGTCCATCCTTTTTGATACATTGTGAGTGCGAGCACACATGCACTTCCAGCATTGATCAGTAATATCATTGTTCCGACGCCTAACAGGAGCGCTGCCTGCGTGGGAACATTCTAACCGCCATCTTGTGCTGTTTATGGTCGCGGCCCCACACATTGTGTGTGCTTGTACGTCATTTATTCCATTTTTGGAGCCCACCAGGGCTAATTCGTGCTAAGAAGGCCACAAGGAGAGGTCTGTGGGGCCCCAGACTTTAAAAAAAGATCAAAAAAGGAGGATCTATCTATGTAAATTCTCTGGTGCAGAGACATTTTTTCCTTCTTCTTTGCATTGGTGTCATGGGAGAGTAGGGCCTTTCACAGGACATTTCTGTGTCTAGCTGAAGCAGCACCACCAAGATACACACCGCATCCCAGGTGTGTGTGCCTGTGCAAGCTATGCACCCCAGTGATCCATCTAATCAGCAGATTTGCGGCCTTCACGCAATTGATAGGTGCATGTGCGGTCCGTGAACATGAGCAACCCTGGGGATGGCGCTCAAGGAGCTTTTGCACCCCCACAAATCAGAAGGGTGCCCAGACAACAAAGCACACTGGCCCCCATGCCAGAGTTCGACGCATCTGGCACTCCTTTAATGTTGGGTCCAAAATGGCTGCTGTGGGTCGAGAAACTGGAGATGTATTTCAAGATCACGGGTGAGACGGATGACGGATGATGAAGCAAAGGTGGCAACACTCTCATACGCTGCAGGATCGAAGGTACATCACATTGTCAAATCTCTCCCACCGACGGGAGGCTTAAAGGGTAGCCCATCAAATTGCATATTGACAAAACAGTGCGCCCAACGGCTCTAAAACATCGGAGCATCCCTTTCCACCTGAGAGCGGAATTGGGAAAAGAGCTGCAAAACCTAGTGGACTCAGATACAATTGAGAAGATAGATGGCCCAACCCCGTGGGTGTCCCCCATTATAGTCGCAGCTACGCCCAAACAGCCAGGATCTGTTCGCATCTGCGTGGACATGAGGTTACCTAACCTTGCCATAAAACGTGAAAGACAGCTCACGCCAACACTAGATGACGTGGTGGGGGAACTACAGTGAGCCAAGGTGTTTTCCAAACTCGATCTGCGATCCGGATATCACCAGCTAGAATTGCACCTGGACTCACGTTATATAATGACTTTTACAACTCACAACGGACTATACCGTAACAAGCGCCTGAGCTTCGGTGGTCTCCTCGGCAGCCGAAGTGTTTCAAAATGTCATTAGAGGTGCCTTTGCCGGCTTAGAAGGCGTATTAAACTTTGGTATATGCAGCATCAGAGACTGAGCACATGTCCAGGCTGGGAAAGACACGAAAGGATAAACAACCTAGGCCTAACTTTACACCGCAAGATATGTGAAGTTTTCAAAGATAGCATAGAATTTTTTGGTTTCATCTTCCACTCAAAAGGAAGCTCTCCAGACCCGGAGAAGGTGAAGGACATTCAAGAGGCTAGACCCATTGAAGAACGCCTCAGAGGTTAGAAGCTTTGTCGGAATGATAACCTACTGTGGGAGGTTCATTCCGAACTTGGCAACTCTCTCAGAACCTCTCTGGACCCTCATGAAGAAAGACACTGCATGGACTTGGTCAGACGCTGAACAGAAGGCTTTCGGCACCATAAAAGCAACCATGCCATTCTTTGATCCAGGGAAGGAATCCAAACTAATTGTGGATGCCAGCCTTGTGGGGTTGGGAGCCGTGCTCCTTCAGTCAGGCATCCACAGACAAATGAGACGCATTGCCTGTGCCAGCAAGGCACTGACTGCGACCGAACAAAGGTACTCCCAAATTGAAAGAGAGGCGCTGGTTGTATTGTGGGGCTGTCAATACTTTCCCATCTATATTCTGGGAAACCCTGTGTCTGTAATCACCGACCACAAGTCACTAATCCCAATCCTGGCAGGCTCATCCTCCAAACCCCCACCAAGGATGGAGATATGGATGCTAGCTCTCATGGAATATGGGGTGAAACTACAATACCGACCGGGAACCCACAACCCAGCGGACTACCTGTCACGTAATCCCAGGGGCGGCAGTGATCTGGGGATGAAGGCAATTTTGGACTGTGAGGACTAAGTTCGCCTAGTAGTGGACGCAGCCATACCACTAGCTCAGACACTAGAGGAAGTGGCAGAAGCCTCAAGCAAGGATGAACGCCTCCGGCTCATTCAGAATGCCGTTGTTAGCGTTGACTGGAGGCCAACGCTAGCTGGCATGTCTAGCAGAGACAAAAATACTCTATGCAAAATTCAGCAACTGTGGCGAGTCCGACACAAACTCTCGAGGTCAGCAGATGGTCTGATACTATGAGGATGACAGATTGCGATACCGAGCAGGCTGGTTGCGAGAGTGACAGAATTGGCCAACTGCAGCCACCAGGGCACAGCAAAGACCAAGGCGAGGCTACTCTCCAAGGTGTGGTTCCCAGGGCTTGAGGAAAAGGTCGATGAATATGTGAGCAAGTGCATCTGGTGCCAAGCGGCTGCCCCTGTCAATAAGGAACCCTGCATTGAGACGATGGAGCGAAGCAACAGACCATGGGACACATTACACATGGATTTTGGGTCGACTGGGAGAGGGATGTACTTCTTGGTACTGATGGACCAATGGTCAAGATACCCAGAGGTGGAACTAGTCGATTCCACATCATGTGAACAAACCATCCAGGCAATGGAAAAAGTATTTGCAACCTATGGATTCCCCCTGAGTCATATGCTCATACTATGGGCCACCGTTTAAAGGGAGACCGTTTTTGGAATTCATGAGTGACTGCGGCATCACACACAGGAAAGTAACACTTGGATGGCCGAAAGCAAATGGAGAGACTAAGCGCTTCATGCTTACGCTCAATAAAATATTTTGCATCTCACAAGGACAAGGAGGTGAATTGAAAAGAAATGTATACCAGTTCCTCAGAGAATATCGGTCAACCCCCCCCACCAATCCACAGGCATGTCCCCAGCTGAAGCGTTGTTCAACAGATGCCCGAGAGGGCTTATTCCCGGAACGGATGGCTGACCACCGGGTGTCATCGATGACCAGAAGACATTCGATGACAGGCGGACGCACAATGAAAAGGAAAATGCCAGACGCAGGCTGAAGCCTCCTAACATTGAAGAGGGCGACACAGTCCTGGCGAGAAATCGACATCTGGAAGGGAAGCTCTCCCTCAACTATGAACCCACTCCCATGGGAGTGACCCACGTAAAAGTGTCCATGGTGACTGCTGCCGACCAGCGAGGGTCGGTGACGAGGGATTCATGCTTCTTCAGTAAAATTGCCAGAGAAGAACAACAGCACAAATCTGCAGTGGAAACGTCCCCGGCCCGAGCGATGAACGGAGAGCAAGCCTCCGAAGAAGACACTGGGGATCCTGAAATGGGAGGACATAACCTGGAAAGGGAGAGATGTAATGAGACGAAAGAAGGGAGATATCCACACCGGGAAGGCCGGAGGTGTCCGGTGAGGTTCAAGGACTACATCATGAACCTGAGCAGAAGCAAATCTGCAGTTATATGTACTTGCCCACGTTGGGCCCCTACAATGTTTGATATACCTCAACATGTCGGTTTGTCACATTGACAGTAAGTTATGCATAATGTTTGGTTTATATTTTCGTTATGAAAAATCAGAAATGTGACAGAGTCATGTCAGCGCGAGGTGATGTACGTCGTCGCGCATAGGTAGAAAATAAAGTGGGCGTATCCAAGCTCGTCAGAGCGTGCCGGGAAACTGAACCGTCAATACCTGTGTCCGGCGTATTACTTAAGGTACGGGAGGCCAAGGCCTGATAACGGGGGTTCCGGGGGCATGACGGACAGGCCTCCCAAAGGTAAGTTGATATATGCAGGAGATTTGAATGTACAAACGGGCCTGGCCATTAATGACAGATTGATAATAATGAATGTAACGTGTTCGGTATAGCAACCTCCTATATTGAGAGGTGATAGGTCAGACTCAAGAGGTTTGTCTTTAGGTATTTTCCTGCTGGATAATGGAATTCGGGCCCTAAATGTCAGAATTATCCCTGATAATCTGGGCAGCGATTCCTTCAGTAATGGTAGATGGTGTGTTATTATTAATTATATAATCATTCCAGCTGATTGCTTGCTGAGGCGCGGAATGCCCCACCATAATCCAGTTACATTAAACCCTAAAAACGAGGGCTTTTCAACAATGCCTGCAAGATAAATAAATGCTGGCACCTTGCCGTTGTAAAGTGATCTGTGCTCTGCTGCTCTTGAGCTTGGTTCCACCGGAGCTGGAAGTGAGCATTGCGCATTTGAAAAAAGACCCTCCTGGTTTTTTTCGACTTTTTGTGCCCATTTTAAATCCCCTGCCCAGGCCCTACACCTTGCTTGTTCCCCGACCTTGCTAGTTACTTTCCTGGCTTTAACTCCTGCCTCCCAGCCCACCCCAACCCCTAATTGGCCTACTCTTCTCTCCTTGCACGGTGTACACACCATAGCAGGCAGCTCATCCCTCATTCCACCGGAGCTGCAGGTGAGCATTGCCCATTTGAAAAAAGACCCTCCTGGGCTTTTTTTGGCTTGTTGTGCCCATTTTGAATCCCGTGTCCAGGCCCCACACCTCGCTTGTTCCCCAGACTTGCTGGTTCCTTCCCCGGCCCTAACTCCCACCCCCAGCCTGCCCCCAACCCCTGATTTGCCTACTCTTCCCTCCTTGCACGGTTACACAACGTATCAGGCAGCTCATCCCCAATTCATTCGGAGTTGCAGGTGAACATTGCGCATTTTAAAAAAGAGCCTCCTGGGCTTTTTCGTCTTGTTATGCTCATTTTGAATCCCCTGCCCAGGTCCCACACACCGCGCTTGTTCCCTGGACTTGCTGGTTCCTTTCCCGGCCCTAACTCCTGCCTCCCACACCGCCCCCGGCCCCTGATTGGCCCACTCTACTCTCCTTGCACAGTGTACACACTGTAGCAGGCAGCTCATCCCTCATTCCACCGGAGCTGTAGGTGAGCATTGTGCATCAGATAAAAGATCCTCCTGCGCTTTTTCGACTTGTGCCAGTTCTGAATCCCTTTGCCAGACCCCACACCTTGCTTGTTCCCCGGACTTGCTGGTTCCTTTCCCTCCTTTCCCTTTCTCCTTTGCCTCCCTCTCTCCCACTATACAGGACTCTACAATCTAGCTGTGTTTAGTCTTGTACCCATATTGCATTGTTAGGTAGCTGTGTGTAGTCCTTTACTTCAACTGTATTGTTTGGAAGCTGTGTTTAGTCCTGTACTTAAAACTGTATTGTTAGGTGTAGGCCTGTCTCACACTTTACAGGTCCTCTCAAATCTAGCTGTTCTAGTCTTGCACTAAAGTTGGTTTGTTAGGTAGCTGTGTTTAGTCCTGTAGTCAAATCGCATTGTTAGGTGTAGGCATCTCTCCCACTATACAGGTCTTCTCAAATCTAGCTGGGTTTAGTCTTGCACTCAAATTGCATTGTTAGGTAGCTGAGTTTAGTCCTGTACTCATTTTGCACTGTTAGGTAGCTGTGGTTAGTCATGTACTCAAACTGTATTGTAAATTGTAGGCCTCTCTCCCACAATACAGGACTCTCAAATCTAGCAGTGGTTAGTCTTGTACACAAACTGCCTTGTTAGGTGTAGGCCTCTATCCCACTATACAGGACTTTGAAATCTAGCTGTGTTCACCCTGCACAAAAAGGTAGTGTTGTTCTAGCTTGCACTCAACCTGCATCTTGAAAATTAGGCCTCAATCCCTAACACAGTCATCTAGGTGCCATGTCACTCACAGGCCACACCAGTGCAGCTCCCTGGCACACCACTAGCCCCAACATGGCCCACCGCATTCTTCCACTGCCCCGCTTTCTCACAGTCCACCCCTCCACAATGCACCTTTTATTTTTCATCCCTCACCGCCCCTTTTCCCCCGCCCCTGTCGCATCCTCCCCCCTCAAACTGTCACGCTCTCCCCCACTGTAGATCCCGCTCCACACAATTACAAGCGGCAAGATGGAGAGACCGAGTAGATAGCATCCCCCCCACGGAACACACCAGAGAATCTAGCAAGCGCCGCCAGCAACCAACTCCTGACACCTCCCACTCACATTCTCCCCATCCAACCACACACCACTCCCAACTCCCACTTCAGGCAGTAAGAGAAGCTCTAGCCAATACCCCACTCACCAGAGAACCACCCACTCTCTCCCATACACCCATGACTGAACATAATGCAAGGAGAGGGCGAGACCGCAGGCACCTAATCCCCTCCTAGCATCACCCATTCTCTGACACAATTTGCAACCCTATCACCACAATATAGGAGCAAAACCTCACCACCCGCACCAAACCCTGCCCTAGCTCTTTTCCCCCTTCCCCTATCCACCCACTCCAACTACTCCCTCATCCCCACACTCCACCCCTCCCTCCTATCCCCCCTATCATTCCCCTCAGCAGACCACGCTCTTCCCCCCAACGCTACCCACCCCCCATCCTCAAAGGCGTACCTTGAAATATCCTGCACCCTCATCAACGCCAGGTCTGTCTCCAAAAACAAACTCCACATCTACGACCTCATCACAGAAGAAAACCCAGACATCCTTTTCATTACTGAGACCTGGTTCTTGGATGACTATGAACCGCTTGCACACAGGACCTTCCCATCTGGTTACACTCTCGCTGTTCGGAACAGATCACGAAGGGGAGGTGGCCTTGCAATATTACACAAAGACCATTTCAAGCTATTAACCAAGGACACCTCCACCAACACCACAGACTACAAATCCCTCCTGGTAAAACCCCAACTCGCCCCATTCCTACTTATCTACAGGCCCCCGGCTATAACAGAAACTTTGCAGACACATTTGGTGAAGCACTGGCTGCCAACCTCAGCGAACACCCATCTCTCACCATCCTATGAGACTTCAACATATGGTTTGACTCCTCATCAAACCCTATGACCAGGGCACTCACATATAGCCTAGACCCACTCAATCTGAAACACCACACATCCACTCCCACCCACATGAGAGGCTACACCCACGATGCAATATACAGCACCGCAATCATATCTACCTAGCCCCCGCGCCCTCTGTCACGCTCTGATCACTCAGCACACTGTTTCACCATACCACTCAACACTGTGGTCAGCAGCCAACGCACAACACGTCCACCACCATCTGCCCCCCTACTTTTTAAACTATCAAACAAAGTGGTAATCACCCCAGATCTTGAATTTTCACTCTGCAACTCCCGCAACTCACTCTTCCTCGCGGAAGGACCCAGAGCAATAGATTCTTTCAACCTTTGGCTTCCCGATGCTCTTACACCCCTCACCCCATCAAAACGTTTCCCACAGCGATCTGGACCAACCCCCGAGGTGGTTGACCCCCAACCTCAAACTCCTCAAAACTCTCGAGCAACATCTGGAATGGGCCTGCAGAGCCGACCCCTCAGCCCAAACCAAAACCACCCTAGCAAGGACAACCAGAATCTACAGATCGGAAATCAGAAAAAGCAAGAAATCATTCTATGGGAACCGAATCCAAAATGCTTACAACCCAAGTAAGGAACTGCATCAAATCATAGCAGAATTCAAATCCCCCTTCTGCTCTCGCCTGACCACACCAAGCTCCGAAGCCTTATGCGACATCCTTTCGCTCCACTTCTACAATGTTGTCAATGAAAGGCCCCACACCATCCTCGTCAAACAAAAAATCCTACCACCACCACCCACTTGCCCGCAGCCCCCCACACAAACGCAGCGATAATCTTCTTTTGACTCTTTCGCTCCCATCACACACCAAGAATTCCTGTCGCTGGTAGCAGTCAGCCACCCTTCAGTTCCCCCGGAGGATCTGTGCCCACCGACAGTGCTCCAAAAAAGACTAACCGCCACCTGTGCAGGCAAGTTCGCACGCACAATTCTTAACCACTCTCTCACATGAAGATCTTTCCCGAAAGCCCTAAAAACATCCTACACCAAATCCATTCTCAAAAAACGGACGCTTGACCCACCTCTTCCCCAAAACTACCGACCTATCTCCAATACGTGCTTCATCGCCAAACTGATTGACTGCGCAGCCTACAAACAGCTCAGCCAATTTTCCAAAGCCAACAACCACCTAGACCCAGCACAATCAGGTTTCAGACCACTAATGGGAACAGAAGCCTCACTAGTCTCCATCTGGGATGAACTAAAAAGAGTAGCCGACGCAGACGGCTGTGCGGCTCTCATCCTGCTAGACCTTTCCACAGCCTTCGACACCATTGATCACTCGATTCTATTAGCCAGACTACAAACAATAGGAATCAAAAACACAGCCATTTCGCGGATTTCCTCCTTCATCTCCAACCGGTCGCAAATCATGCACCTCAAACAAGTTCGCATCCATATCACGCCCAGTTTGTGAAGTTGTCCCCCAAGGAGCGTCCATGTCACCGCTAATCTTCAACTTCTACATACAACCCACCCCTGCAATCGTCCACTCGTACAACCTTACCTGCTACAACTATGCAGATGATACCCAAAATCCCAAATTCTGAAGGATCTCGCAGCCCAGACCTGTCATCGTGCCTCTCTGATATTGATCACTGGACGACGACCAACCACCTCATCCTTAACCCTGGGAAAACCGAAATCCTACTCTGTGGGAAAACATCACTCATCCCCCAAACAATCCCGTGGCCTGAATCACTAGGACAAGCACTGGCACCCTCAAACGTGGTTAAAAACCTTGGATGCAAATTGGACTCAGATTTATCCCTCACCCAACGCACCACCAGCATATCCAAAGCCTGTTTCTTTCACCTGCGTATCCTCAGATGGATTTTCCCCTACCTCACCCATCCCCACTGTTTCTCAGCCATCAACTCCATCATCCTCTCCCGTCTTGACTACGCAAACTGCCTCTACCTAGGAGCCACGGCATCTCAATTAAGGAAACTCCAAAGAATCCTAAATGCAGCAGCACGCATGCTCATTAACCTGCCCATCAGAGAACACATCAGCCCTACCCTGAGAGCCCTCCACTGGCTCCCTATTGCTCAACACATCACCTTCAAAGCCATGTGCATCACCCATCACGCAATCCACAACACCGGCCTTGAATTCCACAGAGACATAATTGTCCCATACCAACCTTCCAGGAACCTCAGATCTCGCACCACATTTTGCCTAGTGATCCCACCCCAAAGCTCCATAAGACTTGGCAGCTCTGCCTTCTCTGTCCAAGCGCCAACCATCTGGAAATCCATTCCCGTACACATTCACAACATTGAAAACCACCTGAAATTCAGGAAGGCCCTTAAAACCTGGCTCTTCCCAATACTGTCCTAAGTCACTACACCCCATGAATAGACCTCTAATAAACCCCGCCGCTTTCAATCATAACTCGGGCCGGCAGCTCTCGCAACGGTTTCACCTGTCACACCACCACATACCGCTCAACAATACTGTCAGCTGACTATTACTCCAGGTAAGCCACCAGCTTTCACTGTGGCACTCCTGATCTGCCAAAAACCCACCCTCAACAACACTCCCACCCAACAAGCACTTGAGGTAAGCCAGCAGCTGTCGCTGTGGCTACTCTTGCTACATACTCACCGCGCCCCTGTCTCCTAGGCCACATGAGACAAAACTTACGAAGAGATAACTAGCACAGGGTAGCACACACGCATCACTAAGTAATCACTGCCTCTGCTAACACATACCTGCATCACTCATTCAAGAAGCTCTCAACACTAGCAACCCCTCTCCACAAACTTATTCTCAAATCGAGGTCCAAGAAACCATTGATGACTGTCACATTGCGGATATCTACTTTACAATAGGCAGAAACCTATGACCTTATTAAGTCTAAGCCTCTCCCCCCACCTACAGGATTCTCGAATCCAGGGGTAGCCTCTTCAGTTTGTCTATTATATATTGGGGCCTTCCCACACTTTGAAACCTAGGCCACCTGACCTCAATACATGATTCTGAAATGTAGGTGCAGCCTCCATCTTTTTTACTGTATGACGAAACATACTGCATTGTGATATCTAGGCCTCTCTCCCACCATAAGGGACCCTCAAATCTAGGCTTCGCCTCAGTCTACATGTCCCATATGCTTAAACCTTCTGCATTGTGAAACATAGCCCTTTTCACCACTATTCAGGATCCTCAAATCTAGATTTAGGCTCCATCTCTGTTTATCATACTCGGATACCAGCTACGGAATTAACCTAGGCCCATTGCTATAGGGCACTCAACTCTAGACCTGGACAATGCATGATAGAATACAGCTAAGGCTAAGCACATCCAGCCTAGTTTCACACATAGCCGTCCAGGCTGAAACACCTGACGTACCTCAACACCTATGCCACTAGCATACAGCAACCACCACCCGAAAGGAACACGGTATAGCTGGACTCACATAGACTCTCTCAACAATAGCAATCTATCTCTAACCCCCAAGAGCACCCACCCATGAGCCTGTCCTCTCCTGGGCTGCATAGTCGAGCCTTGCCAGCCACCCAAGTCTTAGAACGGCAACATGCACACAGCCATCAAAGCTAAAACTCCCTAGAATTTCCAACCACATCGACTACAGTCACCAAGGGCGTTCCAACCAAGGAAAATAGTGCATTGAGGCCACACATATGGGGAAAGAGTGAAAGAGTGCTATATAAATAACCAATACAATACAATACAGTAAACAATATAAACACTTGCTGTATCTTTGTGACATCCTTACAGATTCATGATCTGGTCAAAAATTATCAAAGCTCTTTAAAGTTATGTTGTGTTCTCCAAATCTATCCAGAGCCCATCACCACCCTTATGGATTTACAGCACATGGCCTTGTCAGAAAGGTGGCATATTGTGACTTTGTAAGGGTTTCGTCAGGCCCTATATATTTTTCTTTATTGTATTTGGTTAATTCAAACCTTTGCAATGTACTACAATTACAATTCATACAATAACAGGTTAAAAGGATAACACTGTTTAAAACGCAAAAGAGACAATTAATTCATCAACATTTACAATACATACATTTCACATAATATTCCCAAACAATTAAAACTCTTTCATTAAATTCCTGATTAATCTAAAACCATGGCTTTTATAAAAATAAATAAGAGTTATAAAGTGTTCCTACACTTCCCCTAATACTCCAAGTTCAATGCATGAAGAAAACCAGAAACTGCTATTCCTATTGATGTTTGTTGGACTTCCAAGCAGCTCTTCCATAATGTATGTCTATCAACACTAGCGGCATCCACCGTCAGGCCTTATTCTGTGGAATGAAAGGGGAGATTTAAGGAGGAGGTGATAGGAAAGAGAACTTATAAGATAGAAAGACCAAAATCAGAGAGGAAAAACAATTGGGGTGAGTGGGAGGGCATATGGTTGTCAAAGTAGGGATGTGTATTTTTCAAATGTGATAAGTTGTTGTAAGCATGAGTGTAGTACACAGAAGTGTACAGCTCTGCTTAGAACAGAGTTTTATTGCAATATCTAGAAACAATTGCGCATGGTACTAGCTGTAGTCAGATGGTGAGTGATTCCGTGATGGAGTTGAGCGATGCACAAGTATGCCCTGTGGAAGCATTCACTAGCATAGCCTGTAAGAAACAATCCCTATATCAAGGGAAGCCTAGGTTTCCCTATCAGGTTAACAATATAAATGGTGGTCAGACAACACCCTCTGACCAATTTCGATCGCTAGGGTCTTGGGGATCAGGGTAGAATATCTCATAAACATAGACATTCTAGAGAAGCCCTGGGAACTCCTGAGTAGTGGGTGTAGTCCTAATCCCCTTGTTGAAAAACCTCCAGGTTTCTACCAATGAAAAGACCCTCATCAATCTTGCTACTACCTGGAAGATCCTATTGTCCACCTGGGATCGGGGCAATAGTTTATCAAACATTGTGTCAAAGATGCAATTGAAGATGCCCCCTAATATGATTTCTTCCTCTATAAACTGGCCTATTTTGGGGATCAATCAGTCAAACAAAGGCTTCATAGTTTTAATCTGGTGCATATATGGCTATCAGGGTGACGTGTTGGCCATTTAAGCTCCCTTTACCATCCACACCCTGCCCTCCTGATTCTGATAGATGGGCAATTTTTAGAATGGGACCCCTTTCTTGATAATTATGGCTACCCCCTTATCTTTTCACACTAGAAGCATGCTAATAAGTAGTAAATGTCTTAATAACTAGTCTCTTATCGTCCTTTGAAATTATATGGGTCTCTAGGGGAAACCTTCAATGAAGCGTCCATTGTTTTCAATCTCTGGAGAATCAAAATTATGAATTATCGAGGTAAGGCCCTGTTCATTCTTAGCTATCAGTCCAAGAATGTTCACATTATCAGCTAACATTTAGTGATCAAGCTTAAGTAGAGCGCTTGTCTCCTGCTTTATCTTAATGAAGTGCATCTTAGGCCAGCTCCTAATCCATGTGAGTAGTTTAACCAGGCCATATATCCCAACAAAAAGGAAAAATAAAGAAAGGTTAGAAGAAAACCTTTGAAGAACTCTAATAACCTCAAACAATTGAGGAACATGATATTAATATAGGAACCCGTCATTCAGTGGAAGGTCATTCCTATTACCTTAGGAGGGTGTTTTCCCTAAGACTAGGAACTAGAGATCCCGTCGCCACGCCCTGTTGCTTGTGTCCACCTGTTCTCTCTCCAGAATGGATAAACTTAGGCAGAACATTAGGAGGTGTGTTACATTGGGACACTACGTATGTCATAGATTAAAGTCTAATTCACCATTTGTCTTGGCTGCAGTCCCTTTTTGTCTCAGGTGCTGTGCTCACCATCATCGGGTCATGATTTTGCCCCCCCTCCCATCAGCTCCTCCTCCAATTACGATGCAAGCCCAAATACGAGAATAGAACTACCCCACCTATATTTAACTTTATTATCACAAATCCATGAAGTAACACCATTTAATGTTCTTCTATTGGCTCAAATGAGTTGGGAAAAACTTGGAATAATTAGATCTTCGCACCTTGAAATGAAACCAAACCAAGAGTCTGCTGGTGTTCATTATCTCCTCTTTTGTTTGATAGAAATGCATGCTATTCAATGTGCCAGGGGTCAAACTCTTTCTGTGTTGAAAGGAAGAGAACACTCTGAGATCAATCCTCGGGTAGTTTCAATATGTGCCAAAAAGATCTTGCGTATATTTCTCCAGGTCTCCATCTTCAATCTGAGTTGTCACCCCTATCAGTCTTATGTTATCTCTGTGAGAATGGTGCTCTGTCTCTTCCTGTTTGATGATTAGCATCTCTATCTGTTCTTCCACGGAGTCCACTCTTCCTGTTAGCTCAGCCTGAGCATGTGCCTGGTCACATATTGTGTTCTTGATGTCATCAATTAGTTTCAGAGCTGCAAGACATGTTTGTCGAGTTCTGGGATTGATCTTGTGAGCTTCTCTGATCTCCACCTTAATTTCTTCCAAGAGCAGGCGTAAGTCGTCTATTGTTGCTAAAGCCGCTGAATCTTCTTTTGTTGGGTCTGCATGTATGTGTGCCTCTATTGATTTCACCTGTTTCTTGGGTAAATTTTGCGGTGGCTGGAGAGATTTGATGTCTGTACTCTTTGCTTTGGCCTAGACACGATGGTTGCTTCTGGTGAGCTTTCAGACTGGGGTACAAGCCTGCGAAGACTGTCAGCTGTCAAGAAGGGTACATTAATGAGGCCTAAAGCCAGCTTTAGCTGCAGTGCCTTTTGTTGGTCCCTGACGCGGTCAGTCTCACCAGCGTACTTTATTGCAGTGTATAAAGGAGTTCCAAGCTAATTCAGTGAGAGCAGTGCTTGCATCATGGCATCAGAATCAGGGATTTCGCGGCAGATTTTCATTCCCCCTCATGCAGGGGCATCCAAACCACCCAGGTGGCTCTGTTGTTTGTGGGATGAGATCCATGCGTGTTGGACCAGGCCTGTCCCCCACAAGAGGAAGAGGAGCCAGGGTGGGGAAGTCAGCAAGTCCCGACGATTCTTAAAGTACTCCTCCATTGAAAGGTTGTCTCAATTCCAACCACATTCTACACTAGAAAAAATACTAAATAAGAAAAAAATGCACACCAACCATATGCTTAGCAACCATGCCACACATATGCACAGCAGCCATAACCACATCCAGCATACCCACTTACCCCCACTGCATACACATTACAATATACACCAAAGCAAGGAATCATATAATTCAAACAACAATAAGCAACCAACATTATCATGACCACACAAAACACTAACCCCATTGCTTTTGAATCCTGACCCTGGGGGTGGAGAAGTGAGGGAGGATCACCTGGCTAGAGGATCCTTGGGGATTGGGGATGAGATATCCTCAGCTGAGAAACGGTATTCCACATTTCCCCTTCATGAAGAATCCTCTATCCCAGAGGTAGGTATGGAGTATTATTATCCCTGTCCCACTGACCAAGAAAACGACAGGAGATATTACCAATCCAGCAGCACCAGAAAGAGGGTGAAAAAAGAGAGGAGTTAAGGGTGAGGTTGGCGAGACATGGTGTCCCCCTTTCCCTATAGAAGACCAATCTAACCCTTCCCTGGCCTTTATAGGCTACTGTAAAACCTCTCCCCTCATTTCCCTACATTTTACCTCTGATAGTACTGGGACGAGAAAGAGGCGAATGAGAGTAATGAACTCTAAAACCTAATTTCACCACTCTGGTACTGGGACGCGGAAAATGCATGCAGAGTACATTGAAGGTCAGGCATGTCCCTTTAAGTATAGTCAGGCAAGCCCAATTGAGAGTCCACACTTTCAACCTGTCAAGTGCTTGCAGGTGTATAAAGGGAGACCAAAGGAGCAGCAAAGAGAGCAACAGGGAGGCATGTGTGGGAGAGACCATCCGGGGACCCTTCTTGTGAGGAAGTGGCCGTGGTACGTCTTGAGAGAAAGCCAGAATTCTGTCAGATGTCACAGAAGACCTCTGGAGCCCAGGGCAAGTTGGGCTGTTAGGCTGAAACAGATGTGGGAGCCTCCATGGTCAGGAGATAGCAGCTGGTGCTGAGAACAAGGGAGAAAGAAGAGAGGATGCCGTCCACATCTGTGGAGGAGAAGTGGAGCTGCTGGCGTGGGCAAGGAAGCACCCAGAGTGCGAGTGGGGCTGGCAAAGGCTAGCCCGCCAGCCTGTGAAGGAGAAGGGAAGCAGCACAGCCACCGGAGAGGAACGTAGAGGACCGGTGAGCGCAGGGGAATGTCACTCAAAGCCGGGGCACTCCTAGGGGGCTATGCATAAGTAACAAAGTTCTGTATGAATCTTATTGAATCCCGACTGAATGAAAACCTGAAGCAAAGTTATTTTATTTATTTGAACATTTATAAAGAGCACGTAGCCCAGCAGCATCTAGGCGATGGAACTTAAGAAGTTGGTTACAGAGGTGTGTTTTTTCATATACAAGTGCAGTACGTCATGTATTCACACCATACAGGTGCACATATATACATATTAGGCAACCATTACATAGAATTACAGGATCTATTGAGTTAAAATTAGCAGTTATGGTACAACATGAATTAGTGTCAGACAGAGCATATAATACTTTAGTATTACGGGCTCTAGTACGTTACAGGTTTAAATAGATTTCTTCTTTATCAGAGTTGACACTCAGTTTGGAATAGACTTTTAGAGCTAGGGACAGTGTCTATTGCTGGGAGCCTAACCTGAAGAGCCGTGTTTTTAGGCTTTTTCGGAATGACCACAGGGAAGTGTCATTTAGTGATAAGGGCATAGAGTTCCACAGTTTAGGCGCTACCACAGGGAAGCTGGAACCACCTGCTTTCTGTCTCCTGAATGTCAGTGTAACGATAAGGTTAGAATATGAGGCCTGTGTGTGTCTATTAGATTGGGTTTTGACAATTCGATTGCTAAGGTATGCTGGTGCGTTGTTAGAGAGACATTTGTGGGTGAGAGAAAGGATCTTAAATTTGATCCTGTCTTAGACTGGGAGCCAGTGAATGAGTCGTCTGGTTGACGATATATCTTCAGTCTTAGGTATATTCAAGGCAGCTCTAATAGCATTGCTTTGTACTATTTGGATTTTCCTAATGTTTACGTGTTGGATCCAGCAAAGAGAGAATTACAGTATTCGATCCTAGAAAGGATCAGTGCTCTTGCCAAAGTAATACTATTATCTGCTGAAAGGAAGGGTCTGCTGGCTCTAATTAGTTTTGAGGTATAGGCTGCAGACGAGACAATGGCATTGACCTGTCTTGTTAAGGTGAGTGAGGAGTCAATGTAGACCTCAAGAGTTTTTATTTTGTTAGCAACGTTGATGGTATTGCCATCAATCTTAAAGGATTTGTATTGTTGTGGTAGGTTGTTTATTTTAGATTTTCTCCCAATTAAAATTAACTCAGTCTTGTCGTCGTTACGGCATAACTCATTTTGGGCCCTCCAGGCCTGCATAGCAAGGTAGATTTTGTTAAGATTGTATGAGTCGGTGTTATAACATCCTGTGATGGGTAGGAGTATTTGGGTGTCGTCTGCATAATTTGTATACATGACACCCATTTTGTCTAACTTGTCAAATAGAAGCTTTGTGAAGGCATTATATAATGTAGGCGACACACAGGAGCCTTGCGGTATGCCACAATTTACTGGGGCTGGTGGGGCTGCTGAAGAGGCAGAGAAGACCCTCATGTACGATTGGAAAGAAAGGATTCAATCCATTTGATGGCTTCAGGGGAGAAATAAACAGTTGTTTCTAGATGGTGGGACAACTTTTTATGGTTAACCAAATCAAAAGATGCAGATAGATCTAGCAGGAAGAGCATACACAAATCTCCTCTGTCCTTAAATTGGGCCATTTGTGTTTTTAAGTCCTGAAGGGCCGTTTCCATTCCATGGCCGGGTCTGAAGCCGGATTGTCTCAGACCTAGGAGATTGTTAGATTCCAGGAATTTTTGGATCTGTAAATAAGCTACGCGATCAAGGATTTTTAGTTAGAATGGTACTGTTGTGATAGGTCGGAAGTTGGTTGGAATGTTAGGGTCCAATGTGGTTTTTTTTGCAATCGTAATACCAAGGCTTCTTTTAGGAAATCAGGTACTGATCTTGATGAAAATGAACTGTTGATGAGTGTGGTGAAGAAGGGTGGCAACTCGTTGGCGCATTCTTTGATAAGCTTAGTGGGACAGATGTCACCTTTACATTTCAATGGTTTTAAACCTTTGATAATATTGATGGTTTCAAGTGAGCACACGGGCATTAACTCAAATTTAAGGGCAGTTTGGGATTCTATAGTTGGGGTGATGGTTGGAGGGGAGGAGTCAAGGTTGAGTTTTGTTTTCTTAATTTCAATGTTGTTATTGCAGAAGAGTGATTTTATCCACAAGGGCATTTTGCATGTTGGTACACCATTGCTGGTCTTTGATAGAATGGTCGGGAGTAGGGACTGGTGATTCCAGCTTACAGAGTATATCAAATAATTCTCTGGAGCTTGATTGGGCATTCTGGACTCTCTGGTTGTAGGAGTCACTTTTAGCTTTAATGATTACTTCCTTGTAGTCGTTGGCTAGTGCCTGAAAGAGGGCCTTGTTTGCGGATGTTGATGATTTTGACCATCTACTTTCGGCAGACCTTTTGGTCGCTTGCAAGGTTTGCAGGTCTGAGGTGAACCAAGGGTTAGCATGCGCTATTGGTTTAGCTTTTGTAGATTTCAGTGGAGCTACTTTGTCAATGGCGGCTAGCATGGTTTTATTGTAATCGGTGACTAGTAATGAAGGATCAGCCTAGGGGTAGGTAATATTTGTTATTGGCGACAAGAGGTGTAGCATGTTATGTTATGTTATTGCAATTTATAAAGCACACAGTCGCCCAAAGTCATCATGGCGCTCGAGAAGGAAGCTGCTCGGACGAGAAAACCGATGGAAGACCAGAAATTAAAACAAGTAGGTTTTCAGGGCTCTTCTAAAACCAAGATGGTCGGCCGTGGCTTTCAGTAGCGGGGGGAGGCTGTTCCACAGTTTGGGAGCGGCAATAGAGAACTCTCTGCCGCCAAGCCCTTCCCGATTAGCTCTAGGAATGGTCAGACGGTTAGAGGTCGTGGAGCGGAGGCCCCGACCCGGTATATATCTAATAAATTTAGACTGTAAAAATTTGGCACCCTGGGCATGAATAGCCCGGTGGACGATGCACAGAGATTTGAAATGCATTCGCTGCTTCACCGGCAACCCGTGAAGTTGGCGTAAAACTGGTGTGATATGAGCCCCATAGGGGGAGCCAGTGGCTAACCTGGCCGCAGGGTTCTGCATACGCTGGAGACGATGGATAAGACCAATCGGTTGTCACGTTGTCACGATTAATGTTTTTTTAACTTCTAGACAGTAAGGTAGAAGTGAGAAGGGTATGTTTGATGGGTTTAGTCATTATAGTAGTGGAGAAGATAATGGTATTATGGTCCGACCAGGGAGATGGAGAGTTGAGTAGGAGGTCTGTGGCACAGTTATTGTCGGCAAGCAAGTCTAGGGTACGTCCTTTTTCATAAGTCGGGGAGGAGATTCGATGTATGACCCTTGGGCTTTCATAGAGGTGGCCAGGAAGCCTGCATGAGTGTCAAGGGAATCATTCAAGCCGAGGTTGAAGTCACCTAGGATGATGGCTTTGGAATGAGGTTTCATGTTGTAGGACAAAAGGGAGGTGATGTCATCTTCAAAAGAGGATATAGGGGCTGGGTGTCTGTAGACGATGTGAAGGGTGAGGGTGCAGGTATGCGTGAGGGCAATTTTCAGGGTTATTACTTACCGGAAGTGAAGGGGAGTTCTGCTGATATTCTTATATCATAGGTGTTTTTGGCCAGGATAGCTTATCCACCTCCTTTGGCAGTTATTCTGTCCTTCCTCTAAATTGTGTATCCCTCTGGGATGGCTAATGAGAGGGTAGGGCCTGAGGCTGTGTGGAGCCAGGTTTCCGTAACTGCAAGAATGTTTAAATCGTTAGCTTTGATGAGGTCTGCAATGTCGAGGCCGTGGGCTGTCATTGATCTTGCGTTGATAAGGAAGCCTTTCAAGTGTAAAGAAGTGTTGGTGTGGTCAAACCTCTTGATATTTGGATTCACATTTTTTTGAATTTTTTGCCTGTCAGTGAGGGTGACGCTTGGTCTGCTAGTGTAGAGGGAGTAGGCCTTTTAGGTAGAGGTGAGGTATGGGTTTGCTGTAGTGGCATCGACACTGTAGCTGCTGTGTTGGGTATCATGGGTTGCTAAAGTTAAATTACGCATTTTGAATTCCGAACTGAATAAAAACTTGAAGCAAAGCTAAATCACGCACATTGAATACCGAACTGATTGAAAACTTGAAACAAAGCTAAATTACGCATGTTGAATACCGAACTGAATGAAACTTTATGGGCAAAGTGTGAAAGAGTGTGACAGAAAGGAAGGTAATACATAGGACCACCTTAAAGTGAACTTTATGAATGGATACAGTGTGGCAAGGCCAAAGACTGGCATAAGACGAACAACACATAATGCCAAAGCCAAGAAGCTAGCCAGGAGAGTGTGAACCTGCACATAAAGCCAAGTGGCTGATAAAAAGAAGCTAAGAGAATGTGAAGGAGCACTGTAAGTGAACTGGTGATGCAATCCAGAAGGAGGGTCAAGTTGAACTAGAGTTGTGTTGAACTTTGAAAGACTGAAACAAGTACAAGTTGCTACATTAAAGTCTTGGGGAAGGGAACCCTGAGATTCAATGAACTGCAAATGCTGCCTTGAGGCTCCGTCCACAAGACAGCATTTGCAGTTCATCAAGTCTCAGGGTTCCCTTCCCCAAGATTTTAATGGACAAAGCCTCAAGACCTCTTTTATTTTGAACTCTGTTGCCTTGAACTTGGAGAAGGTGATCTTGAGACCTTTGTGGAACTTTCTTGAACTTGGGGAATGGATGCTGAAAAGGAAGCTAAGAGCTGGAAGAAGCTCAGCACTTTGTGTTGATCATCATTTATTTTATTATTGACATCCTTACACATTGTTTAGCTTTAGTTGTGAGGGCAAGGATAGGTTTTGGACACATACAGACTTTTAAATTGACCTCTTTGACTCCGACTTGTCTTAGTTTTGTTCGGGTAGGGAAATCCCACCTTAGCATAGGGCAAGTTGGGCCTTTTACATCCTGACATTTGATTTAATAAACCATTTTATTTTGAACTTTGAATCTGTTGTCTGTGTCTTGCTTCATGATGCATTCACAGTACGCATTACAAACATACACTTATGCGAGGAAATACATGATTCAAGCAACATGCAGCCAACATTTGCATGACCACACACAACATACGCACTCACCACCACTACGCACACATTGCAACATATACCAAAGCAAGGAAATACATAATTCAACCATTAATATGCAGCCAACATTATCATGACCACACACAACATGCACACTCACCACCACTGCATACACATTACAAATATACACTCATGCAAGGAAAAACATAAATCAAGCAATACGCAGCCAACATTATCATGACCACACACAACATGCACACTCACCCCCACTGCATACACATTACAAACATACACTCATGCAAGGAAATACATAAATCAAGCAATATGCAGCCAACATTATCATAACCACACATAATATATGCACTCACCCTCACTGCGCACACATTGCAACATACACCAAAGAAAGTAAATACATAATTCAAGCAACAATATGCAGCTAACATTAGCATTGCCACAAAAGATACACACTAACCAATACCGCGTACACATTCCAAATACACAAAAGCAAAGAAATACATAATTCAAGCAACAGTATGAAGCCAACATTATAATGACCACACAAAATACACACCACCCCCACCACATACAACATACACTAAATAATGTAAGCAACAATATGCAGCCAACACTTGCCACACACAACATACGTACTCACTCGCACTACATACACATTACAATAAACACTAAAGCAAGGAAATACATAATCTATTAACAAAAAACATAAACATGCTGTAGATGCAAAAAAAGTAAAGCAGCCAATAACTACAACATATTACGGAGCCCTTCAATAATATTGGCTAAAAATAAATGATTCCACATCAACTCTAAAACGACTTTCCGTTTGACTTTTTCTGTTGCAGTGAAAAATATGTGGGCCATGTTCAACTGCAAATTTATATATACAACTATTTACATTAAGACAAGCATTATTTACTTTTCGATGATTCACACTTTCACGCTTCCAAGTACGACTTGCTACCAAGAATGAAAATACAATTTTGGTTCCTGGAAACAATCCCTATAGCCTGACTAGGTCATTTCTCATTTCAAAACATAGCTCAGTTCCTCATTGGAATCCTAAATTGTTCACTCCAGCTTGAATCAAAATGGCATCTGGGATTTTGCCACTGTCATGATACACAAACATGTTTTCCATGATGGTTTTCTATTTTCCACCACGATAGCCATGCCATTCAACATTCAAATTTGCAAATGGTGAAACAGTTAGCAGTCACGAAAGTAATGCTCCAGACAAAAAAATACAGTAGTCTGCAAAACTATTAACACTGTTTTCCCATAGGTTTAAAGAACATTAAAGCACTTTCATTCATCACACACACATGAAAAAATACAAACACATGAATAATTATAAATAAGTAAAGCAAAGGAAATGTAAAGTACCAAATAAAATACGCATACAAGTGCATCCGTAATAAACAATACGTGCATAAAAATATACACATGATCACGCAAAACATGAACTACAATAATTTATATAACATACAAAATAAGTATTGTGGACGCATGCCTAATGTACAATTCATATAATTTTATATAGAAGCATTGTGCAATGTATACTGTCATAATTCTGTACTGATACCTGTATTCACCTGCTTGTAATGATGCAGCAACACTACAAATATGAACGCATGCGCAATTCTAAACATACTTACATTGCGCATGTATAACATTATTAACTTACAAAACCTAAACAAATTAATATACATTACAATATTAAAATGTACACACAACACATACACACCACTTTGCTGTATACACAAACTGCAACATGAACTTCTTCGTGATGGTTTTCAATTAACAAACAGCATGTGCAAACAATTACCAAATGCTCATTCATAATATACACTAACCAATCACCACACAGAAACACCCCACATCATTTATTTTACAACAAACACAAGTGCCGTTTGAGCTTTACCCCACGTCCAAACGCAGAACTTTTCCAACTATGCCTATTAACATCATTGAACACGTCAATTGAAGACAGCGTCCAGTGAGGATTAAAAGGAAGTACGCTTTACAAACTTGTATACATTTTCCATAAAAATAACTACTAGTTTCATAAATAATGTTAAGCTCACAATTTTCAAAATTCATACTACAAAATAAATCATGTATTACAATTTGATTGCAGCAATTTCAAAATGTCAACCACAAACACCCCTCTAGAGCTTTCAATGGAGCTAGGTTAGGAAAGTAATTTTAATAAAATGCAATTTACCAGTAAATGGAACTATGTTTTAAATGTGAACATTATAAACAATAAAACTTATCCTTTTAGTTACTTATTTAATAATGAAATAGAACAATAAATACAACTTTAAATATTAACATGCTATTTCTTTTTTGTCTAAGAATTCATACGCTTCATGTGCTGCATAGCTTCAATACAAGTGTATGCTAAATTCAGTTATGCTTGTAATCATAGATACAAAGAAATACAAATGTAGGCACTTGTGTACTATTCATAGCATTATATACAAAATGTTAATACAAATGTATGACATTTTATATTTAACATGCGTCCTTACAGTTATAACGTACAAGGGTGTATGCTAATAAGTCAGAATTACATAATACATAATGTACAGCTCATAAACTACACGCTTGACATCATGAGTATATGTTTTTTTCAATATGGCACATACAGGTGTTGTCGGTATACAGTATGACATCTCATATTTAACAAGTGTCCTTACAATTATAATGTACATATGTGTACGATAAACAGCAAAAATAGCATTATACACAATGTACCGCTTATAAACTATACGTGTCACATCATAAGTGTATACATTTAATAATTGTCCTTATAATCATAGTGTACAAGTGTGTATGCTAAACAGCACACATAACAAAATACACAATGCACAGCTTGTAAATTATATGCTTTACATCATAAGTATATTTATGTATAATGTAAAATACCTTAAATAATTGCTCATGTACGCTTAATGTAATTTTGGTAGCACTGCCTACATGTAATAGAGTTTACACCTTCACCAGGTGTATAGGCCAAACAGTACGTGTAACACCATCAGTGTACAGAACTAATGTTACACTTGTATAATGTTTCCTTTCCTTTCCACTCTTGTTAAATTCATAACATTTTAGTAACAGCTTCAGCACGTGTGTATATTAAACAATATGTATGACAGCCTTAAAGTACAATTAAAAACACTTACCCACAGTGAACATAATGTACAGCTTATAAAATGGTATGCTTAAACTACTAAGCGCACTCATTCAAAAATAATCTTCTAATATGTCAAAGGTAAAATGTTAAAATCAATAATTGACATATTAGAAGATTATTTTTGAATTAGTGCATTTAGTAGTTTAAGCATACCATTTCACAAGCGGCACATTATGTTCACCCCCTTCAAGTCAGCCCCTCATGCATGTATTATTGTAAAATATGTCAAAGGTAAAATGTTAAAAAAGTGGCTTAAGTACAACTAAATGTACTAACCTCAAACAAAACAGTGTAAGTATAATTTAAGCCATGTTTTGGTATGAGCTGAGCTTAGTATATTAGCCCGATGCACCATATATATATATATATATATCGAATTGGAGAGAGGAAATGGTGAACCGCACTCCCGCGGGCCAGGCGTTAAAAACGCACTCCAAAATTCCAGACAAAGCTCACAAAGACACTACCTAGAATACAGGTGTCTTTAATGTTTTTAAAAAATAAAAATGCATTGTACAAGGTAATTTACAACACATAAGCAGCAACAGACAGACAGACAAAAGCAGGACGCCACGGTACACAGCATGCAAAACAACCCGTTTCGCGCTAACTCAGCGTTTGATCACGTAAGGGGAGGAGGGATTAACCGGTACAAATAAACATGAAGAAGGCAGTCCTCCAACTATGTCTGTGACATTGCAAAATAAAGGATATATGAGGAAATGAAGGCAGCCATTATGGAAGGGAGTCAAAATGCATGGAAAGAAATAGTGCAGATAATATAAGCACTAGAGCAAACCCCTATCAAGACATAAAAGAGAGAAAGGGAAGGACTGGACTGCCAACTAACTGCTCAGTGCAGAAATTAGTCAGTAGGTATGTTAAGAAATGTAACCTCAACTTGCAAGCACCCAATGATGTTACAACATAAAGCATGCAATCTTGTTATAAAATCAAATGTAGTAAAAATAAGTATACATAATTGATGAATCAAGCAGATGTGATCACAAATATAGCAATATCTGCATCAATAACAATGTACATACATATAAAGCAGCCCACTCCCCCATATTAGCAATTCAATGGTATAAGAATAACAATTATTCAAAGTTAAAACCATCAAAGCATATAAAGGATAAAACCAGAACCGCAATATGTATATTAAAACCGCAAAGATAATAATAAAACCTCATCATATATATCCACCAGTTGAACTGTTCCCATTCATAAAACATGGAGAAGCCAGCCGGAATTTCTGCCGTGATGGTCAATAAGAACGGCTAATACAACACTACATGTCCGAAAGTGCAAGTGCAGAGGAGTTACCCAACTAAAGTGCATGGATAGCAGCCAGACAACAGTGTGTCTATCCAACCTCAAAATAGTGAGGCTGTACTAAAGTGCAAGTGCATCAGCAGCAAGCAAACATTTTCAATGGTCCAACACCACTAACAGAAATGTTCAAGGACATGCAGTTTTTTAAAAAAAAAAGCCCCAAATGACCCCACATAGATAGATCATAGAATAAGGCTGGCAAAACCAATGTACAGGAATGAGCAGGAATCACAGACCCAAAAAATGTGGGGCTGATTGAATGAGCTACAAAAACATTTCTAAGCTTAAAGAAATAGGGTAAATAAAAAATATGTCAAAAAATGACTTAAGTTCATACTTAAACCACTTATTTAGCTTAGCAAATCAGCCCCACTAATGTTACTATTATTACATTGTCATTAAAACATACATATTGTACTATTATAACAACATATGTTCTTTATTATAGGTGAAACATCACAATTAAGATAGGATCAAAAAACAATTCCACCAAATATTGAGAAAAAGAAAGAACATAAACATCACCATAAATCTTGTAAGTCTAATTTATTATAAAAATAAATACAAATATTTAAGTAAAACTTGCAAACTTAACAGTAAAATCAAATTATATTCTGTTCAATAAATTTAAAATACAATTGTGTTTTATTACATCATATTTAATAATACAAACTTTTTGCAATTCTAACAAAATCGGAGTTAAATAGAGCAAAAACCTTGACATTTTGCACAAAAAACAAAGACACAATTGGCCCAAATTTACTAAGGAAGATACGTGTCATAAACCCAACTTATACCTAAAATGAGTCGTAACTTACATGGAGGTAACATAAATTTACCAAGAGTACTCACGAAGGTATAATGTCCTTCCACATGCCATCATGGACATGTTTCAGGAGTTGGAGGCTGATTTGTACCCCACCTCCGAGGGTTAACATCCCATTGAGCCACATGTGCAGCTCCTGGCTGCCCTGTATTTCTTTGCCACTGGCTCTTTCCAGAGGACCAGTGGCATCACTGTTGCCATCTCCCAAGCCACACAGGCACGTGCCTGGCACCAGGTAGCGGCATGCATCATATCACGCAGCCGAGACCATATCCACATCCCCACGACCCAGGAGGAAGTAAGGCAGGTGCCACACAGATTCTATGCAGTGCACTGATTTCCCCCGGGTCATCAGTGCCATTGCCATGGATTGCACCCATGATGCACTATGGCCCCCCCTGCCCAATGCAAATATATATCGGAACCGGCAATGCTGGCACTCCATCAATGGACAACTTGTATGCGATGCCGGTGGCCTCTTCATGGATGTGTATGCTAACTTCCCAGGCTCATTGAGAGTTTTTGTCTCCCACGCCCTGATGCTTATCTGGTTTTCAATGCATAATGAAACAAAATAAAATAAAATAAATTCCACAACAGCCACATCTTCTGGCACTCCAGCATGTGTGCACAGTTAGAAGTTGGACACTATAGGGACATGTGGCTTATAGGAAAGTACACAAACATCCACCACGTTCCAACACACACACACAAAGCCTCACATCCACACAAGGGTGCACAGACACATGACCATCGCAACATGTGCACCTCATAACTGTGTCCATACAAAAACAAAAAGCACATATCCAACACCACACATGACGGAACACACAATGTGCACTGACACCACACATGTCCTTCCTTATGCAGGTGATGCTGTTTATCAATTGAACCCTTACCTCATGACACCATACAGGCGGCCTGCCAGTACACAACAAGAAAGGTACAATACTGCACACAGGGCCACCAAGTCCATCATTGAGCGGTCCTTATGCATCCTGAAGTCACAATTCAGATGCCGAGATCACCCGGGGGTAGAGGGGAGGTTGCTCCTGTACAGGTCACAAGTCACATGCGACATCATACATGCCTATTGCATCCTACATAACATTGCAGTGCACAAAGGTGTACATTCAGAACTAGTACCTGACTCAGGTCGAAGCTATGTGCAAGGCCACCGTCCCAGGGGAGGCCAGTGTGACTGCAGCACAAGTGAGGGAGTGACTGGTCAACAGGTTTTTCACATGAGCATGCATGAGGATTGACCACACATGAGACGGTGTTCACAATGGAGGGATGCACACACGCACCTGCCTGAGACACTCCCGTTAACAGACATGAGGCCATGTTACCACATAGGACACATGCATCCCTGCACACACACACACACCATGCCACTGCACGAAAAAGCTATGGACACATACACACAACAATTGTGCCACCCAGTACTGTACATCCATAAAATCCCATCAAGGATGAGTATGGAGGAACTCAGTTTCACAGAGCAGCACTCAAACAGCCATGTACCCATCACCACAACCAGATTCCTCAACAGTGTCCACACGTACACCCACACCACCACACATGCGGCCTACATGACATGTCACTATTAGCGCCATGGTTCATGCCAGTAAAATACCGGCACCGCCTTGGTGGAAAGGGGAATTACCGCCCCATTCCAAGGTTGGCGGGGCGGTAATTCCCCCTTCCACCATTGCCCTTCCCCATTCCCATGTTTTCCCCATAGGGCATAATGGGAATGGGGAAGGTGCATAGCACAGCATGCGGCCAAATCAGTCCATACATGTCACTGTGCATGATCAACCATGACCCATATAACAGCAGGTGAATAGTCATGACTTCTCAGAAGAATCCATTCTCCAGGACAAACATCCTGCAACGTTGACTAACAGCAACAATCTATCTAGTGCCAAGGAGAGGGAAGGCACAGTCAGAAGCCTTCATGGGACGGCAGACCCTATTTCTGCCCACAGCTTGCTGCAACACACATGGACAGAGCCATGGTAGTGAAGAACTGTTCCTGAAAGATAGACATACTCGCTTTGTCTGTGGCTCCCACACCGGACCTGTAACACATACAGGTAAAAGCTCATGCAAGGGCTGACAATACATACATCTCTGCACACAGTCGTTCATCATGGGAGACACTGGTAAATGCATACTCGAAAAGTACACACCTGTAGTCCGACAGTATCCTGAAGAGGAGCAGTTTGATGTCCAAGGACTATGCCTTCCAGACCCTTTCTGTGCAAACACTGCAGGACAGCACATGGCACCCATAAAGTAATCCGCCAAAGGACTCATACCCCCACACACATTTTAACTAATTATCCACTGTATGGCCCACTCTCCACTAATCAGTTGAGGTAGACCACAATAAATAGTGCGTTCTTCACTGTTGCAGATGAGACTTTCAACTCACTACCCCCAAGGCTACAGGAAACAAGACCCCTTCACCTTATCGACATAGCTGGAAAATACAAGGTCATTGTGTTGTCCCAGAATGTAGGTGTGCCATGGCAGATGTGTACGTCCCTTGGTGTGTGCATGGCACCTAACACCCTCCTTCTGAACCCCCCACTCACCCAGCCCACAGGAAAACCATTTGCATTACCCATCCACCTGGGAACGTGCCAGTGTAGCATGTACTGTCTCGTCCATGTTTGTACATGATGCACGATGAAGTGGACTCGATATATGGAACTATTTATGAGCAGATCACTTCCATGCTTGAAAATTACACTTCCAGCAGCTGCAAGACCAGATGTGCATATCATAGATGGAGTGGACACACAGTCTCCATCACAGGCCTACTCCCCTGATATGCATGCTGATGCACATGTGCACCATGACATGATTAAAGAGACAAGCCATGCGGGACATGCGCATACATGGTTCAAATGTGAATGCCTTACAAGGCCATGCGAAACAACACACCTGCCTTGGCGATGTGCAAGTACAGGCCTGGCATCGGACTACACACAACAGCCCAGATTGGCAAAAAGTACACACACATAACAAAATGGATACGAGTCATGGATGGGAGAAGAAAACAATTATATTCGTAAGAACATCATGGTGTTACAAACAATGGGGAAAAAGTTGCACAGGAACGTGAATTGTGTTTCAAAGCACCCACAGGGCAACAAGGAGGGAGCATGGGAATGAAAATTTAAACAAATTCAATGAAAGATAGAGGCAGACCTAGTAGGCCTTGTGAGCATTCAGAACATAAGTGCAGAAAGCGAGAGAAGGGATGAGGAGTTTGGGGAGTAACTGGGGTGTCCGGGAGGTAAGTGCTAGGGAGTGAGCAGCTGTAATTGCCTAGGTGAGTGGTCAGTTGCCTAAACATAACTAAGTGCAAGCTGGTGGTGGCATAGGCCAGTGGGTGCCAAGGCAAATGCTGAGAACGGGCAGAGGCTGAAGGCAATTGGTTATGGGAGACCAAGCCCCAAGTGGACACATAAAGGCTCTGGTCACCAATCTCAGCAACTGTGGGGCTTTAGCAGAGGAGGGATGAAGGGAAGGAGGATGTGAAAAGGAAAGTCTTGAGGAGCTTCCAGAATTTGAGGAGATCCGGCTCACAATGAAGAGGTAGGGGGAAGCTCTTCCACAGGGGGGAGCCTGCCAAGGAAAAAGATCGGCCACCAGCTCGGTGTTCAGTGAAACATTTGACAAGCAGCGAGTTGGTGCCGGAGGACATAAAGATCTGGGGGTGTATTTAGTGAGAGCCAGTTGTAGATAGTGTGGTCGCTGGTCCCTGACAGACTTATGGATGACACAGAGGGATTTGAATTTGATCCTTGCAGCAAACGGGAACCAGTGGAGAGTTTTTAGGTCTGGAGAGATGCGGTCCCTGGGCTTGAAGCCAAGAATAAGTCATACAGCCCTATTCCGGATTAACTGGAGGGGTCGTAGAGACGAAGCAGATAGATTAAGGAAAGGCTATTACAGTAGTCTAGCCTAGAGATAACCAGAGCTCTAGAGACATTGAGCTTCTGGGGGAAAGTGATGAAAGGAAGAATTCCTTTGAGGAGGTAGAGTTGAAAGTGGGCCTTCTTGTCAAGGTCCAGAATGTGAGGGAGAAAGGAAAGAGAGGAGTCGAAGATGACTCCCAGGTTTCTGGGCTCAGGTGAAGGAGTAGGAGGAGAGCCCATAGAAGATGGCCAGAGATAGGGGAAGAAAGAGGGAGCAGGAGTTCTAATCAGAAGGATCTCAGTCTTGCACCATGACTGGATGGCAGATAGTTAGTCAGGAATGATGGAGGAAGTTTAAAAAAGAGTTGTATGTCGTCTGCGTAACACCGGAAGTTATGGGAGAAGGTGGAGATGAGGTGTGCAAGCGGGATAAGATAGATGTTAAAGAGCCAGGGAAGAGAGGTTAGCGCCCTGGGTGATACCACAGGTGGACATAGAGGTGGGGAGGAGAAAGAGCCTAGAATAACCTAGGACGGACGGTCAATGAGGAAAGAGGTCAGCCAATCCAGTGCCCGCTCTGAGATACCTAAGGTGTTGTGGAGCCGGCTGTGTGAAATGCAGAGGAGAGATCAAGTAGAATGAGAACAGCTGGTGAGTTGGAGTCAAGAGATGCAAGCAGTTCCGTGCCTCTAGATGCTCAGAATCCAGGTTGATGGTCGTGGATGCAGCAAACTAGTTCAGTGTGCTGGGTAAGTTGGAGGAATACCAGCTTCTCCAAGACTTTCCAAAGGAAGGGGGTGATGGAGATCGGGGAGTATTTGGCTGGACAAGAGGGGTCTGCAGAAGGTTTTTTCAGGAGCATGAGGGGCGCACAAGGGAGTGCTTGAGGGAGGAGGAGAAAGATCCAGTAGCAAAGGAGTGGTTGCAAAAATCAGCAAGTGCAGGGGCAAGAGAGGCAATGTTGTCCTTAATGGTTCTGGAAGAGCAGGGGGAAACCTGTTTGTTTCTTGGAGTGGACAACTCTGGTGATGTCATCAGGTGTGATAGGAGAGAAGGAGGAGAGAAAGTCAGAGGGAGGATGGGAGGCCATAGGAGGCAGGGAGGTGGGGAAAGGGAGGGGAAGAGGGACACAAGAATGCTCAGGATGTCCTGCGTTTTTGCAGTGAAGTGTGTGGCCAGTGCGTTGCAGCGGGCCTGGTAGGGAAGAGGTGAGGAGGAGACTGTGGAAGGGTTGGATAGTTCCCTGCAGATTCTAAAGAGTTCAGTCATGTTTTTGGATGCACCAGAGATGCAAGCCTGGATGTCAGCCCTTTTCTTAGTGCAGATCGAGAGTCTGTCTTTGGAGCAAGCTACAGGCCAGTTTGTCAGAGGGTGAGCCTGAGGTCTGTCACTTCTGTTCCGAAGCTCTGCACTTCCATTTCAATGCTGCAAGTTCGGAGTCGTACATGAATGAAATGGTGAGCACAGGTAAATGAAATATACACAATGGCCCTCATTACAACCCAGGCGTTAAGGGGTTAACGGTGCCGTAAAAGGTGGCGGTGCCGTTAAACCCTTAACGCCTGATTACGAGGTCCCTTTGCGGGTTGGAGACTTTAACGCCTGCTTTTTGCAGGTGTTAAAAACCAACCCGCAAAGGGACCTTGGTGCTAAGTACGGTGCCGCAATTTGCGGCACCGTACTTAGCGCCTTCCCCATTCCCATCAAGCCCTATGGGGCAAAAATGGGAATGGGGAAGGGCCATGGCGGCATGAGGAATTACCACCCCGCCAACCTCGGAATGGGGCAGTAATTCCCCATTCCGCCATGGCAGAGTCGGTAAGTTACCGGCACGGACCATGGTGCTACTAGCACCATGGTCCAACGCCAGGGTCGTAATGAGGGCCAATGTATGTGGCATCCACTGAGGGAGTCAGAGGTACAAGTGGGCAACAGAAAGGTGAAAAAAAGAAACTAAATAGAAAGCACACTGTGCAGGGAGAGTGGAATGTGAACCTCCACTTCCTTGACCTCGCCATGCAGGGGCCACTGGCTTGGCAGGATGGAAGAAAAGGAAAAGGAGATGCCTGCTGTGTATCCCAGCTTGCTACCCCTGGGTGTAGGGGGAGTGAAATTGGCTGCAGGTGCACGGGAGGTGAAGGGGATGTCTCTGTCAACAATAGATGTTGTTGGATGACACAGATAGCACTTTCGATCGCCCACAATTCCTCTCGGTCTGCCTGCAATTCTGCTCTCAACCTCGCAACCTCCTCCCTCATGGTCCTCTGTTGCACCAACTGTCAGTTCCCTACTTCCCTTGCCACCCTTGTCACCACCTGCAAACCCACCCTGATGGGCTCCAGGACCCCCAGCAAATCTTAGTTTAAGTCTGCATTGCAACCTCCAGGTGTGGGGACCTGAGCCATGGCGACATCTGGCTAGTCCCCTGAAGGTGTAGTAGTAGCAGTTGCTGGGACAGGCACATTTGCTCCATCAGTGGGTGAGCTGCAGCCAGCAGAGATGATCCAGTCAGTGCAAATGGCAGTCTAGGACCCGCTCCTTCAGGCGTCCTGGGACCCATGCAGGGCGCCAGGAGGGGAACAATCCCTGCACACAAGTGCTGGCCTAAGGTCTGTAAGGGGAGCAGGTCTCACAGGGGAACAAGGGCATGAAGCAGTCCAGGAAGGGGAGCTGGCCTCATGCAGCTGGCTGGGGGACACATGGACGAGGGGACAGGTGGAGCAGGAGGGGGCACATGATCTGCAGCAGACAGAGCTACAGTACTCCCTAGGGGGCTACATAGCCCAGCATACCCTGTCTGCTGTGGCTCCTGTGCCTCCTCATGCCACAACTGGGCCTCCACTTCTGATAACTCCACCTCCATCATACTCCTCCTTGTGAGTGTCCTGTGGGTGAGTTACAGCTCCGACACACAACCATTATTCTGGGCCATGGGGTCACTGGCAATGGAAGCTGTAACGAGGGAAATGGAGACACATGAGAGAATGCACACACCAAGGGACGTGCAGCACAAACATGTGGCACACACAACACGTCTACACAAGCAACAGACATAAGACACTTTGGCTCATGTGGACACCAAGCCAACGCTACCCTGCATTAGGTGTTGAGAGAACATGCATGTGGCACACACATCCGGGGAACGATAGGCACGTCACAATATTCATCAACAGACCAGATAAGATGGAGAACACCTTCATGGCAGATGCAGGTACCTGGTGATGCACACGTCCCTGTGGTAGTCCTCAGGGCAAATATGGTGTAGGGTACAGAGCTCCAGAGGCCTGATGTAGACACACAGCATGGGCCAGGATGTATCCTCTGGCCCCACCTACAGCAACGTCTGTGCCTTGATGCCAGTGACCGCCTGAGGTCGTTCCAGTGCTTCTTCACCTCCTTGGCATTGCGTTGGTACACCCCAACAAAACTGATGTGGCATGCGATCTTGGCACAGGACCTGGCCTATGCTGCAACCTCATTTTGTAGTGGGATGCGACTGGTGAGGTGCCCATATTGTACAAGCACCTCAGCCCCAAGAACTCCACCTCCTGTTAGGGGAAGTTGGGGTTTTGCAACCCAGGAGGTGCAGAGGAGGAGACATCCCCGGAAGGTGTAGAGTCTCCCTGCAGGGTCCTGGGGTTTGGGGTGGTAGGTGCAGACTGTATGGTGGGAGCAGTCATGGCTTGGGGTGAGACAGGTGCAACCTCCACAGTAGCGTGATCCACAGGATCCACGTGGGTGGAGGTCCCCCCCTATTCCTCATACATACTCGGGGGGGTCATGCATAAGAGTACCCCTGTTGTCCTTGCCTGGGGCAGTGGGGACCTTGCTCTCTGCAGCCTGCACAAGTGCAGGTGGGCCTGGCGGTGTCCTGCTAGCCCCTGGTTTACCCTCCTAACAGATGTCTCTGGTGGTAGAGACGCCAGAATCCTCTGCAGTGACATGCTTGCCCCTGATCCTTGTGGTTCTCCTGCACTGACTGGAGAGCCCCTTGTGAGGGTCTGTGTAAGCCCTGCCTTCATTGCATTTCCTGCTCCTTTCCATGGCAGCAGTCAACCACGTGTACTGGCACTGTCGCACTTTATGTGACGAGGGAGGTCAATGGTTGCTATGCACGCTCACGGGTGGCATGGTGTCATACTAAGGCGAGAGTTACGCCATGGGATATTGGACAATCCACGTCAGGATGGCGGCATACATGGGTTCCACACATGTGCCATCAGTGGTGCCTGCAGGGTGCTTGTACTCCACCATATATGGTCATTGGTGTACATACATGCCCACATGCAGGCACCCCAGGACATGCAAGGCGTGTTGGCATGTTCGTGTCACACTTGTGCTTGTCTCTTCTACTTGGAATCAGTGGTTTGTGTTGCACACTTTGGACCAACAGGAATTTGCCATGTATTAGGCGACCTGTGAATATGCTGGGGGCAGCTTGACACTGTCAGTCAGGAATGTGATGCAGTTGCCTGCATGGGTACTTGTCTGAGATGCCGTAACTTACATATGGTGGTGTACCACTCACATGTATCTGTATGTGCCATAGGTACCTATGACTTGTGACATCAAGCTTCAGGTGTCCGAGATGTGTGTCGTGCAGCAGACATGGTTCACTGGTGTGATTGGCATCACATCCACTAAGGGGGCTGACGGCTAGAAGTGGCTGAGTGTGTTTGCTTTGACTGCATACGTTATGTACATGCTTGCAGTGTGACACAGGTTGGCTAATGTATGTTCGGAATCATGACATTTCCATGACATTATGTGTTGGAGTGTTTGCTCAGGCCTGGATTACTGATTGTGAGTCTGGTCTGCACACCTTGTGGCCCTGGCTGTGTGAGCTTGACACATGTTTGTGTGACTTTACTGCTATTTGTATTTGATGTATAAATCTCAGATATGGCAGGACCAGAATATCCATGCATGCATCCATGTCATGGTCCTGATACTGGTGCATGCCTCAGACGTAGAATCTGTCAATCAACTGTATGTTGGGCTACCTTGCTGGAGGCATCACCGCCTGAGGTGAAGTGTAACACCGTTGGCTCATTCCTGCATGTGACTTTGTGCTTATTCAGCCCATGGGTGTGAGCCATGTGTGTGGGTGAATGGGATACTCTTGTTGCAACACACGGGGATGGGACTGTAATACTGCAAAGCATTTGATGTCACTAGACCAATGCATGCATGTGTTTAATGGATTCATACCAACTGCTGGTACAAAAAAGGATACATGGTAAATTGCCTTAGTGCAGTGAGATGTGCATTGTGATGTTGAATGTGCAATGTACATGTGTGGATGTGGAAACCTATTGACAATGTGCCTTGCCCCAGGGCTCCACATACACAGTTACAAATTCCCTCCACTCATCAGCAATCCATGTCTCTGCATCTTGAAAGTCTTGACAGACAGGTTTTGGTATGGAATATTGTATTTAATATGTGCTGTACAAACAATGAATTTGTGCTAATGTGTGGTGCTTTACAAGGGGCAGTGGAGGTTCTCAAGGGGTGTGTGTGATGGTGCCATGCTTGTGGAGGGGGGTGTTGCTTCAGGATTTGTGGAACTTGTGAAAGGGCGGAGGAGGAGAAGAATGATGTGAGTCTGAGGCCAATTACCAACTGTCACTTCCTTCTTAAAATTCTGTACAAACTGGCTTTCCTGCAATTCCAAACATATGTGAATTCAACAACATTCCCCACCAAAGGCAATCTAGCTTTCAGCCGTGTTTTAGCACTGAGACAGCACTAACCGATCTTCAGTCTCATATGCTGAAAATTATGGAGGAGAGCAAAACAGGCCTACTGGCCCTATTGGATCTGTCTGCAGCCTTCGACTTTGTGGACCATGATAGCCTCCTGCTCTCCCTACATCATCTTGGGCACTTCTCCGACAGGGCAATCAATTGGTCAACTCCTTTCTATCGGCCCAGGAATCCAAGATCCAATGGTGATCAGCATGCTGCCGGATAGCCCCATCTGGTGAGAAGTCTCACAGGGTGCAAGCTTGTCTACGGTCATGTTTAACATTTACATCAGGCCTTTATGCTCACTCCTGGATGACGTGGGTGTAGTCTTTTCCAATTACACTGGTGACACCAACTTAGTCATAGAAATTACCGGGCACTATGCATCAGACTCCTTGACTCTTCCCAAAAATGTACCATTGTATTGAATCCTGGATGTCTCTAAACTGGCTATGAATCAATGGCAAGAAAACAGAGCTTCTTATATTTGGTTCTAAACAAGCCTGGGCTAATTTGAACCCCGAATTCCAGAACTTCATTTGGAGATAACATCATGCCTGAACAGAAACATTTGAAAAGGCTAGGCATTCAGTTGAAGGCCTCTTTGAACTCAGATGCCTACATTAACCAGTTGATCAAAAATTGTAATTACCATCTTCATCTCCTCAGAAATATTCATCCATATATCTGAGAGAGCAATAGTTCAATCATTGCTCAAGGCACAATAATATCCAGGTTGGACAACTGCAAGGCTTTACTGATCGGCACCTCAAAAACAAACATAAAATAATGTTAGGTGTTGCAAAACGATGCTTTACGTATCGTCAAAAAGATCCCAAGACGCAAAAACATATCCATTCACAGACAAAAACTACAATGGTCTCCGATTCAGGAACACATCATTTTCAAGGCAGGTACCCTTATTCACAGATGCGTCTATGGCCACTCTCCTTCCTATCTTAAACTCTTACCTCCTCAATATCATCCACCCAGATTACTGCACTCAGCTAACAAAATGCAGATCAAGTGCCCTGGTTACAGGCGTGTGAACGGATTGGGAAGATCCTTTCCAGTAATGGCAGCACATTTCTGGAATCCACTTCCCACAGCATTAAGAAATGAACTGGACCTCACAGCGTTCAGTAAAAACCTTGAAATCCTGGCTGTTTAGGTAATCTAGTTCTTGGCTTTCCCAAGGGTTCTGCCTCCATTGTCTTATCAATTGATGTTTGTCCGCTTGTGTAAATGTGCAGCGCCATAATGCCTGTGGGCTTCCAGTGCTTAAAAATAAATGAATAAAATAAAATAAATAAAAGGTGGGATTTGGGGGCTGCTTCTTGGGCCTCCCACATCGCCTTTTGGCCTGTGGCTCAGCCTGCCTGGGATGTCAGGGAGGTCAAGCTATCTGTCAGGATTATGACACAGGTTGCAAGCCAGTAGGGGCATCTCAAGCATTCTGTTGTCCACCCGACAGTGCCAAGAAAATACCATCCTGTGCTCAGGCATCCAGACCCTGGTTCTCACGTACAGTATTCTCATGTTTCCCCTAAGCCCCCAATTCAGAAACATTCTCAGACTCGAGGACGTTACAGTTGGAGGTTGGCATGGCAATTATGGCATCCATTGCAAGCCTGATACCACGCGCTCCGTGCAAGGGCCAGAGTTAGGAAGACTCAAGTGATGTCTGGTCTTTATGCTTCCAGATCCCGCACGCTGCATGCTTCTGATTTCGAAAAATTGCAGCTCTTGTTTCTTTTGTACTATTGTGAGTTACTTTGTTGGCAAACCCTTGTTATTGTTAACGGAATTGCTCTTGTCCAGTCCCTTGTACCTACACCTTGTAAAAAGTTTGTGAACGAACCTCGGATTGCTTACAGACTTTGCTCATTCCTGCTGATTCTTCCTTTTGTCAAGTCCTGCACCACCACAACCCGGAACGCTTATACAGACTGACTTTCTTCTCTATGTTTGGTCTCCTTGATCCCCGCACAACGATGACTCGGACGTTACTTGGATTGATTACCAGAACTTTGGAAGACTGCATAAACAACATCATCTTGTTTGCATCCTAAGTGTGTCTCTGCCGAACTACTCCCTGCGCACTGACTGGAGACTTCCTCATTGTGGCGCAAGCTGTTGTTAGGTGTCCTTGTTTCGTCGTGACATGTGGTTGCCAGGAACTAGAAACGATACCACTAACCGTTCTAGGCATCCGCGTGCCTTCGTGGTTAGTTCTGTTTGCTGGAGTACACTGGGTGCACTAACTGATTCTGCTGACCATCTTCCATAATAGAATTCTTGTACAACACACGGTAAGTTCCATCTCCCTGTACCTGATATGGCATCCAATGCTTATAGTTTATATTACATGAGTTCACTCTGTTTTGTAGGTACTCTCTTGAGGTGTTTAACGAACATTATTTCCACTATCTGGAGGGAAAAACAAGTCATTTACAGGTTAGAATTACTATTCTCTGTTTAAATTCATATGGTCCAACCTTTTGCAGTCTGCATGTTAGTTCCACTCAGAGGGGTACATTGGTAGGAAGAACTCTTCGGCTACACTTGGAGTTCAACTACCAGGATTCTGACATAATCAGAAGCCCTACACGGACACAAACGAAACTCTGGATACCATAATGCAAATGGTGGCAGAATTACGAGCTGACATGGCGACAGATCATGCCTCTAAGCAGCGTTGGATAGATGAACTACAGGCTGGTATCAAACCATCAGGGGCTCCGGCACACACACCAGCTGTTGCATCCGGGTCAGGTGATCCGGTACCACACCAGGCAAGGGGTCCTGTATTTATGACCACTCAGTTCCCTCTGGCCCCTCCAGAGAGGTGTCACAGCAATCCTAAGGTCTATCAAACGTTTCTGAACCAGTGTAGGTTGCATTTCTTTTGTCGCCCTAATGCATTTCTCGACTCAACAACCCAAGCAGCTTTTGCCCTGTCACATTTGGGAGGTACAGCTGCAGCCTGGGCAACCCCATTACTGGAAGCTGACAGTCCTTTGCTATTCGACTGCGATGCTCTGTTTAACGCTATGAGTCGCGTCTTTGATAGATGTTACAAAACGCAAGCCACAGAGTTGGAATTGTTGTTGTTGTAACCATCATGTGACCAGTACTATATCTTTTTCCTATTGTGCACCTTATTTGCTGATTGGCCAGCCACGAGGTATTGATGGTGGCACATGTCATTGAGTGCATTTTGTATGTTTTTGACTTGGTATTTGCCAGTATAAGTCTGTGTCGCTTTGTGATGTGTATGTCGTGTGGGTGCTTTGTCTGCCTTGCAGAGTGTTGGCCATGTTCACATGGCCCGAGTGGTACTGGTATACATGTGACATCTGATGGATATTCCGCAGTTCCGTGGCATTATGTCCTGGTCAGGAGGCCCGTCATGTAAGGTGCATGTGTCAGTGGCATGCTTTCTGCCTTGTTCCTGCCACTCTAGGCCATGTAACATGGGCATTTCTGTGGTTGTGCCCAGTGAAATGTGGGCGTGTAGGTGGATGGGTGCCTATTTTTGGTGGGTGTGTCATGAGGGAGTCCATACTTTTTGTGGTGTCGGTGGGTGTGTTAATGTTTTGTAGGGGATTTGAGGGATGTTGTGGCTCTCAGCAGGTGTGACGCACACAGAGCATACATTTGAAGGTATTTACTGTACTGGGCTGGCTCTGAGGAGACTTGTGTGGAGTGCTGTTATGTTAAGGTCACTTGTAAGTTGTAAGTTAAACCATGAACTTGATGGTGTAAGTGCACAATGCAGGTAAGTTTGTTGATTTGCGCATTGACTGCAGGGATGTATGGCAAAAGTGTACAGTTAAAATGTTGGCAGTTGGAATATGAAAATATGTGTCATGTTTGTCATGTTTTTTGTGTGACGCGCTCACTTATGCTGGTGTTGTTTCCACCAACCAACGAAAGTTATGTGGGGTATTTTTGGATGTACATGCTTTTTTTTGGTGAATCAGGTGCAGCTTATATCTTGATTTGTGCAGGGTGTGACATCCACTAGTTTTACTTGTCTGACATGGTGAATTTGGCAATTTGGACATAACTTACACTGCATGTACGGCAAAATTACTTTTCATGTAATTTACGCACAAAAAAGTCATTAGGGCCAATTGTATTTTAAACATAAAAATGTAAAAATCAATTAAAAAACAAAACACATGCCAGGGCCTCATTATGAGTTGGGCCGTATCCCGGCTGTAAATCTGCCGGAATACCGTCCCACTGATTTAGGGCCTCATTACACGGTAGGCGGTGAGCCACGGCGCTATTAGCACCATGGCTCATGCCGGTAAAAACCGGCACTGCCTTGGCGGAAAGGGGATTTACCGCCCCATTCCAAGGTAGGAGGGGCGGTAAATCCCCCTTCCGCCATTGCCCTTCCCCATTCCCATTTCTGCCCCATAGGGCTCTATGGGAATGGGGAAGGCGCTAATTACGGCACCGCAGTTTTGCGGTGCCGTAATTAGCTCCGAGGTCCCTTAGCGGGTTGGATTTTAACGCCTGCAAAAAGCAGGCGTTAAATCCCCCAACCCGCAAAAGGGACCTCGTAGTAAGGCGGTAGGGATTTACCGGTACCAGTATTTTACCGTTACCGGTAAATCCCTACCGCCATCCGTGTAATGAGGCCCTTAGTGTTACCACCACTTGGTCTGGTGGAATTACCACCATATTACAAGCGGCTGTGGTGGTGTTAATCCCCATTTTCTTTAGTCCATTGGACTCATTGGGGCTTTTTGTTGGAATTACTGCAGCAGAATTCCTCTGATTCTCCCACGCACTGCTGATTTTTCAGCAGTGCGTGGGAGAATGTATCTCCAGGAATTTTCTGGATGTAAATCCTCCACTCCAGGTGCAACCTCATAATTTGGCATAGGAGTAAAGCTGACGGTCACAGATTTACCACCAATTTTACAACTTAACACCATACCTGTAGTGAGGCCCCATTATGTTAGTTCTAAAAATACAGGCATGAAAATAAAGCAGTAAAAGAAAAAAGAAACATAAAGAAAAAACACCAGAAACATTTCTCCAAAAAGGAACGCATACAAAAGGAACAGGAAAGCAAACATATCACTAGCCAAGAGGAAGTTGAAATAAACATTCCCACTGATGACATTCCAACTCTCCCAACTATTTATAATGTCACAGAAGAAGTAGTAGAAGATATATTTTTAAAATAACAAGTCAGTACAGAAACAACCACAGCATTTATTGCACTGGATGAAGTATTTCCTTGTGTATCCAAAGGTCCTTAAATACATTTAAAACAGACACATGAAAATAGTGATATATGGTTCAATACTTCTAATGTTACCACTGAGGTTACCTTTAACACACCTCATCTACATTCAACATGCAAAACACCTGAAGTCAACTAATTAAAATAAAAAAAGTAAGTGAATTCAAAGCACTCTGTCTAAATTTGAATGTAATTCTACAGTACAAACCTCTCCTATTGAAATAGAACTACAACATACGTTGCCTATTACTAGTTCTCTCACTACTACTTCTATAATTGAAAGTGCTGTTTCACCAAATAAAACAAAAGATACATCACCTAATATTAAACATATTACTATTCCAACAAGTATAAGTACACAAATTCAAAACAATAACACAAATACATTCCCTATTAATTTTTCTAGTACCATTTCAAAAGTACAACCTCTCATTACAGAAGCTGCAAAAAATATGTATTACCTACTACTTCTAGTACCACTTCGACGATGCAAATTACTTTTATTCACGCCAAAAAAACAAAACTACATCATAGCACTTTGATTACTTATATTTCAAAAACTAAAACTTCTCATGTACGTTAAAAAACATAGATGTGTCAATGGTAACTCCTATAACATCAGCACACAAAAAACATAAAACATTTTCAATTTCAAGCTTTAACAAGTAAAACTAGCGTGGCCAACAAAACCAAAAAACAATTAAATTGGATAAATTAAGATCTTGGATTTCGGACTAATTTGAAAACTCCTGAACTAGATGATGTGCAAACCTTTACTCAAGTCATTTGCACCACCTGCAAAGCAAAATTAAAAAGGGATAACTCTCAAAAATATAATATAGGAAATTCAGCAATGTTAGCAGATATGCAAAATAAACATGAGCAAACATATTTATAAAATGTTCATAACATATAAAACAACAGTTCCATGGTACTTAGTATGACTAAAAAAACAAAACACTAAAATAAATCATACAGAAACACTTACTATACAAAAAGGACAAGAACCTGTTCCCAAAACATATAAAGTTGGTCATTCTGTGTCACTTCCATATTTCCTAAGTATTGATCTAGAGTATGCTTATTCTTTTTTAGACTGCTTAAAATGTGGAACAATAACTGCAGTAGGGGAAACAAATGCTGATACTCAACCTCAATAATTAAATGAATCAATTAAGGCATTCTTTTGAAAAGTTAATATTTATTAAAACCCGGTGGTTTTTACAATATAGCATTCATATAAAAACATTGGTTTTCAATTTTAAATTTGTATTTTGCTGCATATTCATAAATGTGGCTGTTGCTTTTTAATGAGAGTTAATGTATTACAATAAAATATGTGTGTATTAAAAATAATACATTTATTACAATATAATAGTATATTTCCAAAGAAAAATGTAATTTTCTTTTTTAAATAATATTAAACCATGCCACAAAACTCTTACAATAGAGATACATAAGTTTTACATAATAATGCATATTAATACAAACTTAAAATGACCTATTAGAAAATAAAAACATACATATATTAATAGTTTAAATATATAACTATAAAATATAATTGAGTACATCTTGTACATGCTCGCATTTACTACATATAAAATATTCAATTAAAGTAAACAAATGATGCTACCAAAAAAACAAAATTATGGAGTTTAATATCAATATAAATCAAACATATGTACCTTTTTTATATAATTACTTAAAACACCTAAGTTAAATAACGTTAATTTTACAAATTGTGATGTAGTACATCATTTATGAATCATTTAAAACATTACTAAAAAAATACATTTTGCTTTATGCTGTTTACAACATACTGACATTCAAAATAGTTTTTAATAGTTACAATTTTTTTAAAATACTAACGTCAATAAAACAAAATAAAATTTTAAGATGTATATTAGTTTAATATTAATTAGATGTAAGTCTTTTTACATACTTTGTCCATTTCTGGAAATTTTCGTAATGGTACTGAGAAACCATTGAAAAGTACATAAAAATATGGCAGCAGTGCATGGTATAAATCTCAATAACATAACATAACCTTTAATTGGCATTTAAAACAAATATTTTACATAATTAAAATCTAATTGGAGTTTCTCTATTTAATTTGTTATTTTTAATTTCACTCATTTTCAAAGTTTCTTAACATTGGGGGTAAGGCTCATTTTAAGGGTGATGGGGAGGCCATCACAAAACTATATTTACATTTTCACAAATATAAATAAATTCAATTTTACATAACTACATAAAACACACGATTACCACAAACATTCATATATTTCAATTAAATACACTGTAACACACAATCATTTTCAAAATGAAATAGTACTTTAAAACATTTTACATATAACTTCACAATATATTTTATTTTAATAGTCATAACATGTAAGTCTTCCTTTACATACTTCCTCAGTATTGGGTGAGTTTAATCTTAACTAAATCATAAAAAAATGTTTTTCAAATAATATATATGTGTGTATGAAACTAGCCAACCTCTACATTAATGTAGAAACCTCCATCGTCAGATTTGTCAAGCGATGCGCAAACAAGAGTGCAGTTGCTGAGAATTTTACAGAAGCTATTCATACCCTCATATTACTCTGTGGTAATTGCAGGACTGACTAAGCCAGAAAGACCTATGAATTCAAATGCATGCACATTTTCAATACATTAGCAGGGGGCTTGAAAAGACATTGCGGTTTCATAAATCACTATCCCAACTAACATGTTCACTTTCTCCACCCATAGAAATACAGGGATGAAACATTCAGACCTAACACTTGTCAATCATTTATTTCAAAGCATTCACAGGCATTTAACTGACACTGTAACAGACCCACCAGCCTCTCTAAGGCAAGGAATCATTGGAAGACTCCCTTAAACTCAACCCATTCTGTCCTCAAAATGCCAAGCTGAAAGCTTCCCAGAGACCTGTCAGGGCCCATGCCTCTAGTCAAACCCCACCTATTCTGCATGTTTGTGATGCAACACAATTCCGAGATGGTATTTGACACCAAGTTACCACAATGAGCTTCACACGTCACAGGCCTAACTGGTTGTGTATCCCATCTTTCAGCATTCTAGAGGCACAAGCCTGATATGTTGAGGATTGTGCTACCAATGATCTTGCAAAGGGACTGGCCTGATATGCCAACACTCAGCTGGACTGCACCTACTATGACTGAAACATACCTATGCTGTCCTCTCACCAAACCCATTCTGCCCTGAAATGACCAAGTTGAAAGATTCCCAGAGACTTGAGAGGGTTCCTGCCTCTCATCAGACCCCACCCTTTCTGCATGATTGTGATGCAACACAATTCTGAGATGGTATTTGACACCAAGGTACCACAATGAGCTTCACACATCACAGGCTTAACTGTTTGTGTATTCCATCTTTCTGCCTTCTAGAGGCACAAGCCTGATAGGTTGGATGATTGTGCTACCACTGATCTTGCAAAGGGACTGCAAAGGAACTGGTCTGACATACCAAGTTTCAACTATGACTGACACTAACCCATTCTATCCTGCCTTCCCAAGAACACTAACAGGTTGGGCTGTTTTTTTCTTTTCTTGCTCTTCAGTTATACTGAACCATGCCCCACTTATCACAGTGTACCATATAGACCATGAAATTTGCAAAGTGTGGGGGAGTGAAACATCTAATTCATCTCTCTCTTACCAAACCTAAAAGTCAGATACACAGACAGGCACAAATAACAGGGTATTTCCAGGAGGGACAATGTAAGTTGTATAATGCTGAAATTCCACAGTGGTAAATCCCAGTGGAATGGACGTAGGGTTATCTAGTATTTTCCATAACTTGCCCCAAGCCAACTTTGCTAAAATGGTACAAGCAAACTGAACAAATATATATATATATATTCAGTGAAAAAACGTTGTTAAAGGGATGTTATGGTTAAGTTGCGCTACTAAAAACCTATGAAATTCAGTGAAAAAACTTTGTTAAAGGGACGTTATGATGTCATCTTTGATGTCCTGGGTGTTAGTGTTAGCAGTGCACGGTGGCGCGAGTTATGGTTGCTTATCTTACCATAACTGCCGAATTTCAGGGGTTTTTCGGTTTTACTTTGAACTATAACGTCCCTTTAACCAAGTTTTTTTCACTGAATTTCATAAGTTTTTAGTAGCGCAACTTAACCATAATGTCCCTTTAACAAAGTTTTTTCACTGAATTTCATAGGTTTTTCATAGCGCAACTTAATCATAACGTCCCTTTAACAAAGTTTCTTCACTGAATTTCATAGGTTTTTAGTAGCACAACTTAACCATAATATCCCTGACTTCATATACATGTAACATAGAACATACTGAACCCCCACGTAGTGATTTTGATGTCCGCAGACTACCGCCATGTCCGCGGACATACCGAGAATCTGAGCGTGGTGAATGTAAATTTAAATAGTGTGCCCCATTTCCCCTTGGAAGTTGCCTCTGAAAATAGCAGTTTTATTTTGTTTTTTTTACAGATGCTTGACAGACACCTGTTATTTTGTATTTTTTTTCTTGTTTTTTTTTCTTACTTTACTCCTAAAATCTTCACATAACCTTCTCCAAAGCAACCCTTACATTCCAAAATAGAAAGGCATTTCCCGTAAAAGATAAAGAGATGCCATCTTCTTTAAAATTAACAGTACTACCGGCATCAATATTCTCATTATTACAGAAGAACATACCAGCTCTAAGCATGAAGGCACACATGCCTCGGTTGATGACACACCTAGCAATGTTTTGCTGAGGACTAAAAACTGAACTATTGTCCCATATTGCCCTAGGTAGTAATCCAGAAAAAATTACTTTCGCATTTGGAAGGATCTTCATTACGGCTTGAACCAAGCGTTCCAAATCAGCCAACAAAGTAGGGGCACTGACGTTGCCCAAATGGAAAGCACCATAGTGCAAAACTACCACATGCGGACTGTTCATTGTGGCCATATCCTCACAGACTTGTACAATTCCCTGTACATTGCAATCAGGCACAGTGCTCCACACCACCTCCACTCCTTTCACATCAAAGTTCTTTTCAACATGCCTGCATCAAGCGTACTGTTGTAAACCATGCACAAACATATCTCCAAGCACCAACACCCTGACTTTCTCTACTTCTGCCATCGCCACCACACACAGTCTCTTTCAACACAAATCCACAACCTCGACATCTGATTGGCTAATCTGTACAGTCTTCTTTCCATGTTGGATTTGCTGGAAAACCCCGGATGTAGCACGCCCTGTCCACGGACAGCCGCGGTGTCCGCGGACCGCGTAACTCTTCGACACCCCTTCTACCATTTCCACTTTACTCTCTGTGCCATTCCCTCATTGTATACAGTTAAGCAGTCACACAATACGAAGAACGTCCTCAGAACACCCCCATTTTGTTTATTTTCGAACATTGCAGGACAATTATCATTTCATTATTCAACATATTAACATTACAAATATTATACTTTCATCTTGTACGCTGCACACAATGCTATGTTTCTCCATTAGTAGCTCAGTATACTAGATTGAACCCCATAATACAATGCTATTTATATCAATGCATCTTTCAAAGCACTAATTACGGTATGATATTTATTGAAATGATCCTTGACACTTTTTTCGCAACATTATAATAAAAATCCCTAGTACACAAATTTCATGAAAAGTAAATGCACATGTGATGTCATCAGTGATATCATCAATGACATTTGCAATGTCATCTTTGATGTCCTGGGTGTTAGTCTTAGCAGTGCACGGTGGTGGCGCGAGTTATGGTTGCTTAGCTTACCATAACTGGTGAATTTCAGGGGTTTTTCGGCTTTACTTGGAACCATAACATCCCTTAAACAAACTTTTTTTATTAGCACGCAAACAATATACAAAGATGTAGTGTAAACAGCAAGTTCTCACAGATGGCTTTACACAGAATGTTGCAAAGTAAGCATTTATGCTCGTTCACAGTGAAGGTCAGCTGCTTCCGTTTTTTTCTCGCGGCCCGGAGAGGCCCACGACTCCCAGTATAGGGTTCTATTTTTTTTTTACCTTGACATACAGAGATTGTGCTGAAAGACTTCTTTTGAAGAAGTGTAGCAAAAACGTAAGACACGATAAAGATGAAATTTCTGAAACGAAACCACTTTTGTATATTATATCACTTTGAGAAAGATCGTTGGCACACGCGGAGTCGTATTTTGGGACTGCACTACACTTGGACAATGGAAAAGGCAATTATACTGTAAGTAACCCTTTAGATTATTTTATACCGGAATATAATAACAATAGTGTGGCATTAAAGCCCGGTCAAGTTGTACTTGTTCGTTCAATGTGGCATATTGTTTTCTACCGCGCACTCCACCGAATTGATCCCCTGTCGTTTAGATGTCGACATATGACCGAAATCTCTAGAGTTCGACCTTAATGTCCCCCAGGGTGATGGCGACGGGCTCAGGTGCATATTGCATTTCAAGCCGATGCAAATTAGTTTTTGCTGGTGTGTCTCCCATTAAAAGGTTCCCACAAATTGCATGTTTGGTGACAGAACCCATGTTTATCTTAAAGTATTCCTCAATACACCTCCCCATTTCAGCCTCAAACACAGGGCCCAGCAGTGCCTGTGGTTTAAATCTCCATGCCCTTTTCTCTCCCAGTGTATCCCCAGGTTTCAATGATAGCGTGAAAAGGGAGTGATCTGAGAAGTCCTGAACAATATATCAGCATCATTGAGGTGACTGATGGAGGCAATGGATACATATCTATATGTGAGTGGGAGTCATGCAACGTGGAGTAAAAGGAATATTTTCGTGATGTTGGATTGAGCATTCTCCTGGCATCTACTACCCCTAGTTCAATCCCACCCTCCCGTAGCACACGGGCAGCTCTAGTCAATTGTCGGGCCTTACATCCAGACCTGTCAAGGTCTGTATCCATTATTTTATTAAAGTCTCCTCCCTACAGAACAGGCACTAAGGGTTATAGCGCCAGTAGCTCTATTACTTCTGAGTAGAACTCAGGATAGTTGATATTTGGCCCATATACATTCAGTAACACTATTTCCTGACCCATTAGCACAACATGTAACAACACATATCTTCCCAGCGGGTCCAAGTGTGCCTTTTTATGGACATATTGTATGGACTTGTGAATAAGGGTCATGACCCCCTACAATGAGTAGAGGATGACATAAAATATTGTTGCGTGCCGCCGCTCCTAGCGAACCTCTCGCCTACTGCCAGTGCATGGGTTTCCTGCAGAAACAGAACAAGTGCCTTGTGTCGCTCTATATATAGCTGCAGCTGCTGCATTTTTATTGGATTGCCCAATCCTCACACGTTCCAGATCATGGATCGCAATGCCTCAACCACCATCGGGTAAATATATAGCATAGATCCTAAGCACATATTGAGCATTGCAATGGAGCTGTAGCCGAACAGTGCTGCATCCTATCAACAAAAACACACATTTTGTGTAACTACCCCAAAACTCCCAGCCTCCACCCCCACCCCTCTCCCAATCAGAGGAATGAACATCCCACACAAACAACCCAACAACGCTTGCAACTTTGCATGGGTGGCTGTTCGCCGACTACAGCCCGGACATCAACACAGCCATAATGTTACATCTTCAACACTAGTTACAGTTGGATATTTCCAAAGTGAACAGTATCAATATAGAGAAATAACAACAGTCTTGGCTGGAAAGTCACAGTGTTAGCACATGGATACATTCTGCTTACTGTCAGAGTCACAACAAGGATCAGTTGACAAGGACTTCTAGGCAACGGAACCATACAGTCAAGGTTCACACAGGGAATTGGTCATCTGGGAACTACAAGGCCTCCTCGGGTATAGTGAAAAAGTACACCTTATTGCCATGTTCAATTCTTAATTTGGCCGGACATAACATGATGTATTTCACATTAAGATTGCGGAGCCCCTTCTTTGTGGCAAGGCAGGACTTGTGCTCCTGCTGCACCTCAATAGAAAAATCCAGTTACAAGTTGATTCTGTTGGAGCCTCACAGTAATTCACCCTTGGCTCTTGCAGCTCGTAGCAGCATGTCTCTGTCACAGTGATTGAGCATGTGGGCTATCATTGGGCGGGGAGGTGCCCCGGGCTTGGGGGAAAAGCGCATGATGGGCACGCTCTATTGCGAATTGCAGTGAAAGTTTGCGTCATCCAGTAAGGACATTAGGGTGCGTTCCACAAAATCTTCCATTGCTCCATCAATATTATCCTCGGGTATTCCTAATATTCGCAGGTTGTTGCGTCGTAATCAGGATTCCAGATCATCATTCTTCCTGCTGATAGATAGCACTTGTTTCGAGAGCGAGGTGACATCTGCTCTACGGGCCAGGACCTCGTCTTCCATTGTTACCACTCTAGTCTCTACTTCCTTAATGCGGGCATCAGTTTTCTACATCCGTGATTTTATTGAGGTAATTGTACCACTCACGTCGTCCAACTTAGTGTGTATGGAAGTAAATCCTTCCTGTATATACTCCATCATGTGATGGAGTTCACTGGGTTCTCCCGGCTCTGGCATGCCACCTGCAGCACCGTCCACCCCATCCACAGGCTTGGGTGTAGCTTTGGCATACATGTTAATTGAGCTCTGTTTCTTCCCTACTCCTTAAGTCATTTCGATCTTGCAGTACAACTGAGGAACTGTGGTGGGCCAATGGGGAGGGGAAAATGGGTTGTAGGACACTGCGAGCATCACCCACACCAATGTAGAGCGAGCCCTGCAGGAGTGCCACAGAATGCAGGAGTAGTATACAGGTGCAGGGATTAGGGTATAGTCCTGGGCTTTAGTGTCTAGGTCTCGCTATGTCGTAGGCCAAAGCCTGAGGTCACAGGAACACATAGCCAGGACTCCCAAAGCACACAAGGGGCAAGGATATAGGCATTAATGGTGGGACCACATCCCAGTATGGCCTGCAGTGGGGGTGGAGTCAGTCCCGCTGCCACCCAGTTGCTTACCACAGCACTGGATTGCTGGTGGATGTAGTCAGTACAGAGTAAAATGCATCCTGGAGTAGTGGAGAGGGCAGCATATTGCATCACAGCAGGAGATTTCTAGTCCACCCGCCAGTACAAGGGCAGTGCCGCCAGTGGCCCGCCGTACAGCCCAGCACAGGGACGGATAAGGTGGAGTTGGAGTAGCGGCAAGACAATCCAGGGCAGCCTCCAGGAGGGGGTAGCGGAGTCAGCACACTTACCACAGTGGGTGTCCTGTGGAGCAGCGGTTGTGGATGCAAGGAGCTCAAGGGCAGTAAGTGTGCAGCATCCACCAGCCCAAGCAACAGAGCACTGCAGGAGACGGGCAGGAAGCTTGGGCTGTGTTAGTTGCGCCAACATACTCCCAGAACAACGGGGGCCTAGAAAGCAGCCCAACAGGTCCAATTGGGACCGAATGCCGCAGGTCAGCCATATAGATGTTCCATAGGAAGGGTCACCCAGTTATTCCGTATTATGCACCCAGGGTTTATCTGTGCAAAGATGCCAGGCTGCAGAGCTTCACACTCAGGTGGCCCTCTTTTCTCGCGCTACAGTGCCCCCTTTCAGTTTTACTTGTAACCATAACATCCCTTTAACAAAGTTTTTTCACTGACTTTCATAGGTTTTTATAAGGGCAATTTAACCATAATGTCCCCTAAACAACATTTTTTCAGTGTATTTCATAGGTTTTTTAGTGAAACTTAACCATAACGTCCCTTTAATAACGTTTTTTCAGTGAATTTCATAGGTTTTTACTAGAGCACCCTTAATCTGCCACAAGTTCCTTATATTATCTCACCCCCAATGTGCCAGCTATGGAATCCGCGGACAGTGCGGTAGTCCACTGATGTTGGGCGGCATTCACAAAGCCTACAATCATAGGTTAGACCCCAAAAAGTTGTACCCATAAACCGACAAACACATGTACATAAAATCATTACTAATGTTTACGACAAACAAATATACCTTTTTGTACAAACACTTTCTTCAAAAAAATACAAATAATTTTTTCATTTAGCACACATTACAATGGAATGTACCAATCAAAACCATAACAGATGCTTCATATAATCTCCTTAATAGAACTCTGCATACAGATTGACAAACACCATGTGCTTAATGGAGAACACATTCTCACAAAATAGTAAGTGCATTGTATTTATTTCTCTATTATTAGCTTTTATCATATAAACATGCATTTTAAAACAGAAACACTTTCCTCTCTCTCACAGAAATGGCAAACATACTTGAGTCGTTAGAGGAGAACTTCCCAAAAGACGAAATGTGTGATGATAGCATCTCTAATGGTACACAATGCATATATTAATGTAAACAAATAATGTAATTTGTAAACACCTTACTAAAATAATATTTTTTGTTTTTCTTACAGGACATAGTTTTAATGAGAAACCACGCCCCAGTTTAATTGTACACAATCCTAAGAATCACAAAGAGAAGCCCAACCCCAACTGTACATATTCAAATCAGGAGCTTGTCTACAAAATTAGATGAACTAAGTAATGATTTTAAAGAACTTTTACCATATGTGAAAAATCATTTCATAAAAATGTTCCCCTATCACTGTCCTTGTTGCACCTGTCCCTCGTCTCCAGCAATCATCCCCATCAAATTCTGAACATTTTAATCAAAGACACTTTGATGAAACCTCATTCCCTTCCTCCTCTCATCATTATTGTACAGAAAATACTAATTCCCCATATTTATGTTTCCATTCTTCTACCCCATCCCTTTCATGAATAAATGTATTTTTTAAACTATACATGTATTGTATATCATTGTGTGTTATTGTTCTTTTAAAAAGCCCCATCATGAGTCCGCGGAGAGTATGATCGTCCGGGGGGTCCGCACTCAAAATGGAGATCCCCCGGACAGGCGCGATGTCTGGAAACTTCTGGTTTCACATGTTTTCACATGACTCCATCGCTCCGAAAAATGTTGGTAATATCAAATTTAATGTTCTCATTATTAAACAATGTCATGCCAATATCTTGCAGAAAACCACACACAGCTTTATTGATGTTGATCCTCGCTTTTACCATTTGAAGACCAAATAAACTTGAACGTATCCACATCTGTCTCTAAGCAGTGCAAAAAAAATATTTTTCAAATTTGGGAACATTTCCTTCAACTTTCCCAAAGTCTCCTTCATTGCAAACTGCAATGAAATTCTAGTCACATAACCCAAACTGTCCCCTCCACAATGAAGAATAATAATGTCTAGATGTTTCAATTGAACCATATTTGCACAAAATGGGAGCACGTCCACCCACTTCTTCCCTTGTACTCCATACCATGACACTTCAAATTCATGGAATCCAAGATTTTCCACCAAACCACACTGTTCTGCATAGACCTTCAACAAATGGACCCAAGAGTCCCCCAAAATCCACACACTCTGCCTTCTCAGACACATAGCGGTAGCCATTGTCAGTGCTCTCACAACTCCTACTAACAAAACTCCTGCTTCCCTCTCTTCCTGTACACCAAACCCAGGAAACCTGATTGGATGATTCGCCAATGTCCGCAGACACCCACGACTGTCGCAGGTCTCCGCAGTCCCCTTTTCATGCAAAGCATCCTTAAAAGACCCAGATGTGGCACATGCTGACTGCTGACTACCGCGATGGCCGTGCACATTGCAGCCAATCAAAGGGGAAGTTGGGAGTGTAAACTCAATTTCAGTTATTTGTTCTTTAATGGTGGTTCTGAAAAGAACCTTTTTTGGGGGGGTGGTTGTTAACAAACACCTCTTTTTTGCATTCATTTACAGTAGTACTGTACACTCTACAATTTTCTTACAGGAACGTTTTCAATGCATTTCTAACATTGTAAAGGAAAATGCATTCCCGACATCTGTGAAATGAGCTCCTTCTTCACAAAAATAATAGACACCATCAGACCTTACATTGTTATTCTGCAAAGATGACATTCCTGCAGCATATAAAAAAGCAGATACTGCTTTAATGACACCCTGTCATGCTTTAATGACAAGTTGCCTTGCATCTATTATTTGTGGACTAAAAAATGTTATTGGCATCTCCATGTTTGCCTCTGATTTAGTGCAGAAGAAATAATCTTGGCTGCACGAACCAGTTGCATTAGGCTTTTAAAGAAATCCTTCAGGACAACCTGCAAATACACTGGAGTCACATACCCCAAACTATCGCCTCCACAATGCACAATTACAATGCCTGGACATTTAAAGTGAGCCACACTCTCACAAAATGAAAACAAGCTTGACCAGTTTAAGCCACAAACAACATGCCACAAAACATCCACTGCTGCCAATCCAATGCTTCCAAAAATGCCACGATTGTACACATATACCTTCAATGACTGAATTGAAGAGTCCCCCATAATCCACACACTCTGCCTTCTCAAACACAGCCATTTTCAGTGCACTCACTACGTCTGCAAACAAAACTCTTGCTACCCTCTCTTCCTGTACACCACACCCAACAAACCTAATTGGCTGATCCCCACACTCCGCTTTCGATGCCAGGCATCCTCAAAAGAACCTGATGTGGCAGTTGTCGTTTGCGGACTACCACAAAGTCTGCATACCTCATAACACGGGGACAGCCTTTCTACCCTTTCCACTTCGATGTAATCAACATTCCCTCATTGCCTTCTTTCAAAGAGTCACACATTCATCCACCAATCACATCCAAAAACTCTACAAAACTCTACACCGAACCCTGTCATCTCAGTTCAACACTTCAGATGTAGACTTGAACTCTGAGAGTACATATCTGTTAATCAAATGCATCTCTAAAACTGTACAAGATTTCTATTTCCAAATTCAACAAGATCTGCATCTAAGAATACATAGAATAGGTATGCTTATATTCAAAAATATATTTTCTTCAACTCTTTAACACATATATATATATATATATAGAATGTTCCTACTTACCCTGTAATAAGCTTCTCAATATGCATATTCCTTTTTGTAACCACTCTAACAAATGCCATGCATTCAGCACCTGCTCACATGAAGCAGCAAATAATTACAATGCTCTGCGTTTAAAAATGTTTCTTTTTAAGAGCAATTTCATGAAAGTTACAAAATGCAAATCTGCATTTACAGCAGCACTGTGTGTCACCTTTCGATAAAAGAAAGGAAAAGCAAATAGAATAGATGTGTTGATCATTTGTAAGTGGCAGTTAGTGTGTTCCAGTTTAATATGTTGGCAGTACATGCATACATCCCAACATCACCCATTCCAATCTGTAGGTGCTTATCCAGATTTTTCTCCACAATCTGGGACTTGTACTCCTACTTTTATAATGTGAAAAGTGGATCTACAAATCCCAGAATCCAAACTAAAAATCTATGACTACATAAACACCTCCAGATTAGAATGCATCACGTTGGCAAATATTCATATACGCCTAACATATTAAACTTCCACACACAAACTTCCATTTAAACGTGTACTATAAATCTTTTCCATCAACTATTCTTCTCTTTTACAAAATGTTACACACAGAGCTTCTATAAATGCACATACGCATTTCGTAACCTTCATGAAAATTCTCCTAAAACAAACATTTTTAAACATCCAGCAATTTCATTAACTGTTTTTCCCAACAACTCCTCCTACCTTCACAAATAACAACTTTGCTTCCTAAAAGTACTTCACCATTACCACATATTCCCACACACTTTCTTTTACAATTACAGGAAAGAAGCACAGTGCCGAAGACAAGAACTAAAAAAAGAATATCCTTCACATCCTACAAAGTAAGTACATTAATGTAGCTGTACATGTATGTAATTACAACAGCACAGATACACTATATATTACCTCAGACTACTCTGTTCGAACCAACATTTCTTTCACTCTAACTCGTTATACTGCACCATTCAAACTCTTCCTATTCCCATCTAACCACCACCATTGCAACACCCACTGCTTTCCACTGTTTTCCTGAAAACAGCACTGTATTAATGCCAATCACACCCAAACCCCCATTCACAATACATGCGTATACATTGCACAACTTTCACACCCAAACATTCTCTTTTCCGAACAGACACAACCAAACGCCTACTAAAAAGTAACTCTGTAGAAAAGGAAGGAAAAATAGAGCAGATATGAATAAAACCAAACAATATAGTCATCCACATTAATACAATTCATAGAAAACATTTTTTTTAAAAAGCTAGTAACCTCACTCAACAAAACGAAACCAGCCACAAATAAAAAAGCTAAGGCCCCTCTCGCAAAAACAAAAACTAAAAAAATATGTACAAAGAAAAACAGACCTACTAACAAACCTAACACTGTATTTACCAGTGTTATAGTAGTCACAATAAAGCAATCCTAAAAATGTATGTTACATTTTTTTTCCACCGTAGAGTACTTCACAATTTTATAAAAACAGCTGAACAGTCACGATCTACCCTTAATAACTACCACAGGAGACTAATCCTCAAAGCTAAATGAATCAATAAATTACAAAATGTATTTATTTATTTATTTATTTGTATTGTGCCGGTAGCTCGCAAGCTTCGGGGCGCAGAGACATGAACACGCAGGACAGAAGGGAGGTGGAACAGATAGCACAGGGCATTTACAACAGAGAAGAAAGTACAAAAGGATCGAAATTATATGTTTTACTTAAAGATGTGTGTTTTCAATAGTTTGCGAAAGCGTTGGTAGTTTGGTTCCAGTCTTAGCTGAACAGGGAGATTGGTCCATATGTCAGCCACTGATACGGGGAAGGATTTGCCCGCATCGGTTTTGTGTCTGAAAGAGGCCACAGCAATCAAGCCCTGGTCAGCTGATCTTAGCTTTCTGATAGGTGCGTAAGAGATGAGTTTGGATTTCAGGTATGCTGGAGCTTTACCAAAAATGCACCAGTGAGTCAATGTAAGGGATTTAAACTGGACCCTTTCCTCAATGTTTAACCAATGCAGTTCTTTCCTTGCCTCACTGATGTGCTGGTTTCTGGTTTTCCGTTTGATGATTCTAACTGCATTGTTTTGTAGAACCTGGTAGCTATGATATCATTGTTTGTTAGCACCTAGAATGAGCGCATTACCGTAATCAAGGCGTGATAAGATGGTGGCTCTAGCGATCGTTGCACTATTTTCTTCGAATAAATATGGTCTTATGGCTTTTAGTAAACGAAGATTGTATGAGCAGGTTTTTTTGACGTATTGGGTTTGGGCTTCTGATCCCAAGGATGCTTCTAACATCATCCCGAGGGTTTTGACCTTGTTTAGAACTTGAATTTGGGTATCTTTTATTGTGAAGGCGCTATATGAGGGATTGAGCTTTGTTCCAGCTAGATTGGTGCCAAAAACCATGAGCTCTATTTTTTTGCCATTAAGGCAAATCCAATTCATGTCCATCCATTGCTCAATGCATTGTATAACCAAGGACAGTTTCTCGTTGTCTTTCTGATGGTCTCCACTTAATTCAGTTACCAGTTGAGTGTCATCAGCATAATTGGTAAAGAATGTATCAATGTTATCCAGGACTGTACAGAGAAACCTAAGGTGTAGATTGAAGAGGAGCAGAGACATACTAGCACCCTGTGGGACTCCACAGGTGATTTCTTTTTCTAGAGAGAACAGGTTTCCCCAGTGCACCTTAGAAGTTCTATTTTGAAGAAAGGACATAATCCAGCCTATAGCTTCATCTGAGCAATTTGCTGTTTTCTTTAATGCTGTCTTAAGTAGATTGTGGTCTAGCAGGTCAAAAGATGCGCTCAAGTCTAGGAAGATATGGAGACCAACTTTCCCCTGATCTATTATGTTCAGCATCTTGGTCTGTAGATCAAGCATAGCCGTTTCTGTGCTATGTGCCAGATGAAAACCAGATTGTTGATGATGGAGGGATTCCGAGCTTTCTACATGATCTTGGAGTTGCTTAGTGACAATTTTATCCATAATTTTAAGCATAAAATTGCAGTTGGTAATGGGTCTGAGATTGTTTGGGTCCCGCTGGTCGAGATTGTTTTTTTTACCAGTGGTGTGACTCTGACCCTCTATGCTTTTGGGTACATTTTGGTCACAAAAGGAGGTGTTAATCACTTTTGCCAGGGTTGGGGAAAGATTTCGGGATGATCTAGAATTAAGTTAGCCGGGAGTATGTTTTCGGCGCAGGTGGTAGGTTTCATGGTAGCAAGAGTTTTTATCATATCAATGGTGGTGATGGGCAAGAACCTAAACTGGGTCATCGAGTGGGTGAATTCCTCAAGTATGGGAGGGGGGTGTGTCTTTGTAATGGCTTGAGATTTAGCTATAATATCCCTGCCCTTGGCGATTTTGTTAAAAAAAAGCTGTCTGAGTTGCGTCGCACTCTTCTTGAGTAGGGGAGAAAATGGGGGCGATCCCTTTTGGTTTATAAACTGATTTCAATATACTAAAAAGTTTGCTGGTGTAGTTGGCGGCGGAGGAAATCTGTTTATTATAGTAGTTTTTTTTTGCCTCAATTATCATGTCTCTGTAGGTTTTTTCACTAATTTTCCAAAGTGTTTTGTTGTCCGGGGTTGGTTTTTTTGCCACTCATTTTCCCCTTTTCCTCTTGATTTTTTTCTGTTCTAGGAGTTCCTCTGTAAACCACTGCTGTCTTTTACCTTTTGGTCTAATGGTTTTAGTTGTAAGAGGAGCCTTCTGGTCGACTAGTGTCTGAGGTGGTTATGTAGGTTGGACAAAGTTGTCTCGCATGAGTCTTCATTGTTTCCCACAATTTCAAAATCATCTAGACTTTGTTTCAGCTGTTCTTTACTGATGATTTTAAAATTCCACTGGGATATTTTAATAGGGGGGTAAAGAGGTTTACAATTTTGTGTGGGTGGGGAGATATAGAAGGTCACACTATGGTGATCTGACCAAATGCAAGAGTCAGTTTTGAAATCTTGGGAGATAATGTTATTGATAACGACCCAATCCAGTAAATGACCATTGTTCATGGTGGGTTCAGTGTTCATCACTGTGTAGTCTATGGTGTTCAGGAGTTTCTCAAGTTGAATTGCCTCTCTATCTTTGGGGTCTCCCTGCCAACGGTTAAGATCTCCCAAGAAAAGGGTAGCGGTATTAGGTCCTTTGATCATATTTAAGTGGTGGGTTATTTCCTCATTGAAATCGGGCATACTCGATGGTGGCCTATAGACTACAATTATGTTTAGGCTACTATTGTTAGTTTGGAGGTGTTTGAGGTGTAGGATTTCTGTGGCACTACATAGTATTTTGGAAGGAAACAGTTGTATGGTGTCTTTGGCAATTGCTGCCACACCACCTTACTGTCCTATTTCTCTATTTGTGTAGTAGATGGTAAAACCCTCTGGGACCGCTGAGTCACATGTAGGACCAACCGGCTCTTTTAACCATGTCTCAGTGATACACATGATGTCAATGTTTTCCAGAGTTATCTTATCGTGTACACTTATGGCGTGTTTGTTGAGATCGGGTATTTAGGAGGCAGATCTTTAGGTCAGGGGTGAATTGTGGATGCATATTCGTCATATTTGAGGGCTGTTTGTTTTTTTTTCTCCAATCTCTTGGTCGCAAGTGATTCTTTTTTTGGGCTTTTTTGCAGACTAATTCTGTCAAGAATTGTGTCACAAGCTGATTTAGCCAAATTGGTGTTTTGGTAATTGCGTAAGGTGGCACATATTTATTCTATGGCTAGTAGCCCCATGGTTACCTTTTATTCAGCTGGTACCGTCTGTTAAGTTTTCGGGCAGCGTGGTGTACGCCGAACGCCGTGGACGGCGAGGACCAGCGCAAGACTTGCTGGTCCCTGAAGCGCTGGTGCTGAAGTGCCGGACGTTCCTCTAAGAGGAGCGCTGGGGCTTCTGGGGAATGTGGTCCCAGAGAGCCTACTAGCCAATGAGATTGGATCTGTTCACGGGCTTCTCTGAAAGTGCACGCTTTTCTGAGCTTGGGAGCAGCTGCACAGAGTGAGCCTAATCAGGGTCTCCGATGCAGGGAGAGATCAACATTGCTGCCGCACTACACACACTTATGAGTACGTTTTCTGCAGCGTTTTGGGTCCGGAGGTATTGAGCTTGCAGAGACTCTAGTGCCGAGGTATAATCTAGTAAGTCACCGCAAATGACAACAGTATTTCCAGGTACTTTAGATGTCACAGGGTTAAACTTTAGTATCTTCAAACAGTGTGCCAGGCATTTGTTGCTTCATACATTCAGGTTATGGCAGGCACACACAAGTTATTAACAATACAACCCGTGAGGTGACAAAGCACCAATCTCCCACCTTAATGCCTGGAGCAGAAAGCCAGTGGTTGCAGGGGATATTTATGAGGGAGTCTGGTGGGACCGGCGCAAGACCGGCTTGTTCCTGAAGCGCCGGTGCTGAAGCGCCTGACCTTCCTCTAAGAGGAGCGTTGGGGCTTCTGGGGAATGTGGTCCCAGAGAGCCTACTAGCCAATGAGATTGGCTCTGTTCTAGGGCTTCTCTGCAAAGTGCGCCCTTTTCCGAGCTGGGGAGAAGCTGCACGCAGTGAGCCTAATCAGGGTCTCCGATGCAGGGAGAGACCAACGTTCCTGCCGCACTACACACACTTATGAGCATGTTTTCTGCAGCGTTTGGGGTCCAGAGGTATTGAGCTTGCAGAGACTCTAGTGCCGAGGTATAATCTAGCAAGTCACCCCAAATGACAACAGTATTTCCAGGTACTTTAGATGTCATAGCGTTACACTTTAGTATCTTCAAACAGTGTGTCAAGCATTCGTTGCTTCATACATTCAGGTTATTGCAGGCACACACAAGTTATTAACAATACAACCCGCGAGGTGACAAAGCACCAACCTCCCACCTTAATGCCTGGAGCAGAAAGCCAGTGGTTGCAGGGGATATTTATGAGGGAGTCCGGCGGGACCAGCGCAAGACCGGCTGGTCCCTGAAGCGCCGGCGCTGAAGCGCCTGACGTTCCTCTAAGAGGAGCGCTGGGGCTTCTGGGGAATGTGGTCCAAGAGAGCCTACTAGCCAATGAGATTGGCTCTGTTCACGGGCTTCTCTGAAAGTGCACGCTTTTCCGAGCTGGGGAGCAGCTGCACGCAGTGAGCCTAATCAGGGTCTCCGATGCAGGGAGAGACCAACGTTCCTGCCACACTACACACACTTATGAGTACATTTTCTGCAGCGTTTCAGGTCCAGAGGTATTGAGCTTGCAGAGACTCTAGTGCCGAGGTATAATCTAGCAAGTCACCCCAAATGACAACAGTATTTCCAGGTACTTTAGATGTCACAGCGTTACACTTTAGTAGCTTCAAACAGTGTGCCAGGCATTTGTTGCTTCATACATTTAGGTTATGGCAGGCACACACAAGTTATTAACAATACAACCCGCGAGGTGACAAAGCACCAACCTCCCATCTTTATGCCTGGACTTCTAAATAAGTGCAGTCTCAATATAGAGACCTTTTCAAACTTCTGGTGAATGGATTCACACAAGCAGCACAGAACCATATTTTAATGAAGAAGCTAATAAACAAGAACTAGAAAAAACAATAGCCATAGACAATAATGGTTGAGGGTATGAAATGGTAGACAACACCTTTATTGCAAAAGAAACCCTTATAGAAAATACATTCCCAACAAACTTTCAACCTTATGCTCCTCACACCCAAACAAATGGTCCAGTGTACAAACGGACATGCTGCTTTATGTGTAACATACACCAACAATCCTTTAAATATTTATGACAATTACCCAATAACTACGTGAAAATAAAAGACAGGAATAGAATGACAACTTTACAAACCATGGACTCCTATCCAGTGATCAGCCACACTGGTCTGGGAGGATATTCATTAGCCTGCATATTGGGAACTGCTTGCCAAAGCACCTTCCACCACATCAAAATGTTAGCAACACACCATGCTGCTATATGTAACCTTGTGCATAGACTACACTATGTAAAACGTCCTGTTCTAGAACTGCAACATTTAAATAACATTCTCCTACATGGAACAGCCAAAGAACTGCTTCAAGAAATAGAACACAACCAAAGTAAGTACTTTCGAACTGAAGTTGACTTAGAAAATTCTGTATCTTCAGAAAACATGACCGAAACCTCATAAACACCAACATCCTAACAAGACATACAAAAAATAAATGGCTACATTTCAAAACAGATTTGCTGAAATACCAGGCCAGGTATGTGGCTGTTGTTGCAGAACATTTTATAAAAACAGCACAAAAATAGTAGATATGTCCTACAAAATAGAGGGCAATGAGGAATCCAAAAGGTTCCAATTAGCTTTATCTAACATTGGAAACTAAATACAAAATAACTGTCCCCTCAATAGTTTGCACGTACTGCAACACAAAGCTTGACAAAAACCAAATGCCATCATGTGCTATCACTAATAACTTAGAAACATTCCATCTTCCAAAAGCTCTCCAACAGCTTAACTTGTATGAGAGCATTATAATCCAAACAGTACCCCCATTTCAAGATATTATATGCCTTCAACCGAAACCAGCCAATCACCTCCATCCGAGTTACTAAGGGGCATCTGTGGCAAAGAATTATATTTGCCATTAGATCTCAAAGAAAATGTATAAACTCTAGGAGTACAGTGACCAATAGATCAATCTTTGATTGTACTAGCTAATGTTGTACCAACAAACGACAAAATAATTTGTCAACAGCGAGTCAACTTGGACAAAGTTAGACAATCCCTACAATATCTAAAAGAAAACAATTACTACAAAGATATAAACATAGAGGAAAATCTAAGGAGAAACCACCCAAATACCTTAAGACTCATCAGCAACTGGCCAATTTGAACGTGCAGATCCTGTTATTGGAGCAACATTTTAGACCAGTGTACAATTCACCCACTACACTCCAAAAACACCATCGACGATGCATTAGAAATATATCAAATGAATCAAGCCAAATGATTCCCAATGAGCATCTACACTAGGTAGATATGATGAAAAGGTCCACAGATTAGTGCATCAGAATATCACTCTTTAAGAATGTATTCTGAAGACCCCATATTCAGACAAAATGTCGAATACATTTTCCACCTATTTGAAAGTGAACTAGCAACTCTATGTTACCGAGTTGCACACACATTAAAAACATGCTCTAACTTTTTAAACATGTCTGCTACCCAACTGCTTCAAAAGATAAAAGACAAAGATGAGGTTTTTGCAGTCAAGTGTCACAAATCATGTGGCAAACATGTGTGGTACAAAAGAATACTGGTTCTGACGTCAAGCTGATGTACGTTGTATGTTAAGCAACCTAGGCCCACCCACATGGTTTGTTACTTTAAGTTGTGCATAACCTGCATGGGATGACTTGCACGACTTCTTAGGTACTGCAAACCAAAATAAAGATGGAATAGATATAAAAATACCAGGAGGACTCTGTTCCCTTGACCCTGTCAATGTATCAAGATACTTTCACCATTGCTTCATTGCCATGCTGCATTTCATCTGCAATAAAACTAACCCTCCGCCCAGAGAAGTGCAACACTTCTTTTGGAGAAAAGCATATCAATTCAGATGAGCACCAAACATCCACCTGCTTTTGTGGATTAAACATGCTCCTACATTTGGCCATGATAGTGATGCCCCTGTTTTCAGTTTATTGAAAAATATATTACCTCTGATATCCCTTCAGAAACCACAAAAAGTGACCAACATACAAAAATCTTACGCTTCCAAAAACATAAGTGTGGAAATTCTGCCGACATAGTTATAAAAACAAAGGCACATACTATACCAAATGTCGCTTTGGATTCTGTAGACCAGTTTGCACAAAAGGACAAGTAGATAGCTTGATGTCTTCTGTTAGACACAGCGTAAAAGGCAAATCACCTAAAAACACATACAACATTAAAAGGAACAAAGCATCCAAGTACATCATTGATTACAATGTAATCATTTCCATCTTGTGGAATGCAAAAGTAGACATAGAAATACAATACATTGCAGACAATTCCACTGCAGTTGCAAGATATGTCACAGCCTATCTCCCCAAGGCTGGGAAAACAGAGGCAAAAGACCTCTGGGATGACATATCATTTGACAAAACACTGTCACTAAAATTGGACAGCTTTGGTATAAAAATGGTCTCCAATAGAAAATGCGGGTGCTACGGAGCTGCTGACCGTTTAACAGGTACAGCCTTATATGGAAAATCTGAACACATTGTCTGGCTAAAGCAGCTTAATCCCGTAAAAGAGTACTCAAATCCTACCAAGAGATAGAAAACAGCCACAAATGATCCCAACATCCAGGACATTATATAAAAGAATGTAATTGACACATACTACCCAAACAGAAGTATTGCTTTGGAAAACATGTGTCTGTACGGCATTGCCCAAAACTACACTTACAAAAACAATGTCACACCAAATGAGACAACTGGTAAACATTCAGTCTCAACTTGTGAAGGAAGCCTAGAGAAACTCATGAAACCCAGTCTAATTAATCATATAAAGCTATCATTTAAATCTCCACAACATAGAGAACTGTATTATATGGCCATGCTCCAACTTTTTAAACCTTGGAGAAATGAAAAAGACTTATTAGGTGACTATGACTCATTTGAAGCTGCATTTAAAGGAAATGAAAGCAGTGTAACAAATGACAATTTCAAGCAATACAAAGAAATGTTGGAAAATATACACCAACAGGAGGAAGAAATTGAAGCTCAGCTAAACAAAGACACTCCTGAGGGCAGTCAACCTTCCCTTACAGGAAGCCAAGAATCACTTGGAGGGCCACTCATTCTAACTGTTATGTTATGTTACTTGGCATTTATATAGTGCCTTATATATCATTGGTATGACCTCAAAGCGCTGGTAGATTGAACGCCCTCGGGAACCTCAGTTCAAGTCAGTAGAGAGAGAGAGTGTCGTATAGTGCGTGGGTGCACTGGATATGTGTGCAGCTGGTGTGGTTGTTTTATGATAGCTGCTTCTTAGTTGTATGCGTTCAAAATGGAGGGTGGACACCCAGACTGAGTTCTGGCTGCGTTAGGCCTGAGGAGACGCCTAAGCAAGCCGGAATGTGCTCAGCTAGCTGTGTTTTATTAGGATGATGAGGTGTTCATGGGGTCATGTTAGTATGAGAACATCTAGCTCGAATTTATCATGGTTTAGCTGTGTTCTAGTTGAGTGATGGTGTATAGGAGAGAGTAAGCGTAGTAGTGTGATATGGTGGTTATCAGTAAAGCGCCTCCAACCAGGTACGAGAGCAGGACAGAGGGGCGTACATAGCGGCATACGTTTATAAAGCGACAGGATGGATAGGGTAAACAGGTGATACAGATAACATGGGGATACAGGTACGTAGCATATATAGGAGATACAGATATGTAACATCTGCCGCAGCATCTGTACCGTCCGCAGCATCCGCATCAATCATACCGTCCGTAGCATCCAGCTGGTATCAATAACCAATGTAATGCAATCCACATTTATCCGAGCGCATGCCAACAGTGTTAGGACAGTTTTTTTGAAGTCCAACTAAGGGCTTAGTAAAACCATTCAACTGAGGCAGTACAAGATGCCACTCTTAGTAAAAGGTCAATCTCTGGAGTTCTCACTAAACGGAGGATAGGATCCAAGTATCCTGAAACTACGAAGCTGAGTCGAGGAACCGCTGGTGACCGGCTGGTGACACGCTGGAAGGTTTGGCACCCTGTCCCTGCTGTCGTCCTGTGGGACCCATCTGCATCTGATCGTCAAAGAAGGTCTGCATAGACGCTTAGACCCATTAGAATAGTGGGACCAACTCTTCTCGGCACCTTCATCAAAATCTGCAAGTAAGCTTTCTCTGAAGTGTCCCTGGCCCAACCAGCTTACCCAGTTGCTTTGCTCTGTCACTGCTGCCGTTTCGAGGAGGCTCTTGTAACTTGGTATACTGCCAGCTCTGTGTCCGCGGCATCCTCACACCAAATTTCTTACACTTGGCATTCCCAAGTCTGAAGTGAGACGAGTGTGCCAGGACCGGAGCATGCACGGTTACCGTGTTTCCCTGCCACGGCAACGACCTTTGCTGGTGCACTACATTTGTGACCCTCTTGCCCCTGAAGCCTGCTGCAGTGAAACTGGATTGATTCATCCACCCGGAGCTGAGAAATTGCCACTGTCCCATTTGGGAATAATTGTGTATCTCAGGAACCGAAAGCCGCAGAGATGTCCTTTTTTGTCACATTTGAACCTGCAACCGAAGTAGATTGAACTGGCGAAGTTTGGGTCTGATTGCACCTGGTACCGGTGAGTACTTACAACCCTAAGCGGTGGCCACTGGCACCAAGGGCCCTTTTTATGCACAGGTGGCCCCTGGGGGCCCCTCTCCATTCCACTGCTAGTGCAAACTAGTGAACTATTCCCGAACTCTGGAACTGCCTCTGCCTTCAGGTAGGGGTCCTCGCTGAATAGTGGGAATCTATTCTTCATTTCCCCACCCACCTTCCTGAGCTGCTAGAGATCCTTGAAGAGACCCAATTTTTTCCCATTGGAACAACCGCGTGCGCTTGAATTGCATGTACTATTGAGGCTCCTCTCTTCTTAGGGCTTGGACTGCCTCTTAGTTAGGTGTGTAGGTGTGTTGTTGATGTCGAAGGGGCCTAAAGACTATCTGTACTGCCTGTTTTCTCCCCATCAAGGTTGTGGACATATTTCATCCATTTAACCCTTTAGACCCCAATGGTCTTGTATATACATTGTACTGATAGTGTTGTGTTGGTTTACCTAGGGGGTCATTCCGAGTTGGGCGGTAGCCATGGTGCTATTAGCTCCATGGCTGCCTCCCATACCGGGTCCGGGTCCGGTGTGGCTGAATGGGGACTTTTCGGGTCATTCCGACCCTGGACGACCCGGTAAGTCCCCATTCAACCAACCATTCCCCATTCCCATTTGAGCCCCCATAGGGCTCAATGGGAATGGGGAAGGCGCTAATAATGGGCCCGCGAATAGCAGACCACACGTCCTTTACGGTTCCCGCTAAGGGACCTCGGAATTGAGCGGTAAGGGATTACCGGCACCGGTCTCCTTACCGGTGCCCGGTATCCCTTACCACCCAACTCGGAATGACCCCCACAGTGTTACTGTGATTTTTTTGCTATGGTCTGAGTTACAAAGCCTTGTAATAAATGTGTCCATATTTTTAATGTACCACCTGTCTGGAAGTGTCCTTGCTCTGTGTGCTCATTGAGGTCCTTCAGTCACCCTTACCCCTCCTGAGACCTAGTCTTGACTGCCTGCCGTAGCTACATTGATTGGTCTGGCTTGTCCAAAGGTTACCCTGTTCCAAGAAACTAGGATGGCCTTCTGAACATCTGCCCATCAGGTCAGAGTTCAGAAATCCCTCTTAACAAACTGAAGCAGAAATAGCCATGACCTAGGTAGAAAATACCATGTATCAATATAAACAATCAGAGGAAGACTTAAATCACAGCTAAATGATGAACATCTCACAATTTATCTAGAAGTCACTCAAGAAATTGAACATGAAATTAAAACCTGTAGCTGTAAGAATTATAAACCTCTGCTTGTGTATGTAAGAGGGGAAGCTGGTTCTGATAAAACATTCTTAATTAAAATAATCAGAACATTTCTATAAAACGTAACAAATAATCTTTCAGATGTAGCAACAGCCCCCACAGGTTCAGCTGCCTACAGCATAGGAGATGTAACTTTGCAACGGCTACTGCTCCTCCCCATAGAACACCAAAACAAAATATAATACTACAAATTATCAGCAGAAGCTGCTACTGAAGTACACAAAATTCTGAAACAAATGAAAGTTCTCCTGACAGATGAAGTAAGCATGGTTTCCAACCTCATGTTGGCTTTAATTCATCTCAGAATGCAAGAAGTCCTAAAAAAAACTACTACGAAGAACTGTTTGGAGGAAAACATGTTATTGTTTTCAGAGACCGCCTACAATTAACACCAGAAAAAGATCAACCTATTTTCAAAACATTAGGACACAAACATTGCCACAATGCGCTCGGCAGCATTTGAAATGTAAATCTCTGGCAACATTTTCACTACAAAGAACTAACTAAAGACATGCGTCAGTCTGCAGACCTCACCTATGCTAACAATATAATTTTGTCATGCTGTTATTGGCATTCATATGCCTTCACCTTGATCTGCTTTGCCACACTTAATCCTCTAATGTCTTATATTGAGAACACAGATTTGTCATCAGGACCATGCTAAGTCACAGAGAATCCCCCTACACAGTGGTGTAGCGGCCATTGGACAGATTGGGCTTTAGTCCCCCACCTCGAAAATGTTGGGGAACAGGAGACAGTTCATTCTCACAGCAGTCCTTAAGTGTCTGGTTTCTGACATGAAGGAGAGAGTTAACTGCTTGTAACATTGACATTGTAACATTGAAACTGCACCAGAATAGTCACATTAGAATGTGTAAAGAAGTTAGATTCCCCCACACAAGTACCAAACTCACTGAAGTTGCCTCCTCTCCCTACATTTGAAGGATTAGCCCCCTCCCACCGAAATGTGTTGCCTTATATATATCAAAAAAAACATAGGCCCTGTTAGCAAAGGCTGTTCTGCTCCACTCTGCCTCTGAGTTTCAAATGCCAAAAGAGGTGAGGTTTAAAATAAAGCTTGCCTTTGATGAAATGCAATTAGGTAAAACAGCCCAATTAAAGCACTACAGGATGCAGGAATGAGACTCGCGGCTGACAGGCCCCAGGCCTGGGTAGGCAGATTATTCTCCACATCTGATGTTGTCTGTCCTGTTTGTAGGAGGGTTTTCTCACTTTGACTAATGACCAATGATCAGCCTGGCCCCATGGCTTGCTGTCCTCGACATGTTAGGCCCCAGCGGGACAGGGAGGTGGTGTCATTCATCCTTGAGGTGCTGGGCTTCACCCCAAGCACCAGTGTGTCCCTTTGTTACTGCTATTGTGTGGGGCAGTCTAACACTTGAAATCGGCTGCTTCAAGTGCGCCCCCGCCCTATTAAAGCAGCCACAGGTATAAGGCAAGAATTGGACTGGACTACTGTGCAGGAATGGTAATATTTACCATAAACACACAGGAAGATCCACAAGAATTCCTAACGTACTTACTACAAGTACTAGAAACCAAAAACATCCCTATAAATTAAATCTTCCCGATTTCATACGCGTGGAAACATACATGCACTCTCTGCAACCATGTTTCACAAGAGCACATCCCTAATTAACTATTTCTATATGTATCCATACACAATTCTGAATCCATTGCATTTCAACAACTTCTGCAGAATGCAAATCATGGCATATTATGCTCTTTTTGCAGAAGTATTGCTGACAATGGAAATCGTGAAGAGTTGAATTTTATTACTGTATTGTTTTAATTGTATCTTTATGTGAATTGTCGTAAATTATGACTAAAAACAATTAAAAAAGAAAAAGGAAATATATTGTATACAATTAAAGCTTTTAAACTATCCTGCTTAACAAATTATACTGTTATTTTTCCACAGAAAATGAACCATATATTCCAGCTTCATAATGCTATTGAACTAAGTAACCGTAACATATTTAATCAAATACATATTCTATAAGCACTATCCTCAATTGTACTAAAATCATAATTACCATATACAGTTCTATTATATAATTCCACCATATTATGAACACTTTATACTCCCACTACATTATCCATGATTACTATACACATATTACTACTGTGGTGAATCTGGCCATACTCCTATATTACCTATGATTGCCATACACATATTACTACTGTGATGGCTGCGCCCAGTGGCCAGTGGGCAGTTTCTGGCCACTGGTCATAACCACCACAATACAATTAACTATATAACAAGTTCGTACCATAACCGTCAACTAATAAAACTCACTCTGAACCCCATGCAATCGAAATAATGTCCGCGGACACCCGAAATTTACTGCGAACTCAGTGGCATCTGCAAACCCTATTTCCACCTATAGTAACAGATTCATATCATCCTTATTCCAGCGCCCTACCCTTTCCAAACCCTCTTTCGCCCTCCAAATAACTCTAAATGTATTTCCCAAGCCATCCATTTACTGCGCTATCCGTGAACTGCTGCACTGTCCACGGACTGCTACAACATCTGCCCAACCTTTCTCCACCTACAAAAATAGCCCCATATCATCTTTTTTTCCAATCCACCACCCTTCCCAGTCCCTCATTCCACCACCAAATAACCCAAAATGTGTTTTCCAGACTTTTTTGCCACTGCCATATCCCGTCACCCGCGCCTGTCTGCAGATACAACATGGCAGGCGTTTCAGAAAATATGACCAACCTCACATTTTTTACTGAGCAAACAACTGGCACGTCAAATGCCCACGGACCTCACACTGCCTTCTAGACCAATCGGAGGCCTGTCTGTGGGCTGAATAGGGAAGTGAGTCCGCCGACCGACCCCAGATATCACAACTTTTGTTTTACCTACTTTTTGGCCGTTTAAAAAATAACTACTGGACGGATGCACACCAAATTTAGAAAAGCACGCTTTTGGGACCAAGCCGCCACTCCTGCTGCAAATCTGGTGAAAGTCAGTCCATCAGTTTGGGCTGTAGGCGTGAGAAACATTTGTTTTCCGTTGCATCTATGGGAAAACCACACATTTTGGGACCCCCTGTAACTTTGCCTCCCCTACTCGCAACCTCACCAGAATTGGCAGAAATAATCTAACAAGGCCAAATACCACTTCTGCAAAGTTTGAGGATTAGTTCAGCGGGGACAAAGTTATAAGCCACCCAAAAAATGCTCTTCTTATGGGTTGAGCAACTTAACCATAACTACGCGGCCGCTACCCCAGGCTGTGTAATATATAGAGAGAGAGAGAGAAAGAGAGAGACATTACAGAAGGAAGGGAGAGACAGACACACAGAGTGATACAGTAGAGTGAGGAGAGCGAGGAGAAAGAAACAGCAGAGAGGGAAGTTCCAGAAGAGCGAAAGAGAGAGACATAGGGATACAATGAAGAGAGACAGAGGGACATACAATAGAGGGAGCATTACAGAGACATACAGAAGAGAGAAAGATGCAGCAGAGAAAGAGCGTGAGAGAAGGAGAGAGACCGAGAGGGATGCCAAAGAGTGCACCAGGGCATACATCCCAGTAACTGAATATAACATGATATGTAATCTGTCCCAGGTGCAATAGCTCAGAGCAGATTGGTGCAGACGCGACTTCCGGGGTAGGGGCACTCCCATTCTGTTATTCAGTCCAGTTTTCCATTCTTGATCGATGGAGATTCTTGGGGTCTTCTGTTAAGAATAATTATGTAGTAGTATTACATTAAGTATTAATTATAATATCTTAGCACATCACCTCATAGCAGAACACATTTCATGAAGTTACAGAATAAAGAGAAAGGTAGAGATACAGTAGAGAGGCAGATACAGTAGAGAGGGAGAGAAAGGGATTTAGAGGCATGCAGTACAGTAGGTAAAAAGTAGGATAAAAGAGAGAGGTGTGTAGTTTCTCATATAATATAATAAAAATTACAGCCGATGTTTGCTTTTACAGGCAGATGACTGACGATTCTTTGGGAAAAATGATATTAAAATATTAAGTTATAGTATATAGCACATCACCTTTTAGCAGAACACATTGCAGAAGAAATAGAGAGGGGTAAACAAAGACCACACTGGAGAGAGAGAGAGAGAGAGAGAGAGAGAGAGAGAGAGAGAGAGAGAGAGAGAGAGAGAGAGAGAGAGAGAGAGAGAGAGAGAGAGAGAGGTTGTTTCCACGGTGAGCAGTATAAAAACAATAACTTAACATAATAAACACATGCTCCCTCATTACCGGTGTTGTAACGAGTCCGCCATGGTGAAATGGGGAAATACTGCCCCATTCCAAGGTTGGCGTGGCTGTATTTCCCCATTTCCCCATGGCCCTTCCCCATTCCCATTTTTGCCCCATAGGGCTCAATGGGAATGGGGAAGGCGGCAATTACGGTACTGCAAATTACGGTACCGTAACTGCCTGCGAGGTCCCTTCGCGGGTCCCTACTTTAATGGCTGGTCCAGACCAGCCGTTCAGGACGGGTCCCGCAAAGGGACCTCGTAGTAAGGCGCTAAGTGGTTAACGGCGGTGCAGCCTTTTACGGCGCCGTTAACCACTTAGCGCCTGGGTCGTAATGAGGCCCATGGTGTATGCAGAACACATTGGGCCTCATTAGGACCCTGGCAGAAGCCGTGCCCTTATTAAGGGCATGGCTGCCGCCGGTAATTCTTTTTTACTGGTACCCAGAAAAGGGCAATAACCGGGTCATGAAAAACCTTGGCTGACCCGGTAATTGCCCTTTTTGTTGTCGCTGATAAAAATTAATCCCCATTCCCATTTCAGCCCTAGAGGGCTCAAATGGGAATGGGGAGGATTCTAACAACCGGGCCGTTAATGACGGGCCTGTTGTTAGCATCCTGGTCTGCTAGCGGGTCCCACTAAGGACGCCTGGTCTGACCAGGTGTTCCTTAGCAGGACCCACTGCAGACCTCGTAATAGGGCAGCCCAGAATGAACGGTGCCGGTCCCTTACCGGCACTGTTCATCCCGCGGCTGCCTAGGTCGTAATGAGGCACATTGCAGTAAGTGTCTGATGAAATGGAGAGTGAGAAACATAGAGATGTGTGATATAAATTCTAGTAACATACAATAACATAACTTTGTGAACACAGAATGGACAGTATGCAGAAAATATAGCACTAAGGTAACGCGAAGGGAGACAGTACAGTGCACATTACTCATTGAGATGAATCTTGATCACCTTGTTCTTCCATGCCACCATTGCGGCTTGCTAGGCAGCTTTTCATGGTACTTTGGCATTAAAGTCCATTTGCACTTTGGGTCAACAGTGGTCTTTCAAGCTCTGAGCATTTGAACCTGAGTGACTGTGGCATGGCTCATGTCCTTTAGAAGTCCTCTTTGCTTCAATGGTCAGCTAGTAATGCAGTACGGAGAACAATGGTGGCCTATCACAATGTTGCTTGTGCTTTTAAGCAGACACATGCCATTGTCATGACTGCAGAGACATTTGCATGAGACCTGTGACATTCCCAACAGGTGGGCAAAGCTGAAAGGGGGTGCAAGAAGAAGGGTTGGGGAGGTTAGGCTGAAGTGAGGGGTGTCTGTGCAACAATTGCATTCTAATCTGTGTCCTTAATAGGTTGAACTGTAGTAGGTCTATAAGTAGGGAGCATTTCCCTTTCTGAGATTGTTAGACAGCCTTTCTTTGTGTTTTTGGAGTAGGAAAATATTTCATTTATGGTGCGAGAACATATAGTGGCTGGCTGTTCATATCTGTACTGTTATTGTCTAATGCAAGTGAGGGGAGGCATTGCATTGCCTTTTACTGTTGCTTTCACGATGATGGACAGACATACCCCCAGTAGGAGCCTGCAGCTTGTGTCAACCTGCAACCTTCAGCAATCATGATATACAGACACAGGAAGTGTTTCTTTTAAAGATTCAATAAAACACTTCATGTGATTTGAAGAGGCCTAGTTGCTGTTTCCGCATGCAGGTAAGTCATAGGGCATTACTATAGCTCTGTTACAGCAATGTATATTTAAATATTTGCGAAAAGGGGTATACTGTTACATCCTTTCCCATAATCCATGTACAAATGCCATGGACGTAGCTTTGTATTTTGAAGATCTCAGTTCTGGAATGCCAAATGGATGCCGCGGGTCAGAGATCAGGGATGCAAGCCTTGTACCTGATGATCAGACTGTACAGTACACATAAACTGTAGTCTTAAAAGTTGGTATCTTTATTGTCACTCTCCAGGTGAGAACACAGAATAGCCATGCAAGCCCATCAGCCAGAATTTCTGCAAATTCACCCAAAACCTGAGTAAAAGTAAACAGCACTTACTTGATAACTTCTCTTTAGACAAGAGCAATACGCAAGATCATAACACATCAAAATATGCACGGCAACCTCCAGAAAGTAAACAGCACACTAATAATCTCATGCTCAACCACTCTCACTCACCATTTGCTCACCAAACATTCCCACACAAACGGCAAGACAAAACCTTCTACCTCTACCAAAACTGTGTCAGACACCAGAGGGTGTCTCACTCATTAGTCTCCCGGGGATCTCTCTCTTGGGTGGCCAGGGCACGGCCATCGCCTTTGGATCCAGACCCTGGGGGTGGACCAGTGCGGGAGGATCACCTGGGTGAGGGTCGAGGAGTAGAGGTGCGGACGCCGATGGTGTGACGCAGTATTCCCCCTTTTTTGTTCATCTAACCCATCCTATTTGTTAGTTTTATCTGAGGTCCCAACTTCCCCCACCCCTTTTTAAACAAACACTGGGCAGAGGAAGAGGGTGATTTAGAGTAACAATACTAACTCTCATACATGGTACTGGACATGTCCCGTTAATCGTGTCAGGCAAAGTCAAGCGCTTGACTTTAAGTGCATACACCTGATACCAATTAGCTCTCTTCACATGGATAAAAGGCAGAATCTACAGACACACTCTGAGCAAGGTGGAACACGAGTACGAGAAGAATCTTCGGGGCGAAGGCAAACCTACTGGAGCAAAGCGACAGACTAAGGGATGAGAGCAGTGTGTTGAAAACCCAAAGGGTTCCCTACTGGAGGTCATTGTCTCCAACAGGCCATGAAAGATACGTGTAGAATGCCAGATCCCACATCAGAAAGCTGCATTGTGTTTCAAGGACGCCAGCGACCCTCACGGGTGAACGGCAGAATTGGGTAGGTGAGGCCAAGCCTGTGGTACTAACCTTGAATCATGAATTGGAAATCGTAAAACCAAGAAAGAAACACACACAGCCTGTGAGTTGGCAAGCGACCTGAGAGACCAGTGTGTGTTAAAGAAAGTTTGAAGTGGCAACATTATATTGCAGGTGAAGGATGCACGTGTGTGGATGAGACGTGAAGAATGGCAGACCTGTGAATTAACTTTGAAGTAAGGACAGCTGTGAAATCAGCGATACTGAGTAAAGGAGTGGTCCTTCGAAAGGAAGTAGCCCACTCGAAAGTCTCAGTGAAAGGTGTATTGTTTGTATCGATAAAGTGAATTAACTGCAAATGCGAAGTAAGCTAAATTAACTCCTAAAGAAGTGGAGAGTGAAAGTTGAACCTTGAACTTTGAGTCAAAGTGGTCCTGCAGAGGTCTGTAAAGAAAGCCATGCACATTCGAAATTCTTCGACATCCGATAGCGGTATGATCCCAACTGAGGGAGACCCGAAGTGTAATGAGCTTGGGGAAGGTAGCGCCCTTGCACATTTGTTGAACTTTGTTGTGAAGAGGTCTGAGCCTGACTGAGGGGGACCTATGAGATTTTTGTTGTGAATGGTCTGACCCTGACAGAGGGCAACCCACATGAACTTTGTTTGGAAGAGGTCTGAGCCCCATAATGGGTGACCTATGTGAACCTTTTGTTGTAAAATTATTTGGAAGTCTGTAAAGAGAGACTTTAACATCGAAGGCCAGGCAGGCCTCAAACCACGTTTTGGAACTGTTTATTGTGTTGAAAAACCAAGCAAGAGTGTGTCATCCTGCCGAAAGGGGCCGCCTTACTCTGTGTGGTCTAATGTGGGGAGGAGAGCTGACTCAGCCACATTTATTCTTTGAACACTGATTTTTCCTTTACATACCTTTCTCCTGTATACACATTTTGTACAAGAGATGGTGCTGGCATTAGGTTTTGTTACCATAGGCCATTTTGATTTCATGGACTCCACTAGGACTGTTTTGTTTATCATTTGATGGTCGAGACTACTCCCATCTTAGTTATAGGGCAAAGTAGGAGTTTTTCCAACCCCAGAAACTTCAATAAAGGTTTTACAAATTGTACCTATTGTGTCAGTGTCATACTTGTGATATCATGCCCCCCTACAACTGTCACAACTCTACATCTCACAAATCTATTTCTGCACCCACTAGCCAAAGCATCCTGACAGGTCAGACACTTGAGGTCTCTCAACTGGAAACAAAATACGTCTAGTGTAAGAATCATTATCTACATGAAAACTCAACCACACGGATGCCAGTTTCTCTTGTTTCTGAACCCAGCAACATTTAAGCCCCGCTCTTCGTCTTTTCTCTCACCTTCCCTGACATCCCCCCTATCCCTTTCAGATCCATGTGAGTGACCAGAGACCACTAAATGTAGTTGTGCGTGGTATGAATCCCAATAACATAACATTACATCCCTCGCCATTAGGCTGACCAGAGCAGTTGTGTAAAGCATTTAGAGAGCCAAAGGTTACCGCTCGTTGATTAGTGTACTGACAACAAATCTGCTTCCTAGAGCTAGGGTATGTTTTTGATGATTTCCGGTATCCTGTTCTTTCTGTGAATGCTAGAGCTTGCTAACCCAGAGCAGCAGCATATTCAGATATTTAGCATACATAAATCTGCCATTTGGGGACACCATGTTCATCTTGTCTTTTGTTGGAACAGTTGCTGTCTGCCCCCAGAGCACAGCTCCCTATAATCACCAACTAGATGGTTTCAAACTTCTAATGTACATACAATGAATGGGAATAAATACCTGTTATAAAAAACTGTATTTGTAATTGGTAATTTGTTTTACATTGCATTGTAGGTACATGGAAATGTATTGTGCAGCAAATCCATCCGTGACCACAGGCACCGGTTGGGAGTAGCCAGAAAATTGCCATTAAGGAGGTGGATTGGCAACTTCAGCAAGTCTTCCAAAGCAGGGGCTATGCAATATTAACAATTACTTTCAGGGTACATCAAAAGGAATGTGCTGCCTGCAGAGGAGCAAAGTTGTTGTGCTTATCACACACACAATCATTCAGTAACGGGGTCCCATTAAGGGGTAATTGGTAAAGTCGTGATAGGAGAGCGGCTTAAAATCAGGTGTGAATGTGTGACTCTTCTGCAGGAGTATTCACAAACAGAAAGTCAAGATAATGCAAGTGTGGGTTGGATAGGAAGCAGTGGGATGGGCGTCTGGGTCTGATAACAAGAAACAAGATGCAAAGGATGTACCACCCCCTCAGCTATGCTGCAATTATGTAATCACACACAAGAACAGTGCAGAATGTGTTTTTGGTGGGGAAATGGGGGATAGACACTCTTCTCGAACATAACATGGAGCACTAAAAAAACAGTGCTTTTAATGTAGTATCCACTTTACATGTAAAGTAATTGTTAATTAAAATACTGGACAACGCACAATGCACCATTTACCTAGTTCCAGACCCTTTGCCTCAGCAACTGACTTCAGGTTTGTGATCAGAGCCAGTGCATGCAGGTGAAAACCATGCTGCCCCAGCACAAGTTAGTCTCTAAGAGATATATATATATATATATATATATGCTCCAATCAGCAATCGGATTGTGTACCATGGAACAGTGCAATGTTTCTGTCACTTTGTAGCTTAGGTCAATGTGATGTATGAGAATGGGTTAAAGCTCATGCTTCTCCGGGCTTCATTGTCATGTGTCTATTTGTGAAATAGCAAAAGCTGTCACCTCCGTTGGCAAGGAGCTGGGTTTGATTCCTATTGCCGGCTCCCCCTCCAAAGGACCCACTTCTAGGCTCCTGCTTGTGTGTTCCTGCTTCCACTTCTGAGATAACCGCAACAGAGGCTGGTTGCACACTTTTGCCAGGCCTTTGAGAGCCTCCCCCATCACCACGAGGCTCAGTGCACACAGCAGCATCAAAGAACAGCAGGTAGGCCTTGCGGCCATCAAAGATCGAGGGGGCGTTCCAATGTGTCTAACAAAGTGCGCTTTTATTTACAATCTGCAAGAAATCTGCAGAATTATTTGCAATCTGGAGGGCACTGTGGATTCAGTGTGCATTTTTATCTGGCCCATACTTTTGTGCTAGCTGCACCCTCTTCAAAATGGCTGCCCTCATAGCAATGCATCAGGCTAGGGCCTGCTGCAGCCTGATGCTGCCCTGATTGGCTTGTGTTCCACACTTGAACAGCCAATCCGGAATCCGGCAGGCAAACTCCGGCTTCCTCTCCAAAGGCCCCACTCCTAGGCACCTGCTTGTGTATTCCTTCATCAGAGCCTCCCCCATCACCACGAGGCTCGGTGCACATAGCGGCATCAAAAAGCAGCAGGTAGGCCTTTCGGGCATCATAGATCGAGGGGGCACTCCAATGAGCCTAACAAATTGTGCTTTTATTTGCAAGCTGCAAGAAATTTGTAGAATTATTTGCAATCATGAGGGCACTGTGGATTCAGTGTGCATTTTCATCTGGCCCATATTTTCGTGCTAGCTGCACCCTCTTCAAAATGGCTGTACTCATAGACATGCACCAGCCTGGGGCCTGTTGTAGCATGATACTGCCCTGATTGGCTTGTGTTCCACACTTGAGCAGCCAATCCAGAACCCAGCAGGCGAACACCGGTTCCCCCTCCAAAGACCCCACTGCTAAGGCTCCTGTCCGGACCTGATTGGATTCAGTTGGGCCCCCATGTTATTGCAGCTCCACAAACAATGATGCAGCCTCCTGTGCACGTCTTGCTCCTGCATGAACTTGGACCAGAGCATCCCAGGCCAGCCTTTCTGCGCAAACGTGAGTGATGGCTGAACTGTCCTATTGCCTCCTCCAACTATCTCCTTGAACCGTAACTGTGCAAATCCTATTCTGCCTTTTCTCCTATGTTCGTCACAACACTTTGTTTTCTACAATTGGTTCATTCATTTCACGTTGTGTTTCTCCTTTTCCTCCCACATCCCTGTGTGCACCGCATTGTGATTTTGTTTGACATTGTGCATTCTTGTTGTGCACTGCATTGTATTCCTTTTTCAAACTCGAATCCTGCACCCCACTTATTGCTCTGCATTTGTATTGTGCCCTCCTTAACTACTAGGCCACTTTTGAGTAAGGGCCAGGACTGTGCAATGAATTCCCCCTTCTTCCTTCACTCATCTATCCTCTGCCACTGAGATGGAACTCAACATTTCTCCATTCTTATCTAGCTGCTACAATATCACCTATCCTCCCTCTCTCACAGAATCTGGATGGAAAAAGCACAAAAAGGACATCCTGGGTGCAAATCCTGGCCATCCCATCGCAGACACCTATATCAGTGCATCCTCCAGAGAGATATTCACTGATATCCTCTTCTCTGTCGCTTCTCAAGACCTGTGGACTTCTCATCTCCTCTCTACACTCTCCCCTTTCACATCCTATCCCATTACTGGTAGTACCAAGTGGGAAGTCCTCTTGGCGGGCTTCTTCTCCTTACTCTGCATTATTGATGTCTACCACGCTGGCACTATTCTGGTTCAGAGTCCTCAGGCCAACCTCCTTCTCTTTGACCGGATCCTTCCTTCTCTCGTTAACTTTCTTCCTTCTCCTGCCTATCCCCTCCTTTCCCCTCAACCCGCATGCTCTGACTGATGTACCACGCCGCTGTACTCCACCTCAGAAAACCTGCAAAGGCAGAGACCAGCTCCACCTGCCGACTTTAACGCCCGCTCAGCCAACAAACACTCTGCTGAGATCTGCCTCCTTCTTGAAGACACTGACCTTGACCTCCTTGCTCTTACTGAGACATTGTTCAATGCCAGCTCAGTCACTGCTTTTGACTCCCTCCTACCTGACGGCTTTAAGATAATTTCCAAGCCACAACCTCACCATGCTGGCAGTGGGGTTGCCTTAATCTTCCCTGAGTGGGTTATTTCTTCCTTCTTACCCACTCAGCTTTACTCTTCCTTTGGGATTTCACAAAAAAGGGGATTGCCTGATGAAATCCTAGGTCCTTCAGGCTAAATACTTATCAAACAATACAAAAGTGGACCTTTGGATAGAGGATGACAACATATTCATTTATCTTTTTTTACAAATATCGACAAATTATTCTTTTTATATCTTTTCAATCTTTTTTAATACATTTCACCACTTTAGTGTAAAATATTTTGAACAATAAAAACATTATATTCTCACTTCGGATCCATAAACATTCATCCCTATATTCCATTCATTCACACACTTCTTTCTCATACAATCAATAACATCAATACAAAATCACCTAATATTTTAGGTCACAATCTATAATTTTAAACATGAACAAAACTAGATTCACTCAGTTGAGTCTTAGATTAGATCAACTGCCTGTCATTAATAGTGCAGAAGGTCGGCCTACTACGTGATTAATGACAGGCAGTTCATTTGTGACCTAAAATATTAGGTGATTTGTATTGATGTTATTGATTATTGGGTATGCATTCAACACTATGGACTGGCAGTTTTTGGGGGCAGTACCACAAAGCTTTGGTTTGGTTTTGAAGTGTCTGTTTTATGAGTCTGCCATAGTCGGGGTCTGCATCAAAGGACAGGTCTCTCAGGAATACGTTGTGCAGATAAGAACCCTGCGGCCTGTCCCCTCTTGACGCTAATTTTTGCATGATAATTAAACCACTGGCCTGTGTCATCCATAAGCAGTTCCAAGACTTTGGTCCCACAGTTGGAGGATGGAGCACATCATTGTCTTGCTCTCAGCTGTTGACATATTGTTCCATGTGTTGGGATGCACGTTCAGCTCCCATAACCACCAAAATGATTTAGCCTGAGGAAAAATATATTAGTGCATGAGAAAATGAAGGTGCGCGTCTGCAGGCGGGTGAAACATGCAAAGTAGGTGTATTAAACATAGTGTGTTGCAGCAGTTATGGACACATAAGTAGGACCTGGTATAAAGAGTTATATTAAAGTGCAACAGTTGAAATATAGTGTATAACAATGTAAATGTAGGCGCTGGTCCCAGTTGCGAGAAATACTGCAGCAACGCCATATTTCAAGTGAGGCCCAGTCTGCCGCTTGCCATGGTGAAACTAGCAGCATAACATGGCAATGAGTTTTGAATCACCTTCCCATACCAAGAACCAGCAGATAAACCGAACATAGAGGCCTTGAGCCTGATAGATAAAAATACCATTGTATCGTGTTGCAGACCTGCGAAACTAAAAAGGAATGTGAATGGCAGAGCACGGGCAGGGCTGCTCCTGTCCCAGAGGACAACCCCCATGGGAGTCTGTGCAGGGGTCTTGAGCTGCCAAAGGCGTGGTCTAGATTTAGGACACTAGCGCCCCCCTAGAATAGTGACCATACTATTTGAACTGCCAGATGGCCATAAAACAGAATACCTAAATCCTTCAGAATCTGGCTGATCAGTGTGGCCCTTGAGAGGCCCAGGAGAAGCTCCAGGGAGGGGCAGCTGGTAAGGGAGGGGCAAGGAGTAAGCATCCCATGATTTGCGAAACAAGGAGGAAGAGGTGATTCCAACAAATTTAGTCCTGCGACGGGGAGGCATCTTGGGGGTGCCCACATGTCTAGGATCAAGAAAAGCACTCCTTTATTCTAGAGGGCCAATTTGACCTTGTAGTATCCACTGAGCTCATGTTAACGACCAGGTGCATACCTTGTGACAAGGCCCATGTAGAGGGCAACATTCTCAGAGGCCTGGCAATCAGATAGCGGAAACCCAAGGTGATCACGTGTTAGAGGGCAGGGATAGATCAGAGTGTAGCTATCAGTCAAGGGACAATAGGGGACTGGTAGTATGTGTATAGGTGTTAGCCAATGAGGGTGGGGGATGAACACTGTATACTGTGTGCTTCACAAGTGCAAATGATTTGCTTTATAATGTAATGTCCGCTTTGAACTAACCCAGAGAGCTCTTTGGCAGTTGGGTTCTACGGGAAACTTTGTCACCTTTTTCCTTTTTGTATACAAAATAAGACTTGTTTCCCTTACAAAGAGGTGCATCAAGCTTTTCTTCCTTAGAGGATTGTTTGTTCTCTGGCTAGTTGTCTGGGGGTTTGCCTTACAAATGTTATGAATCTCTGGATCTTGATCTCACAAGTAATCAAAACAGATATGATCTCGGGTTTGGGTGAAAGCGCAGGGGAATCCTAATTCAAGTTCACTATGTCCGTAATTGGGAGAATTGCCCTAGCAAAGGTGGTTGCATTAACCAAATAGTTATATGTATTTTACGTTATGCCTATGGTAATTCCTGGGAAATACTTTTCAGGGGATGGATGCTCTTTTATGTAAGTTACTTTAAGGAGAACGGATGCAGAAAATTGCCATTAGCTCACTTAATATTCCATATGAACTGGGAGGACTTTAGAACCTCTATCAGAGAAGCAGCACTGCAACATCTGGTCATTTGGTTTGCATCTGGCCTGTCGGTTCAAGTTACTACTATGATCAGTGAGATGTTTTGGCCCACCTGTCCCCTCTGGGTAAGTCAGACTTGAGTAGGGCAGAGGTGACCAAACTGCCGATCCCAATGGCTACAAGTGAAATCAATTGGGCAACCATGGTTGAAACAAAGGATTATAAAATTATGTTTTTCTTTGAGATACCACTAAAGAGCAAACATGTTTTCAGACGCGACCTGGTGAAGGGGTGGGACAGATGTCGCTGTCTGGGATATAAATTCATTTGGGCAATTCAGTTGTGAGGAAAGACTACTTACATATCAAGAACTGGTTCCACAAGAGCTGACAACAAGGCGCATGCTCTGTAATGTGCATGCATGGCAGTAAGGATCCACAGTGTATGGCTTGAATTTCCACTGAAAACGTAGGTACATGGGGTTACTCTTGCACTAAAAGCACTGCCAGAGGGGGATAAACAGATCACAGAGTTATTTGTATTTGTATTTGTATTTATTTTATTTGTATAGCGCAAACCAGGCCCGTAGGCAACCGGGCGCATATCTTCAAACAATAGTTACAGCATTACAGGAGCATACGTAATAGATACAAAATTACAGGAGCATAGTACATAGTACATAGTACAAAATTACATTACAGGAACATAGTACAAAACAAAGGCATACAGGAACAGTGCAAATTAATCGGGCATACATAGCAACTCTGAAAAGTCGGCTGTTCAGAAGGTACTTGTGGCTAACCAATGTTTAACCTTGACTTTAAATAGATTGAGCGATGAGAGATTTCTTATAGCGAGAGGCACAGTGTTCCAAGGTTTGGCTGCCAGGACTGGGACGCTAACCCCACCAGATGTATGGAGCTTGAATCTGGGGATGGCAAGGCTTTGACTGTGGGCAGATCTGAGTAGACGCTGCAGGGTGTATTGAGTGAACCGTGAAGCTAGACTTTGGTTGTGTAAGCATTTGTAAGTTAGGGCTAGTGATTTTAGAGAGATCCTTTGGGAGACTGAAAGCCAATGAAGGTTCTTCCTAGTTTCAGAAATGTGTGCTGATCTAGGGATGTTGAGGGCTGCTCTAATGGCGTTGTTTTGAGTGATCTGGAGTTTATTGAGGTTACACTGGTTTGTGCCTTGGTATAGTGCGTTACAATAGTCCAATTTGGACATAACCAGTGTCCTAGCGAGGTTCTGCGAGGAGAGGAATGGGCGACAAGCTGTGATAAGCTTACATGTGTAGGCTGATGCGGACGCAACTGCGTTGGTTTGTCTGTGAAGTGAGAGTGTGGAATCTAAGTAGATTCCCAAGGTTTTTGTATCTTTGGAAACTTTGATGGAGTTGCCATCGATATTAAAGGAGTTGAACAAAGGTTTCAACTTGTTGAGTCTTTGTTGAGTGCCTAGGATGAGGAGCTCTGTCTTATCATCATTGAGACAGAGCTCATGTTGGGCCATCCAGGCTTGGATGACTTGATAAATGTCATTTAGTGATTTTGAATCTACAAGGTAGTTGCCTGTAATGGGAATGAGTTTCTGTGTGTCATCGGCGTAATTGGTGTAGGTGACACCCAGATAGTCAAGCACATCAAACAGGGGTTTAGTGAATACATTATAGAGTGTGGATGATACACATGACCCTTGCGGGACCCCACATGGGACTGGCGCTGGATCAGCTGAGGAAGTGGGGGAGAAGACTCTCATGTGTTTATTGTCTAGAAATGACCTGATCCAGTTGGTGTCGTTGTCAGAGAAGTGGGCTGCAGACTTCAGGTGTTGACAGAGGATTTGGTGGTTGACCAGATCAAAGGCAGCCGATAAGTCCAGTAGGAGTAATAGTGCCAGTTTGCCATTATTGGGTTATGAGGTCTAAGAGGGCTGTTTCAGTCCCGTGTTTGGGTCAGAAACCGGATTGCCTGGTGCCAAGAAGTTTGTTTGTTTCTAGATAATTCTGTATCTGTAGGTAGGCTGCTCTGTCTAGTATTTTTTAGAAGGAATGGGACCGTAGTAATGGGTCTATAGTTGGTTGGCGTCTCCGGATCTAGTGTCGGTTTTTTTAAAAGTGGGATAACCCAGTGTCCTTCAAATTGTTAGGGACCACTCCAGATTGTAACGAAGCATTGATGAAAGTGGTTATGAAAGGAGCAAGGTCGTGTGCCGATTCCTTGATGATCGGTGCCGGGCAGGAGTCGCCCTGGCAGTTCGAAGGTTTTAAGGTACTAATGATTTTTTCAACCTCAGCGATGGTAAGAGCCGAGAAGCTGAATGGCTTGTGGGAAGGTTGGATGGTCTTATTAGGTGGCATGGTTTTAGTAGAGGGGGGGGGGGTGAGAACGGTATTTTGTTTAGCGTTGATTTTAGCTTGCAGGGTAGCGATTTTGTTGAGAAGTGCGTTTTGGATGTTATTACACCAAGTACTATCTTTGATGCAGGCATCAGGGACAGGTGAAGGGGATTCTAATTCTTTGAGAATTTTAAATAGTTCTTTTGTGTTGGATTCAGCTTGAGATATACGTTGGTTGTATGCCTCTTATTTGGCTTGGAAGATGGCTTCCTTGTAGTTAAGTGAAGTGATGATAAGGGAGTCTTTGCTGGCCATGCTAGGATTGCTTTTCCACAGAGCTTCGGCTTTTCGCTTTACTTTACGCAGATCTCTAAGCTGCGGGGTGAACCATGAGTTCAGGTGGGATCGTTGTTTGGCTTTGCGTATTTTGAGAGGGGCTATAGTCTCAATGGCATTGTGTATGGTGAGATTGAAGGTGTCTACTAGGACAGTAGGGTCCTTATATTGCGAGGCACAATTATTAAGGATGAGGAGGATGAGGGGTAGCAATTTGTCCTTAGTAATGTCCTTTTTGTTCCTGGTGGGTATAGCCGGGGCTATGTTAGGCTTAGGCTGTGGGTTAGTGGCAGGTAGGTGGAAGGTAATGATATGATGGTCGGACCAAGTGCAGGTATGGTTAGAGGTGATCGTGGTGTTGCAGTTAAGATCAGATATCCAATCCAGGGTTCTGCCCTGGTTGTGGGTAGGAGCAAGAATGTGTTGTTGGAAGTCTAGGTTGCCAAGGGTAGCGGCGACCTCAGTGGCCATGTAATCCTTAGGGTCGACGAGGCCCAGATTAAGGTCGCCTAGTAGTAACACCTGCAAATTAGGCTTGGTGTTAGCGGCCAGGATAGATGTAATATCATCTGTAAATGACCCAAGGGGACCTGGGGGTCTGTAGATGAGGTGTAAAGTTGCTGTGTTGGTTGGTGAAAGGGATAGTTTCACCGATAGGGATTCTGCAGAACTATGCTGGGAGTTGAAGGGGTGCAAGGCACGATTCCTCCGTCCAGAAGGGGCGCGAGCTAAAGTGTGCACTAAATTGGATAATTATCTAGGAGATCCCTTGATGGCAGTCGTTATGAGAATGCACAAGAAGGCTCCCACAATAGTAGGGTGACATGAATTCACTACAAATGTATATTGAAAGCCTATGTGACATTAGCCTTACTAGTCAAAATGGACAGTCGAAGGGAGCTCAAGTGCTGGAGTAGCTAGTGGTGTTATGCCAGCAGATTTCTGACACATTTGATAGAGCTGCAATAAAGTTGCAGATTTCTGATGCATGTTAATTGAGAAGTTAAATGAGGTGCTCAGACAGAGTCTACATGGCTTAATTAAATTGTGCCTGCCTTTATTATTGCCGAGAAGGAAGAGCATCGTGCACGTTCACCCTCTGGCTCCAGGCCTGATGCTGCCATAGGACTGCTATGGCCTGCACAAGGGTATCTATTATTGAATTGCCTGGTGGGTTCTGAGACCTCAGAAAGTGAGCAATGGCTGAGGGAGATCCCTGGGCTGAGCATAGATAGGAGAGGAGAATGTTGTTCTCTACCCAACTTGCCACATGGTAGTGGGCAGTGATGACGTTCCACCTTTGATGCCATCCTGAGATTTTCCCTGGGGTACTGCATATTAACACAGTTCATTCAGTAGTATGAGCAGGGGGGCACTCTTGGCCTGCCGCCTGCACCCAGGAATTCAGAGCAGGTGAGCGAGGGCTGCAGGTGCACCATGAGTTTGTCATTACTGCAGGTGAAATCACTCATCCATATAAACGTGTGGTAAAAGGCGGGAGGGCACGGTACTTCCTGCAATGGAGCTGCGCATAACCACTCACAGTTATGCATTGCAGGCACTCAGTACAGAAGACATTTCACAGCATTTTCTTTTGTGAAATGTGAGCATGTTTGTGTATTGAAAATACGAACTTCCATATACTCCTGGTGTTCCTGTTCTCCTTTGATAAATGGTAAATAGTCCAATAACTGTGCATTGTCACGGCTGTTATGCATTCAAATCAATACAAATATTTTAAAAGGTATACTGAACTTATCTTGTATTACGTATGAAAAACTGAGTTAATGTACCCATGTTTGATTCATAATTTCCAGTTTATTAAGCATTTAAATTCAAATTAATCTATGGGCTACCACTGTTCCCGGACGCTGGTGCCATACAAGCATACAAATGCTATGTTGAGGCACACTCAGACTTCACCATTAACAGCAATCTGTTCCTCCAGAAACACACAGCCATGAAAGCCCAACTAGCCTGTCTCAGGGTCTCTACCCTTCGAAAAAATCACCCCCTTTATCCCACCAAAGGACTTCCGGACTGTAGTGCAGGCCCTTGTGGTCTCGCACATTAATGTGGGAAATGCTCTCCTGACAGGTCTCCCAGCTACTCACTTGCCTCCCCTAAAAGCAGTCCACCACGCTGCACACGTCTTATTACGGGAGCATGGAAATTTGACCGTATTACCCCATCCTAGCAAACAACATTGGCTTCCACTTCAAGCCAGGATACTGTTCAAGGCTACAAGTACCATCTATAAAGCAGTCACAAGTAGCACACCAGCGTAACTGGTGGCTAAGTTCCACATATCCGGTGGCAAACGCTCCTCGCACAGCAAATCGAGCAACTGGCTTGAATCACATCTCGTCCACAAAGAGAGGACCCGCAAACAACCCTTCTCTTGTCATGCACCCACCCTCTAGGACTCGATCCTAGTGTCGGCTCGGAATGCCCCCAAAATTCTCCAATTTCATAAATCTCCCAAAAACATGACTCTTTCAACAAGACCTGACCAAGGACTAATTCCAATGGGCACACATACCGACGCACAGACCTCACAGTACTGCGCTACTGTTAAATGATGATAGTCCATATGCCAGCTATACACACTCTGTACAGCGCTCTACTGCTCTCGAGCTAGGTCTGTGCCTTAAACAAATAAATTAATAAAAAATAACTGCAATATTTAATGCTATACAAGGTAATGAACAGAATGTCTTACAGATTTTTAGGTTGACTTGCCAAAAACGGATTATTTAGAGGGTTTGACATCACTTGAATACATCGTGGGTCACTCCACATCTCAAGCAGAGTTAGTATGTGCTTAGCACACTACTGCACAACACATGCTGACAGAGAGGGGGCTCACCCGATGCTCTGGTCTCTTAAACTGCATCTCTTTAGCTTCAATAGTAATGACTCCTAAAGCACGTGCGTGAGAGAGAGAGCGAGACAGAGAGAGAGAGAGAGAGAGAGAGAGAGAGAGAGACTGGGTTGACTGTTGAAGACAGACAGGATGAGAACTTGGAGATGGGGGCTACAATGTTCAGTGGTCTTATCTAACTACCTGATGTAACCTGTGCCACCATTAAAGACCTAACTTTTTATATACTATAGCGTTGTGCTGCCCGGCAGAGGTGTTGCTAGGTTTGGAAAAGATCTGGGGCTATGCTAATGTCAGGACTGCCGGGACTCAGGGCTGGCTTGCCTTTTGGCTATAGCCCCTGAGCTTCTATCCAGGGCTACAACTAAAAGACCCAGGGCTACAGCCCCCTCCCAGCCCATCCCTAGCAACGCCTCTGCTGCCCAGTGTTTCAGGGACCAAGATACTACATACAGCTATAACAGAGCTTTCAGCAGTGTGCACTCATCTGCATAAAAGAGCAGCTGTCTGTCCACATGATGCCTGTCTAATATGTAGCTTCAAGAGCTTTGGCACCGAGCTAAAGCTCTCTCTGGGCAATCCTAAAAAGTACAACTGGAAGTACAACTTATTCATCACCACGTCTAATAAGCAAAACTAACAAGCATACTTTTAATGTGACGAAAACAATCTGTGTGCACCTTCTAATAGAAAAATACCTATTTAAAGGTGTTTTGTAGAAGTTGCAGCAACCGGCTGCATGTGTATTCTGCCAGGAAAAGTGTGTGCTGTGTAATGCATACCTGTGCACCAGGGCCAGATCGGTGTGCTGACGATTGATTCTTTATTGTGTGTGCAGGCAGTGGGGAGATCAATAATAAATAAACCACGAACCCTAGGAAATGAATGGCGCCTGCGGCATCCAAGACTCTTTTTATTTCTAACAGGAAGCCGTTCTACCTCTTCTTCCCTCCTTGCATTATGCACCAGAACCCAAAAAGACTCATAATAGCTGCTCTTCCACAGAGTCTCTGCTGACAGTGCTGAGGCAAGTCGCAGAGGCTGCATTATAAATAAGGTCATTGTAATGTGTGTGCTCTTTCCATTCTTTGAGGTACACTATCTTGTACTGGGATTGCAATAATGATTTTATTTTTTGGGCTAAAGGTGTGTTAATTTTCCATGCACTGGGACAAACATCTGGATTTTGAATTTTCTAAAATGTGCTTTCTTTTGGTCTTAGTTGCTGCCCTTGTTTTGATGCTCTCGGGAGCGCAGTGGGAATAGAATGGGCCGGCTTTCAAAGAGGCTTTTGTCTAGAAAAGAATTGTTTGAGGAAAAACGAAAGATGAACGGAAATCTGATGCAGCCTATCTAGAAAGAGCTAGCTTCCCACTCTCAAACAAACCTGGGTCGTTTGATGCTTCCGCGTATAATAAACCGTCTTGTTTACAAATCAAATAGGACAAATAGGACAGCACAATTTTTATTTCAACCACATCCATCCATTTCTCTTATGTGTTGCATCCCCTGTAGTCTTGATGGCCTGCATGTACTTATGTAATGCATATGAAAACAAAACATTGGCGATGGAAAATGTGTAGGGGAAAGAGAATGCGCACGGGAAGGTGGAATTCCCTCCAATCAGCATCTGGAAAGCAGGATGGAGGATCGGAACATTCGTGTGCACTGCGCTCAAATGTTGTTTCTAGAGTCTCTGTGCCAATAAGTGCAAACGTGTTGATTCAAACAGATTGTTCAAAAAAGGCGACTTATGTTGTGGGGGCCAGCTATTGGCATCAATCCAATTGGTGTTATGGACATCAACACCTTGGAGGCCCAGTGCCTCAGGGGTTTGCTGGGAAGCACCCGGTCTTGTGTGGGGGCAGGGTGGGCCATACCCATCTCGTGCAGACCCTGGCTACCGTACTGGCGAGAGGGCCCCACGGCACCATGGCCTGCAGGCCCGTGCTCACCGGTGTGGGCATGCAGGCCTAAATGAGACACAGACTCAGTGGTTCCATGCTTGGAGTCTGCAGCCGTTCTGTCGCACGTGCATGCAGTTGCTCCTTTTATTAGCTTGGGCCATGACATGGCCCATCTTAAAAGGGCAATACACATGGGATGGCCACACATAACACTGCCCCTCTACACACTTGGGAGGGTCACACACCACACTCCTCCTTTTTCATAACAAACAATACGAGTGTTCCGGAAACATGAACTGATTTCTCCCAGTTACTGAACAACAATGCTCAGGCCACACAGAAATTATAGAATAGTCAAATTGTGGAATGACCCAATGACACATACAGTGGGACTCTGGTAATTGCAGACATATAACACATATCAAAGACTCTACATATATTCAGCGAGTGACAGGGTTGGCAAACTGCTTGTGGTATTTTGGTAGTTCTACCCCATTTTACAAGACCCTTTATTGACCTGGGGTAAGTGAAACTTCAAGCACTGAATGACGCCATTGTTAGATGCTGGCACCATATCGAGCATGCCTACCAAACGCGGGAGCACAGCTTCCAGGCATTTTAACTGGGGCCACTTTAAACATATATGCCTTCCATGCAGGCTCACAGCATCAAGACAGATGTTTATTGGTTTCCTCTTTGAGTACTTGCAGGATTGCAGGAGACCAGTTCACGTCACATCAGTGTCCATTCGGGATAGTGACTACCACAGGAAAAGGTCTGTTGATGGCACAGTTAAAATAAAACAGCAAAGCCGCACCTGGGATCATCAGGGGCCACATCGGCTTAGTCCCCTGATATTGGGGCAGGCAGCGAGACGCAGGTAGCATGGCATCTAGGCTGTACCACATGATGTTGCCAGGGCATAGGACACTCAGGCAGGAGTGTCTCTTTACTGTATCAGCACAGGAGGACGAACAAGCACTCATACAGAGCTACAACCCTCTCTTGTTCGTTACACTGCTTCTTGGTGGCAGCTGTCAGGCAGTGAGACATTGGTTGGCCAGACACGGGTTACAGGGTGTCTGGCCCACTTTGTATACTGCTCCGGGTAAGGGCCACTGCTCCTTCTCTCCTTTTCCCCCAACCAGTGTGGCAGGATGTCTGGTCCACATTCTTCTCCTCTGTCAGGCAGGAGTCACTGCTGTTGATGGGGCAACAGTCCGGGCCAGTCCTATCCTTCTTCCATTCTGGCAGGATAAATGGGAGGTGGTGTCCCAGTTCAGGGGCTGGCACAACCTGCCCCTGAGGCCCCATCGGCCTGGTCTATTCATGATGGGCAGGCAGCAGCACAGTATGGGTGGCAGGGTGTCAAACTACTTGCTCTTCCTGGAGCTGCACCACTCACTTTCCATTTTCCCCTTTTTCTTGGCAGTCACTGTCCATAGCCCGGGATGCAGGGGCAGCAACAGCATGGTAGGTGCTGACAGACATGATCCCTGGCATAGGCAGGTCACAGCTGACTCTGGTGGCATGATTTCTCGGCCACTGCTCCCCCTTCCAGCAGGGGCTGTTGGCACCAAAAAGGGCGCACAATCACTCATGCAGAGCTGCACCTCTCCTCAGCTATTTCTTGTTCCCATCACTGCTTGCATCAGGGCACTGGTGGCAGAGTGTCTGGGCTGTTAGCACAACTATCATCACAGCAATGATAATGACAGCTACATCTATGCCAAGACGCCAGACTGCAGTGAATGCCAAGTGGCTGCAGATCACCAGATGGGAGCTGCTACAAATGATTAACACGACAATTAAAGGATGTAAGGCAATCAAAGAGGAACTGAGAGCCATCAGGCTTATGACCCTCCAGACACTCCAACACTTGCGAGAACTCAAATAATCATGCAACAAAAGTGATCTTCTACTTTGATTTTGGGATATTGAATTGTTCATAAATTGAAAAAGTAGAAAAGGGGGGAATATCAACAGTTAATCCCTTGAGCACAAACCACTAAATACATTTTTATTCACATTTATTTTTATTAAAGTACAAAAAAATTCAACATTTCAAAACATCATCAATTGAGACTAGACAGAAAAATACTGCTTAAAAGAACTCTAAGAAACATATACAAACATAAGTGACACCATAAAAACTTCTAAAAAAGAAGAAAAGATGTTAAAGTGCATCCAATACTTACAAAATAACTATATATGAAGAGATTAATCCTTCTTTTTTTGTTCTTCAGAAATATATAAGGTCTTCAAATCAGTTTTTCAGACTTGGCTATTACACAAAACCATTAACTCAACATGTTTCAGTCCTCTCTATTAATATGGGACTTTCATCAGGAGTATTCAGGTCCAGAAACTAGAGTCACAATCATAAGAATTCTCTTCTTTCACTGGAGCGAAGTTCACAAATTGAAGGGTATAACTGGATACACCCGTGCAGCTGGTCCTTCTTGAAAAATACTGTCCAAAAATGTACTAATTTCTCAGTTTCTGTGAGAAAGGCACTTTTTCTCAGTAGAAACCTGTCACTAGATAGGTGGATGGAAAAATGGGCCAGCCACTAATCTCTGAATCGCAGTCGTGATACATTCACTCTTCCATTGGTAAACCTCCGTCAGAGCAGCACACAGAACAGTGCAGTTCAGAAAATGATCTAAGAGTCACTGTTTCTGCTTTGAAACAGGGTTTCCATGTCGTGTGCAAACTTCCCTGCAGCACTTCAGTACATAAGTAGCAGTCTCTCACCTCACATCAGTTTATGACCCTCCAGAACAGTATGTCTGTGTGCCAAGGTCGGGTCTTCTTGCGGTACATTCATACTTTCTCATAATGGAGAAAATGGAACCCTGATAGAAGCAATAACTATGCTGACGACCCTGCATAAGAACATAGAAGTTGAAGTTGATGAGGCAGAAGGAGATGGCTGGTTCTCATATCTGTTTTCTTGGATTCCAACTTGGCTGGCAAATGCCGTCAAACTACTTGGAGCAGTGTTAGTGTTGGTATGTTTTGCTTTCACAAAGTGCCCGGATATGTTACACAGAACTCTTAGCTGTTTTCACCCCAGTCCACTGAATGAAAACCTTGGATGCTGGAGAGCAATTATCCGCACAGACATCCAACTGCACTGCTAAATGGCTCTTTACGGCTTCTTTATACATACCATTGACAAAAACAATAAATAAATGGGTAAATGCAGCAAAAATACTAAATGGGTAAGTGAATGCTATACATGGAAAGAATAAAATAAGTCTAAATAAAATACATCACCATTGACATGGCAGCAAAAAACAAGCCCATCTTGCCAGAAGTCACTGAAAAGCCCTGAAACAGTCAAGTAGAGAGATCGTGGCATCAACGGGCCTGGTGTGAGGTGCCCATCCTCCAAGTGAAGCTTTCTACCTGACTGCATCAGTGCCCCTTGTTTTAAGCCCTCCACAATTTCAGGGTGGCACTTTCTAGACCCTTATGGCTCTCAAAGTTTTTACCCATTGGCAGCTCTCATGGGCCCCCAACCGCAGTGACCCATGGTAACCTTCAAGGAGCAGAACTCTTCCCTCTCTCAGAAAAATGCATGAAAACAACTCCATAACTCACACTTCATTTTGACAAAGTCCATGGTAATGTTATCAGGTACCAGCCAGCACCGGCTTTATTCTAGCCTATTCATGCATCTTCTTCTTGAAGTGTCCTTGGATGAGCAGTGCAGACTAACATAAGCAATGAATAATGTTGAAAACATCTTTACCAGTGGAATAATACGATCAACGTTCAAAACATGTTTATCTTCAGAACAATTCACATCAAGTGCAGATTCCACTGAGGCCTGAAGCAAATGTGCACTATGGTCTTGAGTGCACCTGAATGCACTGCACACAAGCCGCGTGTTTTAGTCGCAAGCATTACAGTACTGAGGGGGTGACAAAGGTATGGATTCCAAAGAAACCAACATATGAAGAGAAGATGAAGAAGATTGAAGAGGAGGTGTTCGTGGACCCAACCAGAGGGGGGAATGTGGAGGAGCAGGTGGACACCTTATCCTTAGCTCCCGCCCCATCAGCTCCATCATACTGGAAAAGCAGGAGAAGAGCCCTATGTTGGACACCAGGTATTGTCCCAATACCTCATTGAGTGTATGAGAGACGATATGCACTCAGACAACCATACCAAATGTGACCTTGCACTGAAAGTGTGGAAGGATGTCTGCACTGTGAGAAACCTGAAGGTGCCTACCTGATTAGTCCACGGGGAGCTGCCATTCAGGTGGCCAGGACATAGTCATCGCTATTGGATCCAATTCCTGGGGTTGGACCAGTGCGGGAGGATCACCTGGATGGGGGGTCCTTGGGGAGTGAAGGTGGGAAACCGACAGGTGAGACACTGTAGCCCCCTTCTTATAACACCTTTTCCCCTCCTACCATGTAGGATACTCAGAAACCCTACCTCCCTCTTTTCTGACGCAAACTCTTTTGCACACCATGAAAGAAGATGGACAAACAGCAGAGCCATTTATCTGACACAGGGGTCAGGCAAGGTCAGGCAATTGACCAGAATCACAAAAACCTGATGGCCCCTTCCCTTGCCTACAGTGATAAAAAGGTGGAGCACGAGAGCACACTATGAGCAGGGTAGCCTGGACAACGCGACAGCTATCCCAGGGCGGCAATTCAAGAGGAGGAAAAAGACTGCGAGGGCCAAAGGGGTGACAAGGAGAGAAATGACCTTGCCCTTTCCAACCCAGACCTGCGAAGCCTCAGAGAAAGGAATCATAGGACCGCAAACAATAGCCAGCGTGTGTTGCAGCAGATGTCAATGGTACACCGAGCCCTCCTACACTGATAACCAGGACAGGGAGGGACACTTGCAACCATGCTACCATCCTTGACTCCAGAGACAAGAAAAGGCAAGCAGTTCATCACAGCCGGTGAGTCGAGGGGAGAACCGATAAGAAACCGAACTGTGTTAATTGAACATTGAAAATTGCAAATGAAGGGAAAATCAAAGAACTGTTCAACTACTCAAGGGAAAACCAGCGGTAGAGGGATCCGGCACCACGTGGGTGCTCACTTGAGAGACTCTGGTTGATTCCCCTATTGTTGAAACTATCGATACCAGAGGCCTTAGGAGAGCTGCAAGGAATAGATCAAAGTGGTCATACAGGAGCCTAGCAAAACCCCTTGTAAAGTCGAAAGTCTTTGACCGGCACGTAACTGGAAAGGTAAGGGAAGTGAATCCCACATAGTGCCAAAAGTAAAAGAAACTGTGACACTGGCAACGTGAACCCAACAGAGGGATGCTTGCAGAACAGGCGAAGCATGAGGCCCCAATGAACATTGTGTTGACAAGAGTGAACCCCACAGTGGATTGTTTAAAAGCACAATAATATAGTTGATTATGGCTTTTGTGTGTCCGGTCTGTTATGGCGACATAAGTAAATTGGACAATTGTGTTTTGAACCAATATAGTACTGTCACGTCTTGCTGAGGTGTGATTAAAAAGCCAAGTAAACCACTATAAATTGAGTAATTCAAAAAAGCTCTGACTGAAGACAGCGCCAAGTTCAATTTTTCAAAAACAAGATTTTGTTTTATTTTGGTAGGGTTGCCTTTGTTGATGACACGTGTTTCGACTATATTGGAAAGCCTTTTTCAAATCAGGGCATAATCACTCTTAAGTTATACGAAATTTGGACAAGTAGTAGTAAATGTTAATTGTAATTTAAAGTAAGTTGAAGTACTAAAGACCTCTGAATGCAACAGTTGAACTCTTTTTGAATAAAAGCCATAGTGAACCCGACAGAGGGAGGCTAACAGTCAAGAAGAGCCTGAACCCGGAAGAGGGGGCTCCAGGGGTGAAAATTCATCACCCAACGTACATACGGAAAGGTAGTTTTTGTTTGTTATTTTGAACACCATAGGTCCTCGGAGGCAAGAGACTTTTTGTAGGAAAGAGAATTAACCCCCGAAGGTCCTGATATCTGAGAACGGATCTGTAGTCTCGTGCTGGGAAAGCTCTAGAGTATGCTGTGCTCCTGAGTCACGCCTTGTCCCGTGCTCAAAACATGGGGAAGGGAGACCACCGACTACCAGATCCTGATTTATCATTTGTGAACACTTCTTTGTTTCTTGTGAACATAATCCCACACTCTTTTTTTCTATTTAGTTGTAAGGATTGTCAATCATTTTCTTTTAGTATAAGCCCTTTTATTTGACAAGACACCACTGGGACTGCCTTATTATTGCCCCCATCTTAGATTTAGGTTTATATTGGGCATTTTTTCAACCTACCTATAAAGTTTAATAAACACCCTTGAACTGTGATCAGTTGTGTCTGTCATTACTGTTGCCACCATGAGTTCCTTACAGCATACACCATTGGACATCGAAGAGCTATAAGTGAAATTGGACAAGGGCAGAGTGACGTCATGAAGGAAAGAGATGAAGACGCACTAAAACGATATGCAAGTACTTAAAGAATGAAGATGTAACTGGAAGTAACAAATGAAACATATAATTGAACAAAGAGAAATCATATGCACCAGAGAATTAGTGAGTAGAGATGAAGTGAGTGTACATACGCAGAACCGCAAGGTAGATGAGACATATAGAAGCTTGCTGCAGAAGAAAACATAACGTAGCTAGGGTGGCCATGATGGAAAGATGGATGTCGGATTCATGTTAAAACCAATCAAGCTACCTCAGAGACAGACCAGGGCTGCAGAGTCAGGAGATTCTGGATAAATAGCTTTGTGTGAGGAATAAAGAGGAATCTATTGGCCTGGGATCAAGGATGCTACATCAAGGAATAATTGCAAGGCACAAAGGGAGTCAAGAGGATAGGCTATGTATGTAAGACATATTTCCCTTAGATTAAGCAAAGAAGAAAACATCTGCAAGAGCCAAGAATTAGACAGTCAAGGATGCAAAAAGCCTAAGCAAGGTGGAGCGAGCAAGTCTCCAGAGGCCAACATGAGTAATTACACCCAGCTTAATTAAAATAAATAGCAGTAAATAAGAGGTCAACATGTACAAATTCTTGGTCTCCTCATGCGTTAACTGATCTACCTATTTGTCGGTTTCTAGTTTCAACTTGTCTTCAGTCTTTCCACAGATTTTTCAAAAGAGGTCCATATACGATACAATATTAGATGAAGACCATTGTTACTTGTATTCCAGCAGGGGATGCAGATAGCATTCTCACTGATTGATGACAAGTGAGGGACGTAGTCAGCCAGATTTTGTATAACAGCTGTTGCCATATTAGGGCATTTTGTCTGTAAAGGTCTCATAGTCTCGGGGTAATCAACAATCTTACAAGCACTGCAGTTCCTTTCGTCTTATCATTAAAGCTGGCCTGGTGTTGGCCAGTACAGGCAGTCGATTCAATCAAAACAGTAATATGAATCGGCTCAGTTTCTTTGAGGGACAAAGCATTAGATATCGATGTGCTGCTCCTAGGTTATATAGCATGTAAGGAACATGTTGGTATGACTTTAGTCTTTTCAAATGTGCATAATTGTTCCTTCCATCCCAATTCATTAGCTTAAGTTTGAACTCTTTAAACAACCCTGTGTAACCAAGCTCCCGCCTTGGTGACCAGTTGATTAACTTAAACAAGTGTAGTAAAGATTTTACATATGGTTTCATCTCATTACTCACCATATCCTGGTCACATATTCCCAATAGGGCACATTGAGGGTTGGCACTTTAGCAAATGCAAACAGCATATGGCATATATCCAACTGCATGCAGAGATGTCTGGCAAAACATGAAAAAATGTGTACAAAATTGTAGCTGAACCTATGAGAATATTTAACTCGACCAATCTCAAGCACACAATGGTGTCCTTTATCATTAGAGACCGAATACATGGTACGAAAATACCAGCTGGTAAATGCCACATCTAGCGCCACAGTACAACAGTGTTCCAACCCCAACCGTGCATATTGAGGGTTTATTAGAGCTTTTAAGTACAGCATACCACTCTTCAAGCGTACCATGGACTCCATAGAGACAAGGTCTAATTCTAGGCATATTATCTCCACGGGACACAGGTTGGCAGACTCAGAATTTGGTCATCAGGAACAGCCTTCTAGCTTTCCGATCCACTTTGTGTCATTCAATGAACGCTTCAAGGCCATAAGTTACAGCCGGGTAAAAACACTGTTTACAAAGTCTGAGTATTCCGCAACGGCTGTAACCAGCCATGCTCTTGCTGAAATTGGCTATAAATGCTGTCAGCTTTACCGCCTTCCTTTTCCTTACAGCCACACACTCCGGGAAGTTTCTTTTAGGTTCCAATTCAACCACCAGATATCTGTAGCTTTCAATATATTGTATTCTAGTCTCCCCAACCAACAGTACCATTCGGGTGATTTTTCTTTGATTGAATAGCATCAGTTGTGTCTTTTCCTGGTTTATAACTAAATGGTTCTCAATAGGGTATTTCCACAATGCCTCTGTATGTTTTCTTATACCCCCAAAGGTATAATCTATAAGTATAATGTCATCTGCATAGGTTAAATATTTGACATGGACCGTGGAGATTTTGGGGGGGGGGCAGGATTCCAATTTCCCAAGGTATTCTGCTAGATCTGCTAAATATAAGTTGAAGAGTAGTGGTGCGAAAACTCACCCCTGTTTAACACCCTTGGGGAATTTGTTATAGGCTGCGTTAAGGTTCCATCATTATCCAATCTAACCTGAACGCTATTGTTGGTGTGGAAGAGCTTTAGGAAAAATAACTGTAACAGCGGGCAGCCTAGAGCTTTTAGTTTCAGCCATAGTCGCTCCCTTGGTACTAGATCAAATGCAGATCTAAAGTCTACAAACCATACATATAGGAATTGGCTCTCTTTGTTTCTCGTGTTGTCTATCAGCATATCCATAGCTCCCAGGTTATGGATTGTTGAAGACCCCATTCTAAATCTTGTTTGGAATCTGTCTAAGATGTTATTAGCCCTCCCCCATTCCTATAAATGGTCTAGGATAAAAGAAGCAAACAATTTTCCTGGGATATCTAGCATGGCCAATACTCTATAATTCTCAGGGAGGGCTTGATTGCCTTTCTTGGACACCGTGACCAAGATCACGGTTTACCATGAGGTTGGTATGATACCCTCCGTCATTACTTTTCAGTAGAGTATTTCTATTGTCATTGCACATGCAGGGAACACCCCAGCAACCCCCAAAACCTATTTTTCCCAACGGGAGCGGGGGACATCCCCGTAACCCACACCCCCCCTTGACCCTCTATATATGGTCATATATGTAAAGTCACCACAGCCCTTTCCCAGCGACCATATGTATGGCGACCATATGTATGGCGACCATATGTATGGGGATAATATTACCGGATACCGGCTTGGGGCCTGACCGATGAGAGATGATGGACTAATTGGGCAGGTGGGTAGTAGTCTGACATTGCTCCCTGCACCTGAGATTTGTTTTGCTTACGTACTGCTAATGAACTGCACATCCAAGGTTGAGAGGGAATGCCACCCATTCATTGGGTATGTAGCAACATGCTATACAATGTTGCAAAGGACAACCTGCTGCTGTTATTCTGCTATAATCTGTATTACATGTATTTAGAGGTGGTTCAAGTCATGCCCATCAGATATGTGGCTTCCAGTAATATTAGTAATACTTATTCCAGGGCCTGCAGTAGCGTCCCTGTAGTTATGGTTATGTTGCTCCACTCATAGCAAGAGCACTTTTTGGGTGGCTTATAACTTTGCCCCCCTGGACGAATTCCCACGAAACTTTGCAATAAAAGTATATGACCCCCTCGAATGAAGTTTGGTGCGGTTTGGTCAAGGAGGAGCAAAGTTATAGGGGGGATCCTAAACTGTGTGGAACTTCTCATATACGCAATGGAAAAGAATTGTTGCTCATGCCTACAGCCCAAACCGCTGCATGTATTTTCAACAAATTGGTCCAGAAATTGTGCTATTGTAAATTTGATGTAAATCCGTCCAGTCATTTTTTAAAACACGGCCAACAAGTAGGTAAAATAAAATTAGTGATATCTGGGTTCAGTCTGTGGACTCACTTCCCTACTCGGTCCGCTGACAATGCCCTGGACCAATCAGGGCCTGGCATGATGTCCGCAGACAGCGATCACGCTCACTGATTGGGTGGTGAAAAGTGTGAGCTGCATCAGGTATTTTGAAACGGTCGCCATATTGGATCCACGGACAGCCGCCATTGTCCACTGACATTGTGGTAAAAGCATATTAAAAAACATTTGTCAAACTAATGAAAATATTTCTGGTAAGGTGAGGGGGGTGATGAGGATGGGATGCGATATGGCCAAAAAAAGCCAAAAAACAGTGTTTTTCACCTCTTAAATCCACGAACATCTCAAATGTTCGGGAACATACATTCCTATTTCTGAATTGCATGGTTGGTGAAAAGCAGTTTCTGGATGGCTTATAACTTTGGTGCCACTCAATGAAACTGCATGAAATATTGCAATATCATCTAGACCCACCCTGAATGGATCTGCAAAGTCTGGTGTTGTTTTTCCAAGAGGGAGCAAAATTAGAAGGGGGGGTCTCAAAATATTTCAAAGGCTTATACATTAGGTGCCATCTGACAAATCTGCACAAAAATGTATTAAAATATTTTAGACCCGGTTGTGTATGACTTTGCAAAGTTTGGTGGGATTTTGTAAAGAGGGGGCAAAGTTAGAGGGGGTCTCAACATTTTTAGATGGCTTATAACTTTGTTGCCGTTTGACTAATCTGCACAAATGTTTTCAGTAACATTATATACCCTGTCTTGAATGTTTGTGCAAAGTCTGAATGGATTACGTCACGTGGAGGCTAGGTTATATGGCTATATTATGTACATACATTTTGACACTTTTCAAAAAATAAAACATGGACAAGTACCTGAAAGCATGGTTTTGCAAATGTGTCTGTGTTTTATTTTTTGAAAGTGTCATAGTATAGGTACAAAAAAAGTAATATACCTTTGGTGACTGAGGTATCTGTAGGTTTGACCATGGCCCGGACATCTGGATTCTGGCCATGACCACGAGGGACCAGCAATGTGGTTAAAGTGGGCATGTCCACCAGGGACCGTCTCTTTTGTAAAGTCTTTCAAAATCAGGACAGGTTTGAAAGGGAAAATAAATTCTGCTTGTGGCTACACCTTGAATTGCTGGACAGGATTGGAGCAAATATTTGTGAGGAACATCAGCAAGCACCTCAAAGTACGGTTTTGATCTGACCTGTGTTTAATTTTTTCAAAAGTGTCAAAATGTAAGTATAAAAAATTGTGATATAACTTGGTGCCTGGGCAGTGGGCCTGGCCCTCGGTAAGGACACATTTCTACTCTAATTTGCTGATGCCTCATGGATTGTGGATTGTGGAAACTGGTCATGGCTGCAAGCAATGAGCACTGGCCATTGGTCACATTATGAAGGTATAGAGGACACTGAACTAGGATGCAGGTTATGTGCATTGGATAACGTATGTGGTTTGGTGGGCTGGGGTTATGGTCGAGCCTCATGATGCAGGCAATTCAATGATGATTTGCATCCCCAGCATGTGCTGCTGATAACGACACACATAACTATGTGTTGCAAAAATATGTTTGTTAAAAGAGTTGTATAGTTCTTTCATATATGTTAAAAGAGAAATTATTAATAACTCATACAAAGTGATGTAATATCATGAAACATTTTCACTTATAAAAACCTATTAAATTGACAGAAAAAATATTGTTAAAGGGATGTTACGGTTAAGATGGACACCACCCTTGGGACTCCTCCACCCCAGCAGTTAGCCATTGGCCTCCCACCTTGGCATCTCTTCACACTTCCCTCCTAGGCTCCCATGAGCACTTGTCCAGACGTACTGCCCTCTCTATGTATGCACTTTTCTTACTTCATAATGCATGTGTGCATTTATAGGAGCACTGTGTACAATTTGTAATGCAGATGCAAACGATTTGTAGAACATTGTTAAGTGGACGATGGTGTGTGAAAGTTTAATATGTTGATAGGGTTATTGGTAGTGTTTTTGGAAGTGATTGGTGGATGGATGTGTGATTGTTTGAAAGCATGCACTGAGGGAGTGTTACAAATATAAAAGTAAAATGGGTAGAAGAGCTGTCCTGTGTGATGAGGTCTTTTAATGATGCATGGCCTGGAAAGTGGACTGCAGAGAACACGGATAGTTATAAAGATGCATGGATTATGGTCCTTGTTGTACGCTAGAGAAAAGTATTTGGGACAGAAAATTGTTTCTTTCCTTTTATGTTTTTCTCTAGTAATTGTCCATTATTTACATTAGCATAATATGAAATGATAATGGAAATGTTGGAGAAACTTATTGAGTCTAACTACTTTACTGAGAAATGTAATGTAGATGGAGTCTATAAGATTATTTATTTTAGTTATATTGTTTAACTGTGAAAGGTGGTTCTAAAAGGAACCTTTTTTCGTGGTGTTTTTTGATTTTGTATTTATTTTTTATTTTTTGCATGAGAGTCCAGGAATTAAGGTGGTGGAGGGAAATGAGGGGAGGGGCACCAGTGAAAGATATCGGGGGGAGGTGGACAAATGTTGTGTGTTCTTTAAATCTAAGGTAAGGGACAGTATTTCTCATGCTCCTTGATTGCAGTCTCGAAAACACTTCGAAACTGCTTCCGCCTGCAGAGTGGTGTGTTGCAATATCGACAGAGTACTGCCCTCTTGGAAAGCTATGGATTAACAGCATATTTTCTGGCTTGCAAGGTACATGGTGGGATCTTATGCCCCACAGGAGTAATCTGTGTAGTGGTAGTATTGGTTGAGGAAGACGAGGTAGAAGAAGACAGCCTATCACTTCCTCAAAAGGAACAGCCTCTTTCAGATCATCCCGGCAGTTTGATTTGGTGTGGCGTCGCATGGAGGTGGTCCTGTAGGAATACTGCCCAGGTTGTCTGCTACTGAGTACAATGTTGCACTCAGTGCATTTAACCTTTGTAGCCTTAGCTTTCGTTACACCCCCAACAGTGGTAATGACCCACTGCACCGATGATTCTGTCTGGGTGCTGGAGGGAGGCATTTCCTCTATCTCATCTTCCTGGTCCCCATGATTGTTTTCTGCATCATTGTGCTTTTTCTGTTGGAGGCCCTCCAGGTCGGGGCTGCTGGGGTGGAGGATGTACATGGCTGATGCCATTTTTGAATTTAAATAGCAGTTGTGCTAATTTTGTTCCAAGCATGTGCTCTCTCCTGGATTGGAAATGGAAAATCAGTAAGAATAGGTCTAGGAGCTGTGCAAGGGTACATTTTCAACTTGAAACATCCTAGATCAGCTGAAAATGCAGTTTTGAACTGTTCGCGAAGCAGAGCAAGTTCGCGAAGCGCACTCTTTGACGGACACATCATTGTGTAGCGCGCACGTGGTCATGTGACACTGTCCATAAAGTTCACAATGACACCAGACATCGGTGAACGTCAGCGAACCGGAAACGGTGTTAAAAAGTTGCAGAAAGTTCATAGAAGTGTTAGAAATGTTGCTGGGAGGTGGGGAATGGCACAGTTTTTACTTGAAACTTTCTAGATTGACTGAAAATGATGATATATTGGGCTAAGCATGATATTAGGAAGTTGTAGCACATTAGGCTGCACTGGTAAAATCCTAGGGAATTCATTGAAAAAATGTTGTTAAAGAGACATTATGGTTAAGTTGAAATAATAAAAACATATGAAACGCAGTTAAAATACTTTGTTGAAGGGACGTTATGGTTTCAAGTAAAGCCGAAAACTCCCAGAAATTCACCAGTTATGGTAAGCTAAACAACCATAACTCACACAACCACCATGCTAAGACTATCACCCAGCACATCAAAGATGACATCACAAATGTCATTGATGACATTACTGATGTCATCACATATGAAATTAATTTTGATGAAAAGTCCTTACAAGGGGTTGTTTACAATGTTGGTAACAAGATGTCAGCAGTGATCGGGAGATCTATCACGAACTGTTTAATGTATAAAAAAAATGTACTTATCGTAATCAAAACTATATTGGAGTGTGGTTGTTAATGCAGGAACATAATCATACATACACATAGGCAATGGCTCTACCATACACCGTAGAGGTACAGCATTTTAAATATGGTAATATTGGCCAGTAAAATAACTTCAATCCCATGAGCATTTTGACTAACGTTAATTATGGAATAAATAGATAACAATTGAAGACTTACTACACACGTGTGTTTGTAGAAACAATACATATGAATACCCATAATGTATACAAATATGAGGCACATGCAGGGAAACTCCAGTAAGGAGGAAAGAATCAATATCACCAGATAATGTAAATGAAATGCAAGTGTATCTTCATGTGTACAAATGAATTGTGTGTTTGAGTCCTACTCATTGCCCTGTGTATGTGCACCATGAGCTGAGGCCCACATTTAGGGAAATTACTTTAAGAACATACAAGGGTAAAGTCTATATATGTGGTATATTTTGAATTTTCATATTCTGACTGTCAGTGAACAAAAACACCTGGCCTAGATATGTGATGCCATAAGTGATGTCATAAATGACATTTGTGATGTCATCTTTAATGTCGTGGATGTTAGTCTTAGCACTGCATGGTGTTGGCGCGAGTTATGTTTGCTTAGCTTACCATAAATGGTGAATTTCTGGGGTTTTTTGGTTTTAATTTGTTGGGAAGGCATGGTATCAAAGTAAGAAAGACGCAAGTGACCACAGTTCAAGGGTGTTTATTGAACTTTCAAAAGGGTCTGATAAACACCTATCTAAACCTAAATCTAAGATGGGGGCAAGCTACGACCATCAAAAAATAAAGAATGCAGTCCTAGTGAAGTCTTGTCAAAATAAAAGGGCCTATACTAAAATACCTATTCCCAATCCTTACCGCTAATTTACAAACAATGTGGGGGAATGTTCATGTAAAAGAAAGAAGTGTTCACAAAATGAGAAGTCAGGATGTGCCTCCCTTCCCCACATTTTCAGCATGGGGCAAAGCAGTTCACTTGAGCCAAGCACACACTCTGGCTTCTCCGACATGAGGATACAGTTCTATTTCCAACATCAGGGTCTTCTGTGCCCAAGTGTCTTTTTCCCATCAAAGTCTCTTGATTCACAGGGCATGATGTACAAAACAAAATAGAACGTTATTTTCTTCTTACAGTTTGCTGACTCGGGTGTCTCACCCTGGAGCCACCTCAGCTGGGCTCAGATCCCTTTCAAACACAACAGTTTAACGTTGGATCCCCTCTTCCAGGCTCAGATCCCCTTATCACAAAAACAAAAGTTTCAACGTTAGATCACCCTCTTCTGGGATCATATCCCCTTCTTTCTCTGGAGTTATGTTATGTTATGTTAATGGAATATGTTTAGCGCGCGTCCACCCAAAGGTATCTTGGCGCTGTAGAAAGGAGGGAGCAGCCCGAGCAGAGCTGGCATTAACTAAAATACATAGGTTTTAACAGCCTTTCTAAAGTCCAGATAGTTAGGGATTTTTTTATGGGCTGCAGAAGCTTGTTCCATATGACTGCCGCTGCCACAGAAATAGCTTGACTTCCCACCTGTGTCTGCTTAAACCTCGGTACTGCTAAAAAGTCAGCCGAGGCTGAGCGAAGATTATGGCTTGGGAGGTAACAGATAAATTTGGCTTGCAAATATTCAGCCCCCTGTCCATGGAGTGCCCGATGGACTATACATAGGACCTTGAATTTGATCCGGTAAGTCACCGGAAGCCAATGAAGAGCACAAAGCACCGGGATGATATGTGCCCCGAAGGGAGATCCAGTAGGTTCTGCAGATGTTGCAATCGTTTGATCTGGCTTTTAGGTTGCGCAAATACAATGAGGTACAATAATCTAATTGTGAAAGCACCATGGCCGCAACCACCGGGGGATGCGAGAGGCTAGAATCAAGGGAGTTGGAAATGGCCGGCTTGACAGACGGCAGTGATCTGTTTATCCAGAGTTAAAGTAGCAGAGAGAATGACCCCAAGGGTTTTTACTTTACTAACCGGAATCGGTAGAGGGCCCAGGGAGGTGGGCCAAAAAGAGGAAATCCAGAGAGTGGGGCTAGGGGGACAGCCCACCACCATCACCTCAGTCTTTTCTCCATTCAGCTTGAGCCAATTGCAGTTCATCCACTCTCCCATGGCCGCCAGACACCCCCGCAGGCATGACGATACCTCAGCCTGATCGATATCCAGTCGAATCAGGATCTGGGTGTCGTTGGCATACGAGTACCATCTGACGCCGAAGGAGCGGATAAGACATACAAGGGCCCAAATGTACATATTAAATAGAATTGGAGACAGAGAGGAGCCCTGATGGACACCACAGGAGAGGTGACAAGGAGTGGACAGAAAAGGTGGCATGGAGAGGGTCTGAGTACCATCCGCCAGGAAGGACATGAACAAAGCCAGCACTTGCCCAGAGATACCAAATTGGGCAAGCCGGGATGACAGGATGGAGTGGTCGACCATGTCAAATGCCGCTGATAGGTCTAACAAAATCATGGCGCCCACTCCACCTGTGTCCACCAGCCTGGCCATGTCATCCTGGACGGAGACCAGAACGCTCTCAGTGCCTCTGCCCGTACGGAAAGATTCAGCGGAGTCAAAGAAGTTGGATGATTCTAAAAAATCAGGAAACTGGGGTGACACCAGTGATTCAAGAGGTTTAGCTAGAAAAGGAAGAAGGAAATAGGTCGAAAATTAGATGAGACTGTGGGATCCAGGGTAGGTTTTATCAAGAGTGGAACAACCCTGGCCATCTTCAATTCCTGTGGGACCAATCCAGTTTGAAAATATTTTTTGATGGCAGTAGTGATCTCAGTAAGGAGGTCAGGGGCAATAGCCTTCATAATCCGTAAAGGAATGGCATCAGATGGAGAGCAGGATTTAATTTTTTGGATACCCCCTAGGACTACCTCTTCAGAGAATCTGGGGAATGTTGACCCATATTTTATTATGGGATGAGTAGAAGTAACAGTGGGGAGAGAATTGACCACCGTAGAGGAGACTGTAGTAACAGCCGTAGATATATTGTGTAGAATAGTTTGATCTTAGTGATAAAATACTGTGACAGGGCATCACATAGTTCTTGAGAAGGGACCACCTTGGGTGTTGGCTTCTCAGAAGAGGAGAGCGCCTTCACAGCTGAGAACAGGTTTCTATGCTGGCATAGCGAGGGCTCAATTTTGGTAGTGTAGTATGACACTTTAGCTGCTTTAATGGCGGCAGCTGCATTCAGTGGGTCCGTAAAGCAGGGTTCGGAGGGCAGTGATCTTATCTTATTTATCTTATTTGGCCTTTTCAAAGTACATTCACTCCCTTAGTTTCCACATGTGCACGCCTCTCATCACATGCACTTCAAACACTGTCCTTTGTGGATTTCTTAATACAATGTTTACGCTTGAAGACTTGGTTAGAACACAAGCTGATTTTGTATCAGCTTCTCCGACTCACCGACTGTGCTGCTTTTACTGGTGCGGCTTTCCTACAGGAGCCAAGGACAGTCCCATGGAAGCAAACGCTTCTCCCGCCCTGGGTTATCAACAGGACAGCACCAAGGATATGTTTGATGCACAACGTAGTAAAGACCAGCGTCAGTTCCCAGTCTTAGGCTTCTAATTTTCCAAGGCTCATGAAAGTAGCGATTTCCAGAGGTCATGGGCACTTCCATCCTTGCAACCCTCTCCAGCCTCGCCACCTTTCTCCTTGTGTTGAATCACCATCTTGGAACTGCTGCTTTCTCATGGGCTTTTCTTCGCTCCGAGTGTGCTTTCGTGCTCCGCCTTTTATCCGTGTGGGGAAGTGTGATGAGAGTCAGGTGTGTGTAATGATTAGAAATTGCCTGACCAGGGTGTTGGGACATGTCAGGTTTATGGCTCTGGTGTTAGTCCGTTGTCGCTCAAGATGACGTGTCTGTGAGAAAGTGTTTGTGTCGGGAAACGGGGGCGGGTTGTGCTTCTAGGTATCCTACCTGGTTTGTGAAGGGTTTTGACCCATGCTAAATTAATAGACTGGGTAGATGTGGGGATGAGCTGTCGCCGCCCATCATTCCATCCCAGAGTCCAGGAGAACCGCGCAGTTGTGCACATACCAAAAGCGCCAGGGGTGAAAGGTGGTGGAAAAGGAAAAATAGCAGCACCTTTCAGAGCAAAAGCACTTTTAAATCCCCTATGTTTCTTTGAGGGAAAGCTCCAAATGTCAAGTTCAAACATTGCAAGATAGCTAATACCGGAGACCTTTGTTCAAAAATCCGTTTTACTGATGTCAAAAAGTTGCTGAAATCATGGGCACAAGACCACTCTAAAGATTCAACCTTCTTGTGGGGGGGGGGGTTCCACATAACCACTCTAATGTAAGGATGCCTATCAAAATAATAGCAAAAATCTCCTTTCAAATTCAAGACAACTCAAAAATGGATGCAGTACCGACAAATTCCACAAGGCGGCGCTAGCGGTCTAAACTCTGACAGGAGAACTGGCTGACAAAGGGACCTGAGTCAACTGGACTTCAAAGCCTGTGGGTTAATTAAAGAATCTTAGCCACCTGCTGTTCCCAGAGGCCAAGAGGCTGATAACTCTTAACACCCCAGAGACTCACAACAGGAGGCAGGATATCACATGGCCCTTCTGAGTGAGAGGGAGTAGGTCTCCCCTTCAGCCTGGAGGATAGAGACAATAGCCCCTTTCAGTTGAATGGGGTATGTTAATTTTGAGTGTTTCCTGTCACCAGCCCTCTGCCAGCAAGGAGAGACCTGTGATCACTGACCCACCCAGACTTCTGGAGGCGGACCCAAACACTTTGGGGAGTTGAATTGCAACAAATATTTTATTTTATAGAAACAGTGATAACTTATTGTAACCAAATGACAGGAATGTAGAACTTTGAGAGTCTTAGTAAGAGAAATGCTCTCACGATTTGAGTCCAAACTCCAATTTGTACCATGTTCTGGGGCAAAACCCCGCTAATTATGAATATTGTAGACACTGTATTTAAGCTAGAGACATGGAAAGTTACTGGGATATATGTGGAAGGGAAATGTACCTTTGTATAATTTTTGATGAAAATCCCATATTGCAAAACCCATTAAAATCGAAAATAAGTTGCCATTTCTGAATGCAAGCTCCTAGGAACGCCAGAGTCGGAACAGAGACTACCTTAAGCAAGGTGTAATATGTACACGTAATGTCAACCACTTGTGTACCTGGGAAATATGTATATGGATCAGAAATAGATTTGTGTGCACATTGACCAGGGGAGTGTCATTTCTGTAGGTCATAAAAATGACATCACTCTGACACACTATCCCTTCCCAAATCAGGGACCAAAGAATCTATTGACCTATCAAATCAAGAGAGGGGCAGGCTCAGTTATGCCACGCACACACCCACTTCCAAAACACATAAAAAGAGACTGCTGGGACAGGTAGAGAGATTCATTTTCCATTTCTGCGGAGCATTTTGACGGCCGACATCCCATCCAGACAGAGACCAGAACCAGTTACCCATAGACTACAGAACTTTGAACCTAGAAGGCCCACTGCAAGCAAAAGTATTCTCAGCAGGCCTTCAGAATCCAGCAAACCTAACCAAACTATTCAACAGCCGGGCGAGCTGTTTGAATTCTTTGCCAAGAACTTTTGCCGGAACCGCAGACCAGACCACTGTGAGCAGAACCAGAGATCCGGATCGCTGTGAGCAGAACTGGTGCCTGACTGACCCACCGAGCAGAGAGAACCGCTGCTGGACGTGTTGACCAGATCCGTGACGAGGCCCATTCTTTTCAAAATTAGGAGTGAGTATCTGCCAGAACTGTGCAGAACCCAATCTCTTAGTTAAAATAATCTAATCCAAACTATTTTAACCTAATTAGAACAGCCGCCTAGAAATCGTGTCATCTGTCATTTTTAAAGCTGCACAACTGTCACCTGTCAATTCTGCAGCTGCAAGCTGTCACCTGTCATTTTGAGTTTACTTTAAATCCGAAAAACTACCTTCACAAAATCGTCCATATCTCTGGAACCGTTTGTCCTTTCCTCTGAAAGCTTAGAATCTAAGCTTTCCAACAAGCCTAGAACCAACTTCCTACTCCTTATACTTTTACCGCAATCGCGATTTACGCACTCGCAAAATTTACTGCGATTTGCGATTTGGCCTGATTTCGTCATCTGTAAAAAGATAGCCGCTTTTGCCTGAACTGCTAAAATTCGTTTGCAACCTAATAACCATCCCTGAACTGATTTAAAGTGTCTACCACTCACCCTGAACCTCCTATAGGGAATTAAAAGCAATTTTAGCATTTTCACTTCCTTGCCACCACATTACAAAGCACTCTTGCCCGTGTTTTAAAAAGCATACCTGTTGTCTAAGCTTGCTGGGGGGGGGGGACCGAATTCCGTATTGTATTTGATTGTATTCCTGAAGACTGTGTGTGTTACTTCCATCTCCTTGCATTGCATATAGGGGGGGGGGGTGAATTGCCAACAGGGGAAAAGTGAACATATTATCTCTTGTGAAACCATATCAGTTTATTTTCTGTACTGCATTTATTCTGTCGGGGGGAAATTCTGCCGGGGTCGGCCGGGCCGTCCGCAGACCTCCGGGCAGGGAGGCCCCAACTCCTCCCGTATATCCCAGATGAGATAGAGTATGAGACACACACAAGGAGCAAGGCGACTCTGCTGTTTATTATGCAAACGGCAGGGATGGGTCGAGGAGCGTACGCGTTCGTCCTGACACACACATAATCGTGGGGCTCGCAGGCCCTTTTTACTGCATTATGACGCGCTACTTGCGTCACTTCAGAAAGTTAACAAAAAACCTATCGCCACTCTTAATTGGTTACTTGAGTGGTAGGGTTAGTATAGTACACATATAGAGAATGATATTAGTGGACAAGGTGTAGTCAGGTGGTATATCTGGGTTGTCCCTATAATTGGATACATAAGAATTGTTACATGAAGGCTCCTGAGGATTGGCTAATGTTACTGACGTCTGAGATAAGAGCCCCATGTTCTGATTGGTGCATCCGTGAGCTCCCCAGCCTGGGACCACCGTTGTTCCCAGCTCTCGGTGTACCTGTGTTTGCAACAATGTTTCAATATGGGTACGTGCAGACAATGTGAGGATTTATTCATAGGTGGAAGGCTGACCGCTCCCACTGTAGCAGGTGTCCATTGAGCCTTTCAAGTGTCTCGGCCTGTGTCTCGTAGTGAGGGACCCAGATGCCTTTTCTCTCCTGGGTTTTGGCATCTCGTCAGATTCGGCTTGGTCACGTGAGGCGGGACCGTGTTTGAGGCAGAATTCTGCACAATTAATATTGCTTTTCCACTGTGTGTCTGGTTTAATTTGTAGATATGACTTTAACGTTGGTACGCAGAGTGCGAGGTTGCAACATCGTGCCTTTGATGATTTGTTCTTGGATGTGGGCTTGCAACATTGCGACCTTGGCTGGTTGCTCCATCGGGTTCGTTCTGCAGGATCAGCAACCTGACTCTTGCTTTGTTAATGCCCACGGGAGCTCTTGTTTGAGGCCTACTCGGGCCTGGTGCTTAAGTAGTCTGTTTGGTGCATAGGTGCTTTAGATTATAGTAGCATACATTTCCATGACCAGTATCGTGTTTCCATTATACCTCTCATGGCGGTAACGGGTTTCAAGGGAAGCGTGAGCAAGCGTTATAGATGAGTTCATGATGCATCTTGCGTTTCTGCATTCTGAAAGCCTATGTAAAAATAATAAAGATGCACGTCCGTGAATATGCCTGTCGCCTACGTCAGAGCACTGAGTATGTTCTTCGTGTAGATTGGTGTGGAAATGTTAAGTGTGTATACTTGTACAGATGTGCTTCCCGTTGTCTAGGTCGTCATGGCATCTCTAACGACGTGTGGTTTTTAATCTAGCTGATCCGAGCCGCAGGTGTCGGCATGGCCAGTGCGGGCTGTTGGGCAAGCAGGTGGACACATCCGTATGTTCCTGTACCAGGGTACCTGGTCGTCTGGTAAATGGACAAACTCTTCTCGCGGCGGGTGTCTGGGCCGTGACCCTCTAGGCCAAGCGCGAGAGGTGAAGGACGGGAGCCTGGTCTTCCATTCTCCCACTTCAGTCCCCCCTCTGGTCGACTTGTCGACCACAAACATATCCTTCTCGTTATCTCCTCTTACTCTCCATATCTTAGTTATCCCTCCGAGATGTCCATAATGGTTCACATGATCTTCAAATGACCAATACATGTATTCACATGTTCCTCCAGGAGTACAGTATACCCATCTTCCTATGTAGCTCCTGGGGTTCCTTGGGTTCTCGATCTTCACTGATGGTGGGTCTAGATGATTGGTGATGATTTGGGTGCGCAACTTCTCCCTTTCTTGTATTATCACACCTGTATGCTGGCCGTCATCTGCTGGCATTAAGGGGTGCATTCCCACCATTTCCAGCAACTCGTCAGTCGTGCGTGCCTTCCGGGCCTTCCAAAATCTAATTATGATCAGGGTGGCTCCAGCCAAAATAGCACATCCCACTATTATTTTCAGTCCATCTGACAGCCAAGATGGCATCCATGACCATAATAGTGAAAACCAGCTCTTATCCTTGTTTACACCGTTACTTTCGTCCATCATTTTGGAGTGCATCTGGGCCAATTGTGAAACTGCTTCTGTCAGTGTACCATTGTCAGCATCGTTGGCAGGTATGAACGTGCAGCAAGATTGTCCTATTTTTGCACAAACTCCTCCTTCCATTGCCGTGAGAAGGTCCAATACATATCTGTTCTGGAGTGCTACCATCCTGACAGCTCGCAGCTCCTCTTTAATTGCGTTGAACCCATTTACTGTTGAATTGATGGTCATCATTAGTTCCCACCTGGTTATTTGGAGCCATTTTGCGTTTGCGTATGCCTGCAGTCCCGGATGTATTATTGAGGAGAAGAACATTGCTGCTCTGCTGAATAGTCTGTGCTCTGGCGGTATTGATGTTAGTTCCGTTTCCGACCTTCCCCACAGGTAATTTCCTGTCAATGGCTCTCCTTGTCTTTTTCTCCTATTTAGGACAGTATCATTGCTGTTGGTCCTGTTTCCTTGCTCCTTCTGAAGTGGTGCAGATCTCTTTCTTCTCTTATCCCCTTCATCCATTTTAGGAAATTTCGCCACATCGACATGCTTCTTAGGTACCACTAGTGATGGTACATTGACGTGTACCATTGTGCACACACCATTCCACAGGGGAGGCAGTGTATGATATGCCTTTTCTCCGCAGGCCCAATAATGATCCATTATTACTGCTGTTCCCGCTCCCCCCTCAGGCAACTCCATCACGCTTGCACAATTGGTGTTATATCCTACGTCCACCTCTCCTTTATGCTGGTAGCATACTTTAGGCGCAGTCAATGGTAGTATAGTTATCGGGTCTTCATCTTCTTCTACCCACGTGAGCATTGGTACATACTTGATCCACGTCGTCCAACATCGATGATTGTGTGTCTCGATAGTTGAGATAGTTTCTTTTGTTACCATGTTGCTGCCAATCACTCCTATCTCCCAGTTGTTGCCCAGGTACACTTTTCCTGTTATCGTCAGTAGCGGCCTCTCCCAGCATCCTTGTTTACCCGGAACTTCAGTTGCGTACCAATCACATGGTAGATACTGCAGTGTTACCTTCTTTGTTTCTCCTTTTGCAGGGCCACTTGTTATGTACCTGAATGCTTCAGCATGTAAACTGGTCTTGTGATAACTCAGATAGGTCTTGAGGAAGTTGTTTTCATATGGGTATGAGTCTCGTGTCTTCCATGTCATGTGCACTACTGTTCCTTGAAACCTTCCTTTCGTTTGGAACAGGGCCAAATATATTATGCACTGTGCTGTTTTTTCATCTATTTCTGTGGCAACAAATGTTCGTGAAGCGCTCATGGCGTATGGTATTAATGAGCAAACGTAACAGCTATCCTCAGTTGTCTGCTTACCAATGCGGGTCATGTGCTGGTACCATATGTTGTTTGTGACGTGTGCTGAATCTTGTACATAATTATCAATACCTTTATTGTCTGAGTATGTGCTGCGTTTAACTCTATTTTGCTTGGGTGCAATGTTACTATTACCACCTGACGTAACACCTGTTGCAGCAGGGGACGGGGGTATATTAAGTTTGGGTGCAGCAATAAAATCAATAGCATAGCTGTACTGCCAGACAGAGGCAGCCAAGAATCCGGTGATCATAAAAATCCCTATTATTTTTATTACATATGCTAATTTCACCGGCATTTTGCTCTTACCTTGCTGCGGTCCTGGCAGCTTATTCTTGCGACGTTACAGTTGCCCGCCTAAAAATTCTCAAAAGTGCTCGTTATTAAATGTTAGTTTTGTTTCCTTTAAGCTCTCCCTATCAAGTGGTCATTCAGTGCCCAGGCAAAGAGCTGTTCCCACGCTACTCTAAGTGATGGGTCTCTTAGGACCGGCAAGTATGGGCGGAGGTGGGGCATGTAATATTCTATGGCCAGGAGGAAGGCTGTGTAGTATACACGTACCCTTCTCCTTTTTAAGTATGTTGGCCTCTTTATTTCGTATACAAATTGGTGTGACAATTCTTCTGGGTAGTTATCGTCTCGCAGCACCATCTACACCTGCACACTGAACTTGTTAATTAGCTTTTCTTAACAATACAATATTACGCAGTTCCTGTATGTGCGAGAGAAAAAGAGAACATTCACGTGTTTACATGTGTATTGGTGCAAGCAATGTCCTTCAATTTTAGTTACAACTGTACTTAGCAGTCAATGGGGGGGTTTGCGCTCAGATGGCGGAAGTATTTTTACTCTTTGAGCGAGTGATCATGGGGTGGGCAGTATGGGGGTCACCCCCTTCTTCGTCAGTTATTGTCTCCGAGGGAACAATTGGGTCGTTGTCTGTGGTGGAACTTTCTTCCGCTGTCGGCGATGTTGTTGCTGTTCTTCCAACGGACCTGTCGTTGGCGCTGGGGCGGGTCTGCAGTTTGTAAATCTTTACGTCATGTAGGTGGTTCCAGGCACGCTTATCCTTTAGTTTTACTGCTCTTGTTGATACGTCCTCTACCAGATGGGGGCCAGTGAACCTCTTCTGGTTCCACTTTCTATTGAAATTGCGAAGTAGTACGTGGTCACCTTTGGCAAGTTTGCACGAGTTCTCCTTTCCCAATTCCGTACTTTCGTCTTTTTCTTGATTGCTGGTAGACCCGCCCCGTGTGCGCTCGAGCTGTTGAGACACAAACACGACACTAGTAATCAAAGAAGACACATATTGATACATTTCATCACCTAACACATTCGCTGAACTTTCGTGGTCGGTGAATACCCTTGATGTTGGTGTTAGGGGAAGGCGCATTTGACGTCCAGTTACCACTTCGTGAGGGGTGAGGTGGTGGTCGGACCCTGGCCTGTTTCTAAGCTCAAATAATGCTAACGGAAGGCAATACAACCAACTTTTCTTTGTTGTTTGTTGTATTTTAGCAATTGCCTCCTTCAATAAGCCATTCAGGCGTTCACATACACCATTAGCCTGTGGGTGGTATGCACATGCAAATTTGTGTTTAATGTTCAGCAGGGATGTGATATGCTGGAACATTTCGTTTGCGAAATGGGGGCCATTGTCTGATTTTAGCACCTCGCACACTCCCCATCTGGGGAAGACCTCCCTTACTATGAATTTGGCTGCTCTAAACGCATCAGGGTGTGAACAGGGCCCTGCTTCAATCCATCTAGAAAATGGGCATACTACTACAATCATATACCTATTGCCTTGACAGATGTTGATCATATCAACATAGTCAATGTGAAGGTGCCGAAAAGGTCCTTCTGGCCGGGGTATGGTACCTCTTATCACTTTTAGAGTATGACCGGCCGTAAACTGTTGACATGTTAGGCAATTGCTGATAAAATTTGACACATGGGAGGTTAACTCGGGACAAAACCAATCTTCTCGAATTCGTGCTGCAATTATTTCCTTGCCTGTATGGGCAGGGTGGTGTAATTGGCTCAAGGCGGTATTTAACAGTGTCAACGGTATTACAACTTTCCCAGTGCCACCCTGGCGCCATAGTGCGTCGGTTGGTGACATTGTGCATCCTCTTTTCACCCATACTTCTTTTTCGGCCATTGGTGCAGCCGCTTGTAGTTCCATAATCTGTGTGGCTGGGAGATGGGTGTACCCTTCTCTTATTAACATCTCCCTAGCTATTCCCCTCCCTCTCCCTCTCTGTGAGTCTGTGGGGTTCCATATCTCACCAAAATATGCAGCATATTTCGCATGTGCGTCTGCTGCTGCATTTCCTTTTGAGACGTAGTCTTCTCCATTGGTGTGTGCGGTGCATTTTACTAGGGCTAATTCTTGGGGGTCGTTTATTACTTCAATTAGTTCAGCCAACAAGAGGGCATGTTGTACTGGAGTGCCATCAGCTCTCCTAAACCCTCTTCTTCTCCATTTTGATAGCCCTGAGTGGACAGTGGATGTAACATATGCACTGTCAGAATATATAGTTACTCTTTTATTAAAACTTTCCTTTAATGCCAATATTAGTGCAACGAGTTCCGCGGCTTGAGCAGAGTAATGCTGTGGTAATTGTACACACTTCATAGCCACACACACCGGCGCCTCCATCATTTTTACTACTGCTGCCCCAGTCCTTCGTATCCCATCTCCTTGATCAATAGTTGATGACCCATCAATAAACAAAAGCTCACCTCCCTCTAGTGCGTTTTCTTCAACTTTCCTAGCACATGAGTACATTTCAGTTACTTGGGTGCAGTCGTGGGCGTAATCTCCCTCTTCAATTACTTCTGCTAGGAACCTTGCAGGGTTAACCGTGCTACATCTAACAATTGCTAGTTCAGCTTTAGACAAAATAATCTCATAACCTGATGCCCTCTGTGTCGTTAGTGTGGACTTTTATTCAATATCGCAAATAATGCATGTTCCACAAATAGTGTAGTTGGACACCCCATAGTTATTGCTGATGCTTTTTCTACTGCAAAAGCAGCTGCAGCAAGACCTTGTTCACAAGAGAAGTGTCCTAACATTATAGGGTCTAAGTGACCGCTGTAAAATGCTACTGGTTTATAGCCCATGCTAGTTTTTTGGGCCAATACTGCTTTCATCACTGCTGAGTCGCAATGTGAAAATATAAAGAAGCGCCGCTCGTAGTCTGGGGATGCAAGTACTGGAGCAGTTGATATCGCGTCTTTTAATTCGTCAAATGCCTCCCTCATTTCCATAGTCCATCCCAACTTTTTCTCCCCCTTATTTGCTTCCTTCAAACCCTCAAGCAGGGGTCCTATGTATGAGCTGTAATCAAATACCCATGCTCTACAGTAGTTGCACAGCCCCAGAAATTGCTGCAGTTCTCTCACAGTCTGTGGCACGGGAGTGCTTGAGATGGCCTGTGCTCTTTGTGGTGCAATCCTTCTTCCATGTTGGGATATCAGTTGACCAATGTAAAGTACCTGTTCCTGACAGTATTGTATCTTTTCCATGTCTACCTTGTACCCCTTTTCTGCCAGTATCGTCAACATTTTTAAGGAGTCCTCTCTACATTTACTTTCGTTTGTACTGCAAATTATTATGTCATCCACATACTGTAACACTGTGCTTTCCACCTCAACGTTACCCAAATCCATCTGTATTACTCTATTGAAAATTGAGGGTGATTCACAATACCCCTGTGGTAATCTGGTATGTTTCCACTTTGTATTTCGGTAAGTGAAGCTTGTCAAATCTTGTGAGTCTGGGTGTAATGGTATTGAGAAGAAAGCATTTTTAAGGTCAATCACTGTAAATCGTGATGCTTCTGCTGGAATGCCACACAATATTGTGGCCGGGTTTGCTGTTACTGGATACTCTGCTTCTACTATGTTGTTCAAGGGTCTGAGGTCCTGTATGAAGCGCCAAGACCCCCCTTTAGCTTTGCGCACCGGGTACACAGCTGTGTTACATGGTGATTCTGAGGGGACCAATATGCCATTGTTTATAAGGGCCGTTATGGTTTCATATATGCCCTCATCTGCCTCTTTTGACAATGGGTACTGTTTCACTCTTGGCAGTATGGCACCTTTTTTCAATTTTATCCTTACACCCCCTATGCTTTTTATGCATCCCACGTCATAAGGGCTAATAGTCCATAATGATTTGGGCACCTTTGACATATCCTCCTTAAAAAATGGGACTGGGGTGCCTGCGGGTGCCTCAAGTGCCATTGCAATTTTCTGTGCTACTTGTTTGTAAGCCACTCTTAGCCATATTTCTACACTCATCATGAACACCATTTCATTTTCTTCCTTTTCTTCTGAGAACAGCTCTTCATCTGACACCTGGGTCAGCCTACATCCTTCTGCTAGTGCTATCACCGCCCTCCATGCTCTCCCTTCTTTATCTTGGGCGTGCACAGCAACATAATCAGCTGTTGCAATAATGCTCTCAATGTCCACTACAAACACCTTCCCTTCTAGTTCATTACCTGGTGTTTCTGGTCGGAATAGATAGGCTGCTGGTCTCCTCCATATTTTCCCTTCTATCCCTGGCATCCATGCAAATGCCATGTCTGTGCCATATTGGAATATTTCGCCATCTACTGGCTCCGCCCTAATCGCTGTCTGTCCACAGTATGCTTGCAAAATCTGTCGTGCTGCGAGCATGTTAATCCCTGGAGTAGAGCAAATTATGCCATCCTCTGTAAAGGAGATCGTCATGTTCAACCTGTTCATTATGTCCCTCCCCAGTATATTTACTGGTGAGGCACTATAATACAAAAGTGGAACTGACAGATCATAATCTCCAATAGATAAGGGAATGTTATCAGTAAATGGAACCAACCCTTTAGCCCCAGAAAATCCTTGGGTGTTCATGGCTTCGCCTGACATCTTAAATTTACCTTCCCTTATGCAAGACCGAGTTGCCCCGGTGTCAACAAGAAATGATAATTTTTTGTCACCTATCGTTACCTCTATGCGTGGTTCCTCCGCACTATTAGGTGTTACTGACAGGATGGGACACACCAAGGCCGTCTGTGGGCTGGCCTATTGGGGGTACAATGATTGGCCATTCCCTGTGTAAGGGTTGTGTCCCAACACCGTCACCCCACCCAATTGTGTTCGTTCAGTTTGGGGTGGTGGTTGTATTAACGCCACTTGTTGTTGTGGCAGTGAATAGGTTTGTGGCTGTCGTGTTTGTTGTTGTTGGTCACTCCCTTGTTGTGACATCTGCTGTTGTTGTATGCCCTGCTGTTCTTGTGATGTCCTAGGTTGTGCTTGTTCATTCCATGCTGGTGTTCCTGGCCTGACCCTACATGTACGTGACATGTGTCCTAATAGTCCGCAGCTCCAACACACGGGTGGTTCCCTGTTTTGCCATGGGAAGCTCCCTGTGTTGTCCTGGTATACGGGTTGCCCTGTGGGGTAGTAATTTCTAAGTCCCCCAGCCTGTTGCTGGGTATTATATCCATATCCTCTCCCCCTCATAAACCCTCCTCTCCCTCTGTTATAACTATAATACCCAGTTCCTTGCATTGGGTACCCTCCTCCCATGTTTGGTGCGTGTAATTGCAGAGGCGGCACTTGCTGTATTACACCTTGTGGAGGCGTTATTTGAGCTGGATCTTGTGCAGCCACTACTTGCGTTGGGCTTTGGGCCATTGGTGTGGGCGTAGTTATTAGTGCCCCTTCCATTGTATATTTAGTAAGTTTTTTCTGTACTAATTTGGCCTCTTCTGTTTTCCTGTCCTCCTCCTTTTGTTTCATTTTTCCTTGCCATGTCCTGCAGTGATGTACTATAGTCAGTTGTATTTCTGGCCATGGTTTTGCTTCCATTCCCACTACTTTCTTTAGTTGTTTCTGAACTCCTTCTGGGAGCCCTTGTACTAGTATATGATAAAATATGGCTGGTGTTTTGTCCCATTGTTCTCTAGTTTCCATGCGCCACTTCTCTTGAATATCCTGGATATAATCAACAGGATCCTCATTTTCACCCATCTTACGGGAAGTAATGGCTCCTATGTCTGATGTGTCTGGGTACTGCACTCTCAGTGCCTGCCATAGCGCATGTCTGCAGTTTGCAAATGGTGCCCCATCATGCGATGTGTTTGTTATTGTTACCCCATGGAATCCCGCTCTTTTCCAAATGTCATCCGCTCTATCCCCTAATATTGATATTAACAGGCCCTTCACATCTCCTACTGCCAGTTTCTGTCCTGCGGTGTGTTTTTCCATTTCATATATCCACTTACCCGCACCTCCACTTAGTGATGGGAGCCTACATTTTATATTTTCCTTATCCGTATGTTTCCAAGGTACATACTGTGGTCTAACCCCTCCTCTCTCCAGCAGTGGCATTAAATTCTGTCTTGTGTCACCCTTTACGCTCCATGATATTGAGTCTTCACACCCCTCCTCTTCCCCCATTTCTTTTACTACTTCAAATTCTTCCTTACTACCTCTTCCCCTACCTCCCTCTTCTTCCTTCCCCCTTCTTTCATCATTTCCTGTGTTCAATATGGGTATGTTTATTTGTCTGTCTTGCCTGCGACTAGGGAGGTCCCTAAGCCGACATGCATAGGGTGTAAGTTCGTTCATGAAGGGTGCGAGCTTTATTCTTTGCAGAGAGCGTGCGGTGGTTGAACATGTAGGTAGTGACGTGGGAGGGCGGCGTGATGGGGATGTGGGTGGCGTGGTTTCATTGGTTTGTGTTTCCCCTATTCTTTTCACTTCCTCCTTACTTCTCTCCAGCTCCTCCCATCTTCTACTTATCCAGGGCGAATCTATGTTTGTTCTAGTGAGGTACAGTTTATCTAAGCTTTCCCTTTCACTCTTTCTTCCATCCTTCTCCACTCCTCCTTCCTCCTCACTGCAAAAATCATTCATAAATGGCACCCCCCACTCTGCCTTTTTTCCTTTTATTGTTACCGTTTTCAAATCTATTAGGTCTCTTTCTCCCCTTTCGTTGTTAACAACTGTCCCCCCTAGTGCTGATGTCGTTGCTACCTCCCTACTTTTATATACATCTCCCCATCTTTCACTCTCCCAACCCCTCTCTTCTCTTCCTCCTTCACTCCTCTCCTCCATTTCCCTACTATTTTCCTCCCTTTTCCTTTTCAACTCCTCCATTACTTCGTTGCTCATCTGTTCCAATATCCTTTCATCCTCTTTCTTCCTTTCCCATTTCACCCTTTCTCTTTCTACTATACTCTCTATTACCTTCCCCTCTTCATATTTCTTAGCTGTCTCCGATATTATCCTCCTCCTCCATAATTCCATTTCCTTTTCCTTTTCTTCTTCTTCCTTCTTCTTCTCTCTCAGCACTACTCTTGATACCCTATCTGCTGCTCCTTTTACCCTTTCAGCTTCTCTCTTTTGTTCCTCACTTCGTTCCCTTAATTTTTCCAATTCGTCCTTACCTTCTTTCCTTTTCCTCACTCTCTCTCTTTCCTCCCGCTCAAGTTGTTTGATCAGTTCATTCTGCTCATCCCTTAGTTCTGCTAATCTTTCCTCCAAAATCTCTTCCTTCTGCCGTAGTAGCTCCTCTCCCCTCATTTCACTCTCTCTGGCACTATCCTCTTTTGTTCTCTTCACCGCCTCCCTTTCTTCTCCAGTTAGTGAGCCTCGTAATTTCAACAATATCTGTGCAGCTACCCACTCATCGTTTCCTATCTCTACAGTCTGCTCTTCTCTAATCCTCCCTTCCCCCATTGGTATCTTCCCATGAGCCACATATGGTGGAGGGCTGTATGCCGGGTTTGAGTATCCTTCAGCCGCCCTTAACTGTCCTTCTATTTCTCCTAATTCTCTTAAAGGGTACAACCCTCCTCCCTCTGTTTTCACTCCCGGTGTTATGGGTATCTCATTGCTCAGTTCCTTTTTTATGTCGTCTGATTTATCAACCTTTTCTCCTCCCTGTCTTTCTTTCCCCGTATTCTTTGTACTTTCGCACTCCTTTTCCCCACCCGTTCCTTCTTTCTTAATCTCCTTTTCTTCCGGTGTTTCCCCCATAGTGAACATTCCATTTGGTCCTGGTCGAGACCCCTGGAACATCCTCCATAAGTTAAACACCTCCACATGGTTTGCCAACTTCTTCCCCTTGTATGTATTGTGCAGATGGTTCAGTAGTGAATGTTGGGCATATGGGTCGAAACTACCATTAGGCGGCCATGGTGTTAACATTTTGTTGTCTGTCCCCTGGGTCCACTCTATGCTATACTTAATTAACTTCTCCCTATGTGGTGGCAGTGTGGTGCATATGTGCTGTAGTGGGGTAGTGAGGGTGTTCCCCCACCCTCCCGACCCTCTCCCGTATGACATAGTTGCACTCCCCTTTTTACCCTTCCCCTTACTAGCAGTTTATAATGTACAACCTTGTATTTCTTACCTCGCCCCGCAAGTGTGGGGACTTACGACAATCCTTTGACAAATTATGCAATAATAATAAATATGATGTTATATTATATTCCTTCCCCTACAGCCCCCTGCGGCCGAAGCGCACGCAGCCCCCTGCGGCTGCGTACCCCTTACGACGATCTTATACAGTCGTCCTGTTTCTCCGTTCTCCTCCCCCTTTTACACTCGCCGTGGCCGGCGTTCTCCGTGCGCAGCCACGCCCCTTTCCCCTTCTTCTTTCGATCCACTGGTTTATAGTTTATCTCCGTATCAGCTCCTTTATCATGCTTCTCTTCCCCACCATTCTCAAACCCAAAATCCCTTGTGCTCGCGATATCCTATTAAATCCCTACTGGTGACGTCACCGATTTCTTCGAGCTACTGGTATATTCTTGTTATGTTCTTTAAGTTCAAAATACACTTGCAATCTACCCCGCTAACCCTACAGCTGTCTTCCTGTCTCTCCTGGAACAAGGTAATCTCATCAATAATATAACCGGACTGCGCACGCTGCGTCGCCTCGCGTGTGATACGCCCCTCAACAGGAGGGCTTAACCAGCCAATTATCTTCCGTTTTGGGCAACTATGTAGCTAGCTACCGGCCACAGGGAAACGTCATCTACCTATCGAGTTTCTTGCTCGAACAATAGGGAACCTCATCTACTCATTGATCAATAAATGTCAAGTCGTAGGAAACCACACACACCCACCCTCACACTTAGTCGCACTTTAAGCCATCAGTTTCTTACGAGCGGCTGCACGTGATGTTTTCGTGCCCCGCCCCCTCTCTCGCGTAACGTTAGCTGACTGTTACGAGCGGCTGCACGTGATGTTTTCGTGCCCCGCCCCCTCTTTCGCGTAACATTAGCCGACTGTTCTCGCACTCGTCTCACTACCATTCATTCCATTAGCAACGCTCAGTTAAACCTTCACCGCACATCTGGACAATACCTCCCTCCTCCTTTATTTACTTCCTCCCCCTCCCTCACAATTTCGCATTGCTTGTTGCGCGTGTCATGCTCACCAAGTTCTCTCGATGCAGGGCCGCTCGACTGCGTGCACCCTCCAAGCGGCTCGCCACCTCCCCTCGTCTGGACTACGTCTGGACACTCGCCGACCGCGGGCGGGATACTTCTCAACCGGCTCCCGAGGGCCAATATCCGGATTGCGCTGTCCGGTCTTCTCGCGGCTCCGCGATGGTCCTGTAGTCCTCAGAAGGGGGCAACGGCAGAGGGGGCCGCGCCGCCGGGCCTCCTCGCAACGGGAGTGCCTGGAAAAACTAAAAATAAAAGTTGATCTTAAACAGATCTCAGCAGTGCCTCCAACTTGTCGGGGGGAAATTCTGCCGGGGTCGGCCGGGCCGTCCGCAGACCTCCGGGCAGGGAGGCCCCAACTCCTCCCGTATATCCCAGATGAGATAGAGTATGAGACACACACAAGGAGCAAGGCGACTCTGCTGTTTATTATGCAAACGGCAGGGATGGGTCGAGGAGCGTACGCGTTCGTCCTGACACACACATAATCGTGGGGCTCGCAGGCCCTTTTTACTGCATTATGACGCGCTACTTGCGTCACTTCAGAAAGTTAACAAAAAACCTATCGCCACTCTTAATTGGTTACTTGAGTGGTAGGGTTAGTATAGTACACATATAGAGAATGATATTAGTGGACAAGGTGTAGTCAGGTGGTATATCTGGGTTGTCCCTATAATTGGATACATAAGAATTGTTACATGAAGGCTCCTGAGGATTGGCTAATGTTACTGACGTCTGAGATAAGAGCCCCATGTTCTGATTGGTGCATCCGTGAGCTCCCCAGCCTGGGACCACCGTTGTTCCCAGCTCTCGGTGTACCTGTGTTTGCAACAATGTTTCAATATGGGTACGTGCAGACAATGTGAGGATTTATTCATAGGTGGAAGGCTGACCGCTCCCACTGTAGCAGGTGTCCATTGAGCCTTTCAAGTGTCTCGGCCTGTGTCTCGTAGTGAGGGACCCAGACGCCTTTTCTCTCCTGGGTTTTGGCATCTCGTCAGATTCGGCTTGGTCACGTGAGGCGGGACCGTGTTTGAGGCAGAATTCTGCACAATTAATATTGCTTTTCCACTGTGTGTCTGGTTTAATTTGTAGATATGACTTTAACGTTGGTACGCGGAGTGCGAGGTTGCAACATCGTGCCTTTGATGATTTGTTCTTGGATGTGGGCTTGCAACATTGCGACCTTGGCTGGTTGCTCCATCGGGTTCGTTCTGCAGGATCAGCAACCTGACTCTTGCTTTGTTAATGCCCACGGGAGCTCTTGTTTGAGGCCTACTCGGGCCTGGTGCTTAAGTAGTCTGTTTGGTGCATAGGTGCTTTAGATTATAGTAGCATACATTTCCATGACCAGTATCGTGTTTCCATTATACCTCTCATGGCGGTAACGGGTTTCAAGGGAAGCGTGAGCAAGCGTTATAGATGAGTTCATGATGCATCTTGCGTTTCTGCATTCTGAAAGCCTATGTAAAAATAATAAAGATGCACGTCCGTGAATATGCCTGTCGCCTACGTCAGAGCACTGAGTATGTTCTTCGTGTAGATTGGTGTGGAAATGTTAAGTGTGTATACTTGTACAGATGTGCTTCCCGTTGTCTAGGTCGTCATGGCATCTCTAACGACGTGTGGTTTTTAATCTAGCTGATCCGAGCCGCAGGTGTCGGCATGGCCAGTGCGGGCTGTTGGGCAAGCAGGTGGACACATCCGTATGTTCCTGTACCAGGGTACCTGGTCGTCTGGTAAATGGACAAACTCTTCTCGCGGCGGGTGTCTGGGCCGTGACCCTCTAGGCCAAGCGCGAGAGGTGAAGGACGGGAGCCTGGTCTTCCATTCTCCCACTTCAATTCCACCTTGCATTTCCTTGAAACCATAAAGCATTTCAGCTACCTCATCCTCTATACTACTTCTAAGTAACCAAATCAGTTTACCAGTAGAACATTATCCATTGTTGATCACGGTCATATTTTAAGTGTGATATCCAATATTAATTTATTATAAAAGTGTGATAGATATATATTGTTATTTTTCTCAAATAAACCTTTTAAATTTGCAAAACAGACCTACTTCTTGGCTCAGTGGGGTCAGGGGGATTCTAAGAGAGGGGTGTTATATAAGGGTTGTCACCCAGAGTACATGAACTGGACCTAAAAATATATCAATAAGGGTTTCCCTCAGCATCCCAGACTAGGCATTGACTTAGCTATAGTGTTGAAGTGAAGCCGCTTAACAAAGTGGGGGCTCGTAGCTGGAGATTCTGGGTTAGATCTATCACTTGTGCAGATTAATACAGTGTGCTAACTGACAGGAGACATACATCCGGTCGGATCACCACGCTGTGTTACGCTGTAAAGCACTGCTCAAAGGAACGCTCTAAGGAAACGGTCTGTTTTGAAAAAATAAAATACAACTTCTGTAAGTCAGGAAGGAACTCAAATTCCAGAATGACTACACTGGTAGACATCAAAATAGCCAGAGAGCACTTCTTACATAAGCTATTTGTGTGAGGTGAGTGGACTCATCAGGACCAAATGGTCTGGTTGCAGGCAATCGTGCAACAGGTCACTGAAACAGGGTCAGATATATGGAGAGATCAGGGTCCCCTACATGTGGCCCTGAGTGAACTATATATGGCCTCTAAAGCTAAAGATGAACATAATAAGATTGCCAGGATAGCGGCATATTTGTACCTATATATGGGAGCCATACAGAATAAATGTGCTGAAGGCCAAGATCTGGCAAATAGGCAACAGATGGCGTTAGAGAAGGCCCAATCTGATCTGGACTCTTCTGAGCAGAGGCTGCTCAGGAGCCAGGAGTCAGAAAATGACAGCAGACAGTACATCACCGAAATAAAGGAGGATATGGATGTGCTGCAACAGGAAAAGGCTGACCAGGATACCAGATTTCTGGCCTTACAGAGGGAGTACCAAGAAGGTTTGGACTCCCTACTGCAGAGCCAGAAAAAGCTGTAGCAACAATTAGATTTCAATAGGGCATGTGCTGAGCAGGTAGTCACCCTGCAAAGCCACCTAGATAGGGAAAAAGAGGAAAGCAATACACTGATTTTGAAAGACCTGGATACCCAGGCAGAGTTTAACCAGGAGCGCCAAAAAGCTGGTGCCATCCAAAGGCAAAGGGACGACCTGCCGGCACAGATGCAGGCTCTTAGTCAGGAAAGGGATACCTTAGGCCAGGAAGTCTGCCACTTAAAAAGGTAAATGTAAGAAAATCACCTGGCCCTCCAGGGACTGGGTGACCTCCAAAAAGAACACCAGAACTTGTTAGAGCACACCAGGAGGGTGGAGGATGCTCTGGCGAGAAAGGAGCAGGCCAATAGGGACACAGCTCAGGAGGTAACCCTCCTGCAGCAAAGACTGGCCCAGTACTCCAGGGCCAATCAGGAGGCACAGAGAGAGAATGAGGCTCTCTGCCAGCACAATGATAGGCTCCAGCAACAGGTAGCGACGCAGGAGAGACTGATAGAGTCTAGTAAGGCCTTAACTGAGGAACTGAAAGCGCAGGCTCTTGCATTGCAACAGGGAGCAGGGGCGGATATAGATGAGGTTCGCTGGGAAAGAGAAACTCCTGAGCATAACCTCAGGAGCCCTAGTACCAGAGGCCTTCATCTCTCCCAGTCCCTGGACTCTGCCACCCCCATGTCACCTCGCGCACATGAGCCCAGGGCCACGGGGATGGCAGATTACTATCCAGCTAGAAGTATGGGGCTCATAGGCCAGTACCTCCCAGGAATGGATGGGCGGGCATCCGTGTATGGGCACCCAATCACAGTGCAATTCAGTGGGGAACCCCAGGAGAGTAGGCCCATTAAGGGCATCCTGAAAACCTCGCCCAGTCAGGTCAGTGGGGGGGTACCCATCAAATCCTGGCAGCAAGGAGGGATCTGAAGACTCCTCTGAGCATTACAGGACGCAGGAGACCAGGTACCCACATTCTGCCAGCCATTCCCAGGCTCGCAGAATCCGGGAAAACCTGGAAGATCAGACGGGCACCTCTGGGAGCAGTGCTTCTGAGTCAGAGGATGAATGGACCAGGGTTACCCGGACCAAAAGGGCCAATAAGGCAAAAAGGGCCTTGCTTAAGCACCCATTGAAACAAATAAAGGCAATAAGGAGTGTCATCACGCCTTATCATAAGAACGCCAAGTATTCTGTTTGGGAACACTTGGAGCTCTATGAGCAAATGATGGAGACTTTCCATTTGAAGGACAGCAGTAGCTGCATCCAGTACGTCAAATGGACGTTCTCACCAGAATACTCCAGTTTCTTTTCAGGGATGGAGGATCAAAACCATTCAAGGTGGTCCACATACAGGGCGGCCATCTTGAAACATTTTTCTGTGCACAGAAATCCTCAAGAGACTCGCAAGGCAGCCTACAATTTGCAATGTGGGGCGGATCAGGCCCCACAAGAGTTTGTGCAAGAATTAAAGCGTGCTTTTGCGCAGACCACCAGAAGGGTGCGCACGGATAGCAGAGAATTTATCAATACGTTTTTCCATGCCTTACCCAAATACATAATGACCCAGCTCGTGAGAGATTTTCATGAGAAAAGATCTTTAGACTGGGTCATTGAACAGGCTACCCAGATCTATGAGGTGCAGAAGCCCATCGAAAATAAAAATAATGCGCAGAAAATCCCCAAAACCAACAGCACCCCTGCTGCTGCCAAGGTGGCACAGGTAAAGGTCACCCCCGTTTTGGATTTGGAGATGGGGGGGCATAAAAACCTACCTGCACCTAATAATGCCAAGCCCAGAAGGCCCTCGGGCCTGTCACAGACAGGCAGTCGAGGAGGTAGTCCCACAAATGGGGTCCCTCGCTCCCCTGATTATGTAAGTTCCCGCTACAAGGGAAACCGACCCATCCTGGGTTATGTGTGGACTACTCCAGCCCAAGGGGGGAAATCCAGCCAAGCACCTGACCCAGGGAACTTCCCTCCTAACGTCCCCCAGGAGGTCAGAAATTCACCAAATCCTGGGCAGAACTTTTTCCCCAGGTATCCACCCAATTTCCAGCCCCAAAATCATCCATCCTTCTTTCCCCAATTCCCTGAGCCCAGACAACCTAATCCGGGAGAGGGGAGGCCAAGGGTGGAGGGGTACCCAAATCTTCCCAATCCGGGGTATTTCCAGAGAAGGGATAGCTACCCTTCCCGGGATCAGCCAAGGGGAGAAAATAGAGCCCCGTATCAGCCTGAGCGGGTTTCACAACTTGAGCGCCAGGTCCAAAATATGGCACGAGATCTGGGTCACATACTGAGGGCTCAACAGAACCCTCAGATGAGCATGCCACCGCAGAATGCCCCAAACTCTGGACCTGGTGCTCCAGGACAATGACGGGGCAGCACCCCGATAACCCACCGGTTCCCAGGGAGGAGGCACAAGGGGAAGTGGGGTGTAAAGCCTTGGAGGAAGCTTCATTCCCAACTTGTAAACAGCCCCTGGAAAACCAGGAACCGGAAACAAAATCTCCTGCCCCTGAAAGCCTGCCTCCCAAGGAGCAGAGGGGAAGGTAGGAGAAACAAAGGACCCAAACAGACCCACTTTGTGGAGGAGGTACAGGTCTTCCAATTTGAGGGAGAGGGATCCTCAGAAGATCCTGGGAAAAGGATCTTCTCCTTTAGAGATGGGGGAACTCCTCCCAAAGAAAAATCGGTCCCAAGGGATTCCAATCCAGACTGGGGAGATATGGAGACTGAGCTACCGCCGCCCATCATCTCATCCCAGAATCCACAATGCCAAAATCCCATGGTTCAAACCCATCCTGATGACTGCCTCCGAAAAGGGGGGGTGGCCCAGAACTGGAACCAGGGGAACCTACAATGGCTCTGATCTCCAGTTGTCAACTTTTTCTTTCAGATTCCCAAGACTCTCCACAGAATTCTGCCCAAATCTCTTCTCTCGCCATGTCCAAAACCAGAAAGTTAGCCCACCAGTTGTCCAAAAATGTGCATTATCTGTGCCCCCTTGAGGAGAAGGAGGGAAGATATTATGCCCCGGTACAAGTACAGGGGCAGGGTACAATTTTGGCGCTGGTGGACACTGGATCTCAAGCTACCCTTCTGTCCAAAAGGGCCTTTGATGAACTAAATGCAGGAAGGGGGGAGAATTACCGTATTCCTCTCACCTCTCTTCCTGGACAACTGCAGAACTTTGACAGGAAGGAAATTCCTCTCGAGGGGACTGCAGATTTGGACATCAAAATTGGGCGACACAAGGTGAAACACCTGGTCATAGTAGTGACTCCAGAGAGCACCCCTTTTTTACTAGGGAACGACCTCCTGAGAAGGTTGTCAACCCTAATAGATTGTGTAAACAAGGTCCTCTGGACCCAGACTAGCCGACCAATAAAATTAAAACAGAGTGTCAACCGTGTTAGTTTAAATGGCACCTGCCACATGGTTGAACAAAAATCTGACCAAGTAGAATTTCACTTCCAGAGCAACCAGATTCCAGACGTGACAGTAATAGCAGTAGGACAACAGACTGGTGGTGGGGGGTCCTCTCTATTTCTGAAAATCAACCTTCCTTCCAGTTTAAGGTGGTATTCCACACTGGAAGGAAACACTCTGAAATTCTTTACCAATCCACAATCAAACACTCCCATTCCTATAGTCAAGAAAGATGTGAAATCAGCTCAGAGCCTGGCTGATATTCAGCAAATTGGAGAGCAGTTGTTCATCCCTGTTCAGTTAAATAATGGGAAGGACTCTGTTCTCGCTCGAGTGTGTGTGAACAACGGTAAGAGCTTCATTAGCGAAGCCATGTTCTACCAACTCCCAAAAGATCCAGCCATTCCCACATTCAAACTGATAGACAAATGGGAAATGGACCTGGAAGCACCTAATTCCAAACATCTCCTGCCAAGCAGGTGTATGCTCAAAATCTCCATTGGCAACAAGAGCATAGTCCATAATGTTTGGGTCGTGCGAGACGTCACTGCCACCTTTTACTTAGGCAGTGACATTCTCAATCGCTTTGCCATTAGTTTGGAGCTAATAAACTTCAAAGCTTGGTCCCGATTAGCGGATAATCCCATGGGCTTTGATGATCCAGAAAAAGCATTTAGGTCAGCTCAATTGCTACCTTATGCAGTTGAAATTCAGATTAAAGAGGAAGTCACCATCCCAGAAAGGACCCGACAATTCTCCCTGGAAGTGAAAGTTAAAAGAGGACAAAAATTGAAAAACCCTGATGCTTACATACATCTAAATGCTTCTTTCCAACAGCAAGGGTTGGGGGTAACCCCAACTCCATTAGTCAACATAGAACATGACACCATTCCAATAGTGGTGGATAACAGCGACTTAAAGAGTATTACTCTAGCCGCAGGCACCATTATTGGAATGGCGGTTGATGACCGACATTTTTCCATTGATCTAGCAAATGAACTGTTAGGACCAATCCCCAAGGACTGTTTTGACAGTGATGACAACACAACACCTGACAGGATTTTCACCCGGCATGGGGGGAACTTCCTGGTGTACACTTCTTGCCCTTATGGTAAGGAAGATGTGACTTGTGACTTCAGGAGGGATGAGGTGATTTTCCAGGTCCATAAGGGCTGCCTTTCCCACCTGAAGCCTCCAGTCCAAATCAGCACTCTGACCAGGGACTTCTCCACCCAGCTGGAGGAGGCCGCTGAGATAGCCAAACCAGAAGTCTTTCCCGGCTTCAGGCAGATGGTGGAAGAGAGGGTCAACCTAGCTGATGCCTGCGTGAATCTGGAACAGAAGCAAAAGTTGAAACAAGTTTTCTTGGATTTCCAAGATCTCTTTGCGGTAGACTCATATGACTGTGGTCGCACCGACATCCACGCCACAACAATTCCCACGGACCCTGGAATGACTCCAGTGTTTGTGAAGCAATATCGTTTGCCTCTCGCATCCATGGAGTCCCTTACTGAAATAATTAAGAACCTTGAGTCCCGGGGAATAATTCGTCCAGCACACAGCACCTTCAATAATCCGGTGCTGGGAATATTGAAGCCAAACGGCCAGTGGAGACTCTGCGCCGACCTTAGGGAGCTCAACAAACGGGTCCATACTTCCCGATGGCCTCTGCCCTACATTGACCAAGGGCTGGCCCAGATTCAAGGGTCACAAGTATTTACTGCAATAGATCTGACCAATGGATACTGGACCGTGCCTGTCAGTACGGAGGACCAATACAAACTGGCTTTTACCTTTGGGGGCCAGCAGTACACCTGGACCCGGACTCCCTTCGGATACCTCAACTCCGGCAATGAATTCAACATTTTCTTACATAAGGCCATGCCCGACCTGGGTGCGAGGGGTAACCTGGCTTATGTAGATGATGTCCTCATCAAAAGTTCATCTGTGGAGGAACACATAGCGGAGATCCGTTATGTTCTGACGCAGTTGAGGGCCGCCGGAGCAAAACTTTCCTTTCAGAAAGCACAGTGGTGTAGAACCCATGTTAATTTCTTGGGGCATGAGATTACTCCTCAGGGTCTCTGTCCCCAGGAAAAGAAAGTGGAAGCACTTCAGAAACTGAAAGACCCCACAACTCTGCGGGAACTAAGGAGCCTCCTTGGACTGACTAATTATAGCAGAAAGTTCATTGAAGGCTACGCAGAGAACACTAGACCCCTGATTCATTTCTTGAAGGGGGGGGTAGAGTGGGAATGGGGTCCAGAACAATCCGAGGCAGTAAAACAACTCAAAAGAAGCCTCTCACAAGCGCCTTGCTTAGCTTACCCTGTCAGAAACAAGGAGTTCTTCCTGGAGACAGGGTTCTCTAATACGTGCTTGACGGCAGTATTATACCAAAAGCATGACAAGGTCAATAAAGTAATCTCCTATGCAAGCAAAACTTTATCCTCTGTGGAGGAAAAATTCAACGATTGTGAGAAGGCACTCCTGGCAACGGTGTGGGCATTGAAGAATTACCGCCCGTTTATCCAGGGGGAACACATCATAGTGGAGACTCCACACCAGACTCTGCAATATCTCCAAAGTGACAGAATCCGGGCCGCAAATGTGAGTAATTCCCGAATTACTTCCTGGATTCTGTCAATGCAACGCTTTCCTGTAGAGGTCAGATATGGCCAAAACAAGAAGAGTCCCCTCGCGCAAGGTCTGGCTGACTTGCATGATTGTGCCAGAGAAAACTGTCTCGAGGACGAAAGTCTAAAAATCAAGGACAACATGGAGGCATACCTTAATTCCCCACACAAAGTCTTTGAAGAAGACAAGTGTGAGGGAATGCCCACTGTCTATGTGGATGGATGCTCTTACCATGTTGACAACAATGGGGAGAAAGAACTGGTGGCCGGCGTAGGGAATGCATGGGTGAATGAGTCCCCAGAACCCTCCGCTGGATACAAAATTGGTCCCCGAAGTAGTCAGGTGGCAGAATTGATGGCTGTGCATCAGGCCATTCTCACTGCTGTCCAACATCAACTCCACAAACTGGTCATAATCACAGATTCGGATTATGTACGGAACGGGTTCGTGGAGCACCTGGTTAATTGGAAAACCAGAGGCATGTTATGTGCTAATAACAAACCCCTCAAACATGGGAAGCTAATTCAAAATATTGATGATCTGGTCACATCGAATGGGATGACCATCTACTGGAAAAAGATCAAGGGTCATTCCAAAGTAGAGGGACCAGACAAAACTAGAAATGACTGATCAGCTGGGCAAAACTGGGGCCATCCAAGGGATCTAATAGAAATAGAGTCCCTGTTGGGGGAAATCCAAGTCACTGCTATCACTAGGTCCCAGACAAATGCTCACAATGATCTTTCAACTGCACAATGGAGTAAGGAGACCCCTGATGCTGATTTGATTACAGCTCAGAAAGGGGATCCAATAATTGGTAAATTTTACCAACACATTGAGGACCCTGAGAACTTTCCCCTGACGGATACCGATTACATTGGGAGAGAGGACCTAAGAGTGTTGATGAAATGTCCAAAAAGGTTCTGAATCCAAGACGGTTTGTTGGTAAGGAAATCCCAAGCTGGCCATGATCAGTGGGTGGTTCCTACCTCATTCCGAAGCCTGATGTTAAGTCACGCCCATGATGCGGCCACCGCCGGTCATAGGGGGTTTAACACAACACTTGAGATCTTAAGAGAGATTGCATACTGGCCACACATGGGGCAGGACCTCGACCAATACTTGAAGGGGTGTCTTGTGTGTGCACAATTTCAGCCATCATCCCTCACACACCGTGCACCTCTCCAAAAGAGGGGGATGACACTGCCATGGTCAGATTTGCAAATCGACTTTGTAGGCCCTGTAATTCGCTCGTCTAGAGGAAACAAGTACATGTTGACCGTTACATGCTTGTTTACCAAGTGGGTGGAATGTCTCCCAGCCCCAAACTGCAAGGCAGAAATGGCAGCTGCCCTGATAATTAACCACATATTTTCCCGTTTTGGTCTACCTCAAAGGATTGAGTCAGACAGAGGTAGCCACTTCACCAGTGAAGTAATGACAAAGATGTGAGAGATACTGGGGGTTAAAAGGAAGCTACACATTGCTTACAGGCCAGCTTCTTCTGGAGCAGTGGAGAGATTCAACCGAACCATTGTGAGCATATTAAAAAAGTTTGTGGCAGATTCTGGGCCAAGTTGGGATATCCTATTACCTCTGGTCCTAATGGCCATCAGATCTACCCCTTCATCTGCAACTAAAATGTCACCATTTGAGTTGATGACCGGACGCAAGATGGTGCTTCCCCAGCATCTGCTCTACAGGACCCAAGAGCAGACACTGATAAATGCCTCCACAACTCATGAGTATGTGGAGAATTTAAGGAAACACCTTCAGCATGCTTTTGCCTATGCTCAGCGGAATCTAGAAAGATCAGTTGATAGCATGAAAACCCACTACGACCTGAAGATCACCAGGAAGGAATATACTGTGGGAGACCGGGTCTATCTATACAATTTCCAAAGGAACCAGGCCAAACAGCGAAAATATTTGCCTACATGGAAGGGACCGTTTGAAATTATAGACAAAATCTCCCCTGTTGCCTACAAGATCCGCATCCCCAAAGGTAGTCTGGCGAAGGGGAAGACAAGTGGGTACATATAAATCAGCTAAAGTGTTGCCATCCCAGGCACACGCTGCAGCAACTGGAGGAGTCCTCTGCAATACCAGAGGGGACCGCTCCAGATTAATTCAGTTCCAACCCTAAAATATCCCACATATAGTATGTAAAATATTATGACGCTTGTAAGCCACTGTCTCTGAAGTATATCCTGTTTTTCAAAATTGGAATGCTATGTCTATTAAAGTATAAAATGTATATGTCGCCCCACTATATCAATAGTGGGGGAGAAATGTCTATGAATAGGTATTGCCGCTTTCCTTTGTCGTCCTAGGAGAAAGAAAACCTGGGGACTGGCCAAGGAGGACGCCCAGGGACCGGGAGTAAAGATCCGAGGGGCCCGGGGTACCGCCCAATATTCCCATCAGGACTGGCGAGGAGAACCGATCGATCCAACTGGGTGGAGGAAAAGATGCTGAACTGTGCCATCTACAGAATTGGAAGAAGATAATGTGGACATACTAGCGCAAGGGCTAAAAACCTCCTTTGCACCCGACTTCCCCTCGACTTGAATCAAAGCGTAGTCGGGCGGGGGAGTTTGTGAAGGGTTTTGACCAATGCTGAATCAATAGACTGGGTAGATGTGGGGATGAGCTGTCGCCGCCCATCATTCCATCCCAGAGTCCAGGAGAACCGCGCAGTTGTGCGCATATCAAAAGCGCCAGGGGTGAAAGGTGGTGCCAAAGGAAAAATAGCAGCACCTGTCAGAGCAAAAGCGCTTTTAAATCACCTCTGTTTCTTTGAGGGCAAGCTCCAAATGTCAAGTTCAAACATTGCAAGATAGCTAATACCGGAGACCTTTGTTCAAAAATCCGTTTTACTGATGTCAAAAAGTTGCTGTAATCATGGGCACAAGACCACTCTAAAGATTCAACCTTCTTGTGGGGGGGGTTCCACATAACCACAATAATGTAAGGATGCCTATCAAAATAATAGCAAAAATCTCCTGTCAAATTCAAGACAACTCAAAAATGGATGCAGTACCGACAAATTCCACAAGGCGGCGCTAGCGGTCTAAACTCTGACAGGAGAACTGGCTGACAAAGGAACCTGAGTCAACTGGACTTCAAAGCCTGTGGGTTAATTAAAAAATCTTAGCCACCTGCTGTTCCCAGAGGCCAAGAGGCTAAGAACTCTTAACACCCCAGAGACTCACAACAGGAGGCAGGATATCACATGGCCCTTCTGAGTGAGAGGGAGGGGGTCTCCCCTTTAGCCTGGAGGAGAGAGACAATAGCCCCTTTCAGTTGAATGGGGTATGTTAATTGTGAGTGTTTCCTGTCAACAGCCCTCTGCCAGCAAGGAGAGACATGTGATCACTGACCCACCCAGACTTCTGGAGGCGGACCCAAACACTTTGGGGAGTTGAATTGCAACAAATATATATTTTATAGAAACAGTGATAACTTATTGTAACCAAATGACAGGAATGTACAACTTTGAGAGTCTTAGTAAGAGAAATGCCCTCACGATTTGAGTCCAAACTCCAATTTGTACCATGTTCTGGGGCAAAACCCCGCTAATTATGAATATTGTAGACACTGTATTTAAGCTAGAGACATGGAAAGCTACTGGGATATATGTGGAAGGGAAATGTACCTTTGTATAATTTTTGATGAAAATCCCATATTGCAAAACCCACTAAAATCGAAAATAAGTTGCCATTTTTCAATGCAAGCTCCTAGGAATGCCAGAGTCGGAACAGAGACTACCTTAAGCAAGGTGTAATATGTACATGTAATGTCAACCACTTGTGTACCTGGGAAATATGTATTTGGATCAGAAATAGATTTGTGTGCACATTGACCAGGGGAGTGTCATTTCTGTAGGTCATAAAAATGACATCACTCTGACACACTATCCCTTCCCAAATCAGGGACCAAAGAATCTATTGACCTATCAAATCAAGAGAGGGGCAGGCTCAGTTATGCCACGCACACACCCACTTCCAAAACACATAAAAAGAGACTGCTGGGACAGGTAGAAAGATTCATTTTCCATTTCTGCGGAGCATTTTGACGGCCGACATCCCATCCAGACAGAGACTAGAACCAGGGACCCATAGACTACAGAACTTTGAACCTACAAGGCACACTGCAAGCAAATGTATTCTCAGCAGGCCTTCAGAATCCAGCAAACCTAACCAAACTATTCAACAGCCGGGCGAGCTGTTTGAATTCTTTGCCAAGAACTTTTGCCGGAACCGCAGACCAGACCCAGACCGCTGTGAGCAGAACCAAAGATCCGGATCGCTGTGAGCAGAACTGGTGCCTGATTGACCCGCCGAGCAGAGAGAACCGCCGCTGGACGTGTTGACCAGATCCGTGACGAGGCCCATTCATTTCAAAATTAGGAGTGAGTATCCGCCAGAACTGTGCAGAACCCAATCTCTTAGTTAAAATAATCTAATCCAAACTATTTTAACCTAATTAGAACAGCCTCCTAGAAATCGTGTCATCTGTCATTTTTAAAGCTGCACAACTGTCACCTGTCAATTCTGCAGCTGTAAGCTGTCACCTGTCATTTTGAGTTTACTTTAAATCCGAAAAACTTCCTTCACAAAATCGTCCGTATCTCTGGAACCATGTGTCCTAGGAAAGAGATTTAACTTTCCTCTGAAAGCTTAGAATCTAAGCTTCCCGAAAAGCCTAGAACCGACTTCTTATACTTTTACCGCAATCGCGATTTACGCACTAGCAAAATTTACTGCGATTGCGATTGCGATTTGGCCTGATTTCATCATCTGTAAAAAGATAGCCGCTTTTGCCTGAACTGCTAAAATTCATTTGCAACCTAATAGCCATCCCTGAACCATTGTTAGGGTTGACCTGAACTGATTTAAAGTGTCTACCACTCACCCTGAACCTCCTATAGGGAATTAAAAGCAATTTTAGCATTTTCACTTCCTTGCCACCACATTACAAAGCACTCTTGCCTGTGTTTTAAAAAGCATACCTGTTGTCTAAGCTTGCTGGGGGGGGAACCGAATTCCGTATTGTATTTGATTGTATTCCTGAAGACTGTGGGCCTCATTACACGGTAGGCGGTAAGGGTTTACCTGTACCGTTATTTTACCGGTACCGGTAAATCCTTACCGCCTTACTACGAGGTCCCTTTGCGGGTTGGGGAATTTAACGCCTGCTTTTTGCAGGCGTTAAAAACCAACCCGCAAAGGGACCAAGGGAGCTAATTACGGTACCACAATTTGCAGTGCCGTAATTAGCACCTTCCCCTTTCACATTATGCCCTATGGGGCAAAAATGGGAAGGGGGAATTACCGCCCCGCCAACCTTGGAATGGGGCGGTAATTCCCCTTTCCACCAAGGCGGTGCCGGTATTTTACCAGCATGAACCATGGCGCTAATTGCGCCATGGTTCTCCGCCTACCGTGTAATGAGGCCCTGTGAGTGTTACTTCCATCTCCTTGCATTGCATATAGGGGGGGGTCAATTGCTACCAGGGGAAAAGTGAACATATTATCTCTTGTGAAACCATATCAGTTTATTTTCTGTACTGCATTTATTCCACCTTGCATTTCCTTGAAACCAAAAAGTATTTCAGCTACCTCATCCTCTATACTACTTCTAAGTAACAAAATCAGTTTACCAGTAGAACATTATCCATTGTTGATCACGGTCATATTTTAAGTGTGATATCCAATATTAATTTATTATAAAAATGTGATAGATATATATTGTTATTTTTCTCAAATAAACCTTTTAAATTTTCAAAACAGACCTACTTTTTGGCTCAGTGGGGTCAGGGGGATTCTAAGAGAGGGGTGTTATATAAGGGTTGTCATCCAGAGTACATGAACTGGACCTAAAAATGTATCAATAAGGGTTTCCCTCAGCATCCCAGACTAGGCATTGACTTAGCTGTAGTGTTGAAGTGAAGCCGCTTAACAGGTAGGATGGGGAAGGGGTTCCGCATCTCACCTTTCGGTGTCCCACTTCCACTCCCCGAAGACCCCTCACCCTGGTGATCCTCCCGCACTGGTCCACCCCCTGGAACTGGATCCAATAGCGATGGCCGAGTCCTGGCCACCTGGAGGACAAATACCTGGGGACTAACGGTTGAGACACCTTCAGTTTTATTAGTGAAACTTAACCAAACCGACCCTTTAACAACAGTTTTTTCAATTGATGTTCATATATATATATATATATATATACATATATATTTATATTCACTACACAAAACCAAAACTTTGTTAAGGGGACGTTATGGTTAAGTTGCCCTACCAAAAACCTGTCCACTTCACTAAAAAAACATTTCAAACGTGCCATTATGGTTCAAAGTAAAACCGAAAAACCCCTGAAATTCGCCAGTTATGGTAGGCTAAGCGACCATAACTGCCCACACCACTGTCCTCTGCTAACACTAACACCCAGGACATGAAAGATGGCATCACAAATGTCATTATTGACATCACTGATGACATCACATCACATTATGGTAAAAAAATTTTTGTGAATTTTAGGGCATCTTAACCATAACGTCCCTTTAACAAAGTTTTGTTTTACTGAATTTAACAGGTTTTCAGCAGAGTAACTTAACTATACCGTCCCTCTTGCAAAGATTTTTTTCTAAAGATGATCGGTTTACAGTAGTGCCACTTAACCATAATGTAAAGCAATTTCTGACTTATTTAAACATCTTGCAGAGAATACCACTTGACAATATGCTGGTGTACAGCACAGTAACGTGTCCCAGAATCCGTAAACACTTAACAGTAAAATGTTTGTGTCGTGGACAATGTGGAAACATATTTGATATTGATATAGGAACGTCCACCTGCAACATGTGCCTTGCACAGCGCCAACACGTATTGGTCATTATCCATTAACAATGTAGTGCACATTGCACACTTTCAGCAAAAGTTTTAGTTATCTGAAAATGACATCAGCTAAGGCCATCCATCCTCCCCAGGAAACAACAGCACTACTGTATTGAAGGAGCATGACAAACACTGCCCCAACCTTAGAAATAACAAACGCACAATATTTTTGCACCAACCACCGACTCCCCCATATCACTGTTTAATACGTCTTTCCTAATTTCCGTTCGAAAATGGCCTCATTAGCTGTCCTAAGCCATCCGTTAACAAAGTAAATGTTGCATTAAGAACCACCTTTCACAGTACAGGACATAGACGCAATAAGATTTGACAATAATACTATAGATCTGCAAAGCATTTGCGTGTGCTATGGAAAAATGAGATTTCTGGTTAAACAAAACCCTTTTTCAAGATGGTCACCATCGAAAGGGAAGGCGTTTGTTCCATACATAGCCTCTCTTCGCTTTCCATGACAGCAAGGAAAAAGCAACAGTATGTACCGTGACGCAGAACCTCTAAATAAACATACAGCGGCGTATAATGTGGTACTTTACATTTCGAAATGATACACGAGATTTTAAAAGAAAACGGTTACATTTTAGAATTTGGAAAGTACAAACAACTGTCATAGATGAACGGACTAATTGCATTTGCAAATAATTTGTAGCAATGACTCCAAGGGCCAACATTGAAAATGTTCATGGAGAGACACATGGAGTTCATTTTGCATACGCAAAGAATGCGTTTCTGTTGAAGCACTCCATTTGTTTGCACAGGTATTTCCAACACTGCGGCATCACCGTTGCTTTACACCACCATAAATGATAATAAGTCGCTCCTGGTCGCTAGTTCAGCGTAGGGACAGAGCGGACCTGGCCTGTCAACCCATAACATTATGATGGACAGGCACCCGGTCACCAGCAGTTGCATCTGGCGTGGAAAGAAGCCGTCACTCAGCATCTGAAAACCGTGGCACGCACAGTACGGCAAAATGTGTCTAAGGGGAAAACGTAAGACAAAATCTGTGTCAATACCCAACCTTTAAGAAAAATTTCCAAAACAGACACAAAGATTGTGGAAAATACTACACAAATATAAGTGGCCAAACAGGACATTTTAAAGAAGTATTAGAGTTCACCAATGGGACATATAATGACACCCTACAAACGCAGATAAACAGCACTCACCATAAGGGTTAAAAAAAAGGACAACTACACAGTGACATGGTAATTCAGTTATGGATGCAGCATGAATGGACAAGTGTTAAGACGGATTTCTGAACTCTGTCCTGGTGGCGCAGAAGTTCAGAAGGCCAACCTAATTACTTGGAACAGGGTAACCTCTGGACAAGCCAGACCAATCAAGGTAGCGATCGCGGCGGTCAAGACTAGGTCTCAAGAGGGGTGAGGGTGACTGAAAGCCCGCAGTGAGCACACAAAGCAAGAGCGCTTACAAACTACTCCAAACAGTTGTTTATATCAAAAATAGATACACATTTATTATAAGGCCTTGAAACTAATAACCACAGTAAAAGCAGCGGTATACAACGATATTAAACCAACACATACACTATCCACCCAATATATATACAGAATACACAGTTTCACAGTATTAGCAGCACGAAATATGTTATCCACCTGCAGGGGAAGGAAAACAGGCAGTGCGAACCAATGCGTGTGATATGTCCGCCTTCTGAGGCCCCTAGCTAGATGGTAGTCCAATCCCTACGAAGAGTGGAGCCTAGCGCTCAAAAGTACCTGCACACGCCGGTGCCACTGGGCAGAAGGTGAAGCTCTTCGGAGGACGTTGAACAGCTCTGTAGGGAGCTCTAATGAAGGAGAACACGGTCCGCGACTCTAGCGCAGCCTCCACTGTGAGGCAGAAGCGGGGCGCGAGTACGGACAAGGGGTGCTGTATTTACAGCGGGGAAAAGCAAGAGGCACTGCAGGAGGGCGACCAGATCCTAGCTAATCTACTCACCGGTCCCCGAAGCAAGCAGGCCCGAGCTCCTCCTCGATAGATGCAGCTTCTGGCAGGTTCTGAAGAGCAGGGAACGTCTCGTCGTCGTGCAGAGTAAAAAGACGTCCCGATCGAAGAAACAAGCACAGTTTTGTCGCCACAGCAGGGCAACGGAACGGCCGGGTGTATTCAAGCCAAACGAGCACCGCTCACCTCTAGCTTAGGGTTGCTAAGCAAACGAAGCGTGTGAGCGTGCCCCGGACTCAGAATACCACCCAACCTGTCGGCGATTACAGAGCAGGACTCCTTAGTAAGCTGGTCAGTCAACTGGATGGCCCAGAGACACTTCCGAAGGCTTACGGCAGGAGTTGATGAAGGTGCCGGGAATAGCTGGTCCTGCTATTCCAATAGGTCGAAGCGCCAGTACAGGCCTTCTTGTTCGATCTTAGGTGGAAAGGGCTTCACCGGACGACAGCAATGAGGAGCAGAAGTTCTTCAGGGGGGTCATCAGCGATTCCTCGGTCCAGCCTCGTGTTCGCAGGATACTTGGCTCCTGTATCCCTGGGTTCGTAAGAACTCAGGAGATCGACATGGTAGTGGTGTTTCCAGCTCCCTCTTATCCACGGTTCCCTTCGCGCCAAAACGGAGGGGAGCCAATGGGAGATCCGCTCATCAACACACATACCATACGTGGACCAATCACGGACCACAGTGGTCCCAGGCATTCACACCACCCTAGACTCTCTGGCACCCAGGATGTGTATTGGGACCAGACAGCCCAGCCCACATCCTGGGGGCACTCAAACGACATGTAGAAGCCCGCGAAAGCAACCGTGTTTCGAGGGAAACTACATGCCCAAATAAGGAAGGCCCCGGGTCGCCTGACCCGGGGGAAGGTAAAGGGAGCAAGACGGACAGTGGACGAGACAAAGGAGCCTCGTGGTCCGGCCATTTTGGGTAGCCGGGCCACCCTTTTGTGTTCGCGGCAAAAAGGTGCTCAGAACGGCAAAAGGAGCTCAAAATAAACCAAATGATCGCTGCCACCAGCCCAGTCCCTGAATGACTTGCACCGATCCAAAAACCATCCTATAAGAGTGTCTAGGGTCTGTAGAAGGCTAGAGACCCAAGAGAGCTGTAACTTAGCTTACAGTGCCCTCTTGTGTCGTGTTGCACTAAAATGGCGACACGATAAAAGAAACTACGGGAAACAGCGTTCCCCGGTACTGACTGTCTTAAGGGCATGTCAGTTTCCCCGTAAGAAAGGAGCGAAAGCCCAGAGGAGTACAGCAGAAGGCTGCACTTCTCTGGCAAAGTCAAGAAAACAGGTTGAAAACAATAGCAAAAAGTTTAGGGGTTGCCACATGGAAGGAAAGTTCCCTACAATAACGAAATCTTTCCTAACACTCGCCCCTCCCAGACTATGGACAGGGGGAACTAATCCACCCCTGGATGAGTCTCTTGTTCAGGTCGGTAAAACATTCTGGACAACCCATCAGCATTGCTATGTTGGACACCTGGCCTATGCTCAATAGTGAAGTCGAAGCCTTGTAGACTTATGGACCACCTAAGCAACTTTGGATTCTCCCCCTTCATGTTCATTAGCCACTTTAACGGCTTATGGTCAGTCTGCACAGTGAAGTGGGTCCCATAGAGGTAGGGCCGCAGCTTCCTTAGGGCCCACACAACAGAGAAACATTCTTTCTCTACCGTGGACCATCTGAGCTCTCTGTCCTTAAGCTGGCGACTAATAAAACCGATAGGGTGTTCCTTACCCTTCTCATCTACTTGTGATAGTACAGCTCCTATCCCAGTGTCAGAGGCATCCGTCTGCACGATAAAAGGTCTTTGATAATCAGGGGCCCTGAGCACAGGGGCCTGGCACAAGGAGTCTTTCAAGCCATTGAAGGCCTTCTCACACTCGTCAGTCCAAGTTACCTTCTTGGGTTTCTTCGGAGTTGTGAGGGCAGTCAGAGGAGCAGCTATGGTGCCATAGTCTGCCATAAAATTGCGGTAATAACCCGTGAGTCCTAAGAAGGCTCTCACGTGGGTTTGTGTAGTGGGGGTAGGCCAGTCTTGTACTGCTTGTACTTTACTGGGGAGAGGCTGTATCCTTCCTCCACCTACTTCATGCCCAAGGTAAACCACTGAGCCTTGTCCAATCTGGCATTTACTCGCCTTTATGGTCAAGTGGGCTTTCTGAAGAGCCTGGAGCACAATCCCGAGGTGTTTCACATGGTCTTCCCAGGTGGCACTGAAAACTGCTATATCGTCCAGATATGCAAGACAGAATTCGTCCAACCCATTCAACACATGATTCACAAGCCTCTGGAAAGTGGCAGGTGCATTCTTCAATCCGAACGGCATTACCCGGAATTGGTAAAGCCCGTCGGGAGTTGAAAATGCTGTCTTCTCCTTGGCATGTTCTGCTAAAGCTATTTGCCAATAGCCCGCAGTCAGGTCAAACGTGCTGAGGTACTTGGAGGCACCCAAGGTATCCACCAGCTCGTCAGTTCGAGGCAAGGGGTGAGCGTCTGTCTTGGTGACAGCATTCAGAGCCCTGTAATCCACGCAGAACCTCAATTCAGAAGTGCCTGCTTTTGGAACCAGAACCACAGGACTGGACCAAGGACTACTAGAGGGTTCAATCACCCCAAGGTCTAACATCTTGTTGACCTCGGTCTTAATATAAGACCGTACTTTATCCGACATCCTGTATCCCCTACTTTTGGTAGGTACACTGTCTCCTGTGTCAATGTTATGTTTGCACCAAGGTGTCAAACCAGGCGACTGTGAAAACAGGGGGGAAAACTGCCTAAGCAAACTTTTCACCTCAGCCTGCTGATCAGAAGTCAGGTGAGGGGCCACTCGGACACCCTCAACGGAGCTATCTGAAGGACCGCTTTGGAACAGGTCGGGAAGAGGTTCTGACTCCTCTTCCTCAACGTCTGACGCCAGTAGCAGTGCTGCGATTTCGACTCTTGGGACGAAAGCCTTCAGCCTATTTACGTGGAACACTTTTGGAGCCTGTCCAGGCCTTCCAAGGTCCACTAAATAGTTCACCTCACCCAGGGGCTCCACCACTGTGTAAGGGCCTGACCATTTGTCCTGTAAAGCGCGAGGCCTTATAGGGTTCATGATCAGGACTTGCTGACCAGGGGTAAAGTGAATTAAGGAAGCTTTCTGGTCGTACCAATGTTTCACCAGCGCTTGTCCTGCCTTCAACTTTTCACTAGCCAAGCCCATCAGGAGTACCATCCGTTTTCTGAGCCCTAGCACATAGTCAACTACATTGGTAGTAACAGGGGGAGTGGGCATCTCCCATCCCTCTTTGACGATGGCTAAGGGTCCCCGTACGGGATGACCGAACAGAAGTTCGAAGGGGCTGAAGCCAACACCCTCCTGTGGTACCTCTCTGTAGGCAAACAACAAGCATGGTAAAAGAAGGTCCCATTTCCTCCTCTGGGGCTCCTCCAGAGCCCCAATCATGCTCTTTAGCGTTCTGTTGAAACGCTCCACCAGACCATTGGTCTGGGGGTGGTATGCAGAAGAGAACTTGTAGGTGACCCCACATTCTTTCCACATAGCCTGCATATACTTCGACATAAAGTTGCTGCCACGATCTGACACAACTTCTTTAGGGAAGCCAACCCTAGTAAATATGCCGAGTAACGCTTTTGCAACTGACTTGGCAGTTACAGTCTTTAATGGGATGGCCTCAGGATACCTGGTTGCATGGTCGACCAGCACCAGGATAAACCTATTGCCTGAGGATGTTTGCGGGTCAAGGGGACCAACGATGTCGATCCCTACCCTTTCAAATGGTACCCCCACAACTGGGAGCGGTACCAACGGAGCTTGGATTGTCGCGCCAACCTTACCAGACAACTGGCAGGAGGCACAACTCCTGCAGTGACTTTCTACTTGCACCCCCATCTTGGGCCAGTAGAAGTGCATAGATAACCTTTGCTTGGTCCTCTTCATTCCAAGGTGACCAGCAAGGGGAACTTCATGCGCCAACTGCAGGAGGAAGGGTCTAACAGAAAGGGGAACCACCAACCTCCTATGGTCTCCTTCTGTAGACTCTGTGGGCTCACTGTACAGGAGTCCACCTTCCCAATAAATCCGATGCTTCCCAGGAGGTTCACCCTCAAGCTGGGAGCAGGCCTGTCTCCTTAGGCCTTCCAGAGATGGGCACTCACGTTGGCCCTTACTGAAGTCGTCCCTATCAGGACCTCCTTCAACTAACAAGTCTTTTAGTTCAGGATGGTCGTTGGGGTCGAACACTTCAGGCATCGCCACCTCCTCGTCAGGCTCGGGCGATTGACCAACTCCCTCCACCGCAGTGGTAGGCGAGTTCGGGGGAATATTCTCTTTCCCCCGTCGGGACTTGTTGACTCCTTTCGCCTTGGGTTTCCCCTTCGGCTGGGGCGGCGTATTGGACTTGGCCAATGCTGCCCGTGCTTGAGACCGTGTGTAGGGTCTTTCGGCAGTGTCTCCTACGAGCCCTAGAGCTCTGAGATCATTGCCCAACAAGACCTTTCCCGGGACGTTTCTCTGAATGCTCACTGGAATCCTAACTGCTGTACCATTTAAAGTTAGATTAACAGGGATCACGGGAAACATACGGAGGGGGCCGTCAGCCAACTTAGTGGGCATCAGAGTAGCTCTGGCAACTTCCTCTGAGTCTACCAAGGTAGAATCCACTACAGTTCGACTGCACCCACTATCCCTAAGAGCTGGAGTATCCACTCCATTGATCAGCACACTGTCTTTAAAGTAGTGCTTGGTATTATCCGGAATCCTAGCATACGCCTCTGCGACTTTAGGCTCCCAGGAACCCAGGGACACTAAAACTACCTCAGCCTCTATTCCGCTGGGAAATGAGTCTGAGGAGAAGGATGCTCCTGTAATCTCTTCTTCCTCGTAGGAGGAGAAGGCCAGATTAGCGGAGTGGACCCCCAAAGGTCTAACCTTACAACGGGGATCCCCCTTCACATGGTCAGTTGCTCCACAAGAAAAACAAGCCCCATTGGGTCTGTTTACGTAGGGAGGCTTATTATAACCAGAGTTCTGTTTCGGAGGCGAACCTCCACTACCCTGTGAGTTCTCGGATGGCTTACCCTTATTTTTCTTTTTGTGGCCCTTATGGGAAGAAGATTTAGCAGATTCCCCACCCTCCACATCTTTGGACTTTTTCCCTTCCTCCTGCTTACCAGGATGAGTTTTGTCCTTATGGGACACTCGATGTGACACCCATAAATCTGCTGCAATGGCCAGCTTCTTAGGATCTATCTCCTTCGAATCGGCCAAATGCTGCTTAAGCTCCGGGGAAGAAGAAGCAAAAATGTGTTCCAGCATGACCAGATTGATCATGCCTTCGAAGGTAGAAACCTTATAACCTTCAACCCAGCCAGTCAAGTTTTTCAGGGACTCAGCTACATACGACACCCAAGTACCACCTTCCTTTTTCTTATACTCTCTAAACCTTTTCAAATATTGGGTCGGAGTCTTCCCAAACTTTAAAATGAGAGTCTGCTTCAACATTGCAAAATCAGCGCGCTCAGCCTTCGACATTTCCATAATGGCACTGCAACCAGAATGGGGCAGTCTGCTGAGTAACCATGCAATCTTATCCGCATTATCAACCTCTTGAACCTCGCATGCATACTCAAACGCATTTAACCAGTCCATAATGTCATTTCGTTCCTCATACACACTGAGCAGATCTTTTGGAAACCGTGGATGAGAGGAAGCCCCAGAACCATGTCCAGGACCCTTGGACCCATTTGCGAACTGAAGCTTGGCCAGTTCCAACTGGTGATCCCTGTCTTTTTGTTTTTCTGCCTGGTCGATTTTCAGTTTGGCTATGCTGAATTCAAGCTCCTGCTGCCTAAACCGCAGCTCTTGCTTCTTGAATTCAAGCATAGCCTCCCCATCAACACTGGCAGAGGAAACGTTAGACATTACATCCTCCCTGTCCTCGTGGTCGTGATGGATCAGTGCAGCGGCAGAACCGTCGGTTCTGCCAGTGAGAGCAGCCCCACCACCTTCTGCACTGTCCTCGGAAGTTATAGCGTCAAGCTGCGCTTCTTGCCACGCCACGATTCTCTGGATCATTTCCAATTTAGTGCCTTGAGAGGAAACCCCTCTCTCCGCACACATCTTCTTCAATGTTTCAGATTTCGAAGCATTTAAGGTTAATAAAGTATTCGTTTCCATACTGTCGATAGGACTATGGCCTTTTTAACGTTATATTCAATACTTTACTGCGTGTCCTGGTTGGAATAACCTGAAAACGCCTTAGCTCGTGCGCAACACTGGATACCTTCAGTCGTATCCCACCGCTGTACACCAATTTGTTAAGACGGATTTCTGAACTCTGTCCTGGTGGCGCAGAAGTTCAGAAGGCCAACCTAATTACTTGGAACAGGGTAACCTCTGGACAAGCCAGACCAATCAAGGTAGCGATCGCGGCGGTCAAGACTAGGTCTCAAGAGGGGTGAGGGTGACTGAAAGCCCGCAGTGAGCACACAAAGCAAGAGCGCTTACAAACTACTCCAAACAGTTGTTTATATCAAAAATAGATACACATTTATTATAAGGCCTTGAAACTAATAACCACAGTAAAAGCAGCGGTATACAACGATATTAAACCAACACATACACTATCCACCCAATATATATACAGAATACACAGTTTCACAGTATTAGCAGCACGAAATATGTTATCCACCTGCAGGGGAAGGAAAACAGGCAGTGCGAACCAATGCGTGTGATATGTCCGCCTTCTGAGGCCCCTAGCTAGATGGTAGTCCAATCCCTACGAAGAGTGGAGCCTAGCGCTCAAAAGTACCTGCACACGCCGGTGCCACTGGGCAGAAGGTGAAGCTCTTCGGAGGACGTTGAACAGCTCTGTAGGGAGCTCTAATGAAGGAGAACACGGTCCGCGACTCTAGCGCAGCCTCCACTGTGAGGCAGAAGCGGGGCGCGAGTACGGACAAGGGGTGCTGTATTTACAGCGGGGAAAAGCAAGAGGCACTGCAGGAGGGCGACCAGATCCTAGCTAATCTACTCACCGGTCCCCGAAGCAAGCAGGCCCGAGCTCCTCCTCGATAGATGCAGCTTCTGGCAGGTTCTGAAGAGCAGGGAACGTCTCGTCGTCGTGCAGAGTAAAAAGACGTCCCGATCGAAGAAACAAGCACAGTTTTGTCGCCACAGCAGGGCAACGGAACGGCCGGGTGTATTCAAGCCAAACGAGCACCGCTCACCTCTAGCTTAGGGTTGCTAAGCAAACGAAGCGTGTGAGCGTGCCCCGGACTCAGAATACCACCCAACCTGTCGGCGATTACAGAGCAGGACTCCTTAGTAAGCTGGTCAGTCAACTGGATGGCCCAGAGACACTTCCGAAGGCTTACGGCAGGAGTTGATGAAGGTGCCGGGAATAGCTGGTCCTGCTATTCCAATAGGTCGAAGCGCCAGTACAGGCATTCTTGTTCGATCTTAGGTGGAAAGGGCTTCACCGGACGACAGCAATGAGGAGCAGAAGTTCTTCAGGGGGGTCATCAGCGATTCCTCGGTCCAGCCTCGTGTTCGCAGGATACTTGGCTCCTGTATCCCTGGGTTCGTAAGAACTCAGGAGATCGACATGGTAGTGGTGTTTCCAGCTCCCTCTTATCCACGGTTCCCTTCGCGCCAAAACGGAGGGGAGCCAATGGGAGATCCGCTCATCAACACACATACCATACGTGGACCAATCACGGACCACAGTGGTCCCAGGCATTCACACCACCCTAGACTCTCTGGCACCCAGGATGTGTATTGGGACCAGACAGCCCAGCCCACATCCTGGGGGCACTCAAACGACATGTAGAAGCCCGCGAAAGCAACCGTGTTTCGAGGGAAACTACATGCCCAAATAAGGAAGGCCCCGGGTCGCCTGACCCGGGGGAAGGTAAAGGGAGCAAGACGGACAGTGGACGAGACAAAGGAGCCTCGTGGTCCGGCCATTTTGGGTAGCCGGGCCACCCTTTTGTGTTCGCGGCAAAAAGGTGCTCAGAACGGCAAAAGGAGCTCAAAATAAACCAAATGATCGCTGCCACCAGCCCAGTCCCTGAATGACTTGCACCGATCCAAAAACCATCCTATAAGAGTGTCTAGGGTCTGTAGAAGGCTAGAGACCCAAGAGAGCTGTAACTTAGCTTACAGTGCCCTCTTGTGTCGTGTTGCACTAAAATGGCGACACGATAAAAGAAACTACGGGAAACAGCGTTCCCCGGTACTGACTGTCTTAAGGGCATGTCAGTTTCCCCGTAAGAAAGGAGCGAAAGCCCAGAGGAGTACAGCAGAAGGCTGCACTTCTCTGGCAAAGTCAAGAAAACAGGTTGAAAACAATAGCAAAAAGTTTAGGGGTTGCCACATGGAAGGAAAGTTCCCTACAATAACGAAATCTTTCCTAACAACAAGCAAGAAAAAATTACATGTCGTAATGTTACACAAGACCAAAAGAACGTGCAAACTGATACATAAAGCTATGTGGGCAAGCATAACATTTCAAAGAAAAAGAAATAACGTTCACCAATGGTGACTCTAGTCTTAGCTTGCAAACGCGAACAATTTACACTCTCTGGTATTGGAGGAAAACTACAACTCCGCAAAAATATAATACTTCAGTTACATTGTCACAATTAGTGTACAGTCATCAACATTAAACTTACATCATCTTCACAGCCTCCATTAATTTTGGCAAAGTCGCACAGCAAACTGTTCGCATCAAAGAATATTCGTGGACTGATATTTCATGTTCTTTACAAGCGTTTTTAAACTATAACCTTATCAAATAGTATTTTTTTTCAAACTTTGATTCCTTACGTAGCTTTCAAAGTTTCACTTTCGCTCAGGGTAAAAAAACAATAGCCCCATATGAATTCACTTGAATGCGTGGGCCTACTGAGCTTGCAACCAAAAAGCAAATGAACTGACCTTCACTCAGAAGGCACATACATTCTCACTTTGCAACAACATATGAAAATCCCCATCAAAGACTCCAGGTGGCCGCCTCAGATTTCAAAACATAGGACGCTAGTCCGACTTCAATATTAATCTGAAAACATTACAACACAGACGCAGGCATTGCTCGCCGTACATTGAGCACCAACTTCCACTTTACTGCATGAATTTGGTGGCAGGAAACCTGCCCACAACCAACATGCACCCAAGACTGCAGCCCTCCCCACAACCACCTGAGTGAAGTGCGGTAGTACAGGTGTATCTATAAGTGTGGTATGCTTCAGTGGTTGTGGCCAGAGGCTACACTCCTAGCTGTATGTCCCCAGATATTACAATGTATGGGTGTGCAGTGACTTATAACTCCAGTGCCCAAGACTCTACACATTCCCCACAACCATCTGATGGATAAGCAATACTACAGGTGTATCCATTGCTTTGACATGCTGCGGTGGTAGTGGCCAGGGCGTACAGTCTTGGAAGTATGGCCTTCGGCCTATGGCCTACGGCCATGCATCCAAGACTCCACGCCCTGGCCACAACCATTACAGCATGTCACACCCATGGCTCTACGCCCTGGCCACAACCACTGCAGCATATCACACCCATGGCGGCATACAAATGAATAGCACACTCATAGGGAAAAAATTATTTAATTACAGCATGTACTCAATTTCAATGTTCGCTAAGACCACGCGTGTCCTTAGAACAGTTTCAAGTTGCCTGCGCACAGCACGGACTGAAATACTACCCTTATGAGACCCCTCATTTTCTGTACTTACAAACATCCCAAACAAGGCGGGCATAGGGAATACATAATTAACACCTACTGCCTGAACAAATACAGTTTTTCGCCCATCTCTTACTGTCTGAACCTCCCCAAGCACTCTGACACAGCAAAATAGTTTTTGAAATAGCATGTTGCTGCTGGTGGCCGCTGCCCTGTCGGCGGATCCAAGATGTCAGGCGCATCCAAACAATCTGACACTGAACATGTCTCACTGCTGCCAATCGGCAGAGATGTCGCGTTTCCGCGGTTATGACGGCAACCCCTTAGCCAATCGGTATCTTGTCCGCGGAGCGAACAGGGAAGTGTGTCTGCGGACATAGATATCACTAATTTTCATCAGTGATGTCATCAATGACATTTGTGATGTCATCTTTGATGTCCTGGGTGTTAGTCTTAGCAGTGCACAGTGGTGGCGCGAGTTATGGTTGTTTAACTTACCATAACTGTTTTTTTTGGTTTTACTTGGAACCATAACGTCCTTTAAACAAAGTTTTTTTACTGAATTTCATAGGTTTTCCGTAGCGCAACTTAACCATAACGTCCCTTCAACAAAGGTTTTTACTGAATTTCATAGGTTTTTAGAAGCACAACTTAACCATAACGTCCGTTTAACAAAGTTATTTCACTGAATTTCATAGGTTTTTAGTAGCACAGCTTAACAATAATATCTCTGACTTTATGTACATATAACATGGAACATACTGAACCCCCTCTACTGAATTTGATGTCAGCGACCTCTTCTAATGTCTGCGGACATGTGCGGACAACAGCAGCACTACCCAAAAAGTCTGGGGGGTATCTATAATTGTTATATCATAACATGTGAACACTGCACAAATTCACAAACCAGCACACATACACATTATATGCAGTAATAAATAAGAAGTGTAACCCATATATATAACAAATCAACCATTCATTTAAATACAATATGTTCTAAAATAGAATATACCAAAAGAAGAAAGATAGGCTTCCAACATGATTACCTCACAGAAACTCCACAACTAAGAGCAACAGCAGATGTACAGACCAGTAAGGACACACCTTACCAGAAGCTAGTAAGTGTGCTTCATTTTACTCATATATTTCCAAAATTTCTGTATTAGATACAAAAAAAGTGATATTATTTTTTTTTCTCACAGAAATGTCTAGTACTCTGGAGTGGCTAGAGGAGCATTTCCCATGTGAGGAAATGTCTGAAGATAGTGAACCTAATGGTAGACACTTTTCTATACAAACCAATTAATAAATATTATTTTATATACATTTAACATACATTTTTTTTGTACAGACCATACAAACATTGAAAATATTAAACACAAAGAAATATTGGATAAGACTCTCCAGCACATGGAAGAAAAAATGGACCTACTAATGGAAAATTTCAACAATTTAAAAAACTTTGTGGATGATCACTTGAAACAAAAAACTAGATACCATTGTCCCACATGTACCTGTCCCCCCTCACCATATCCCAGTCAATTATCCCCAAACCCTCTCCATGAACAAAAACGTTTTGATGAGACTTCCATCCCTTCTTCACCTCATATGAATCCTCTTGAAACCCCCAATTCTCCTGTGTTTGTCTCAGTTTCTGCTTCGCCTTCTCTGTCATAAATTTAACATCCATATATAACAAAGTAAAATTATTATATTGTGTCCTAATTCATTTCTTGTTTTTTTTTAAAAAAAGCAATTGAGGTGTCCGTGGACAGCGCGGGTGTCTGGAATGTCTGTGAAGAAACGAAAATGGAGGTGTCCTAAGAACACTATACCTGTTCGTACTGTTTGCTAGCAAGTTGAAACTGTTCTAAGAACACACGAGATGTCCGGGATATCCGCAATTAACCAAAATGGGGATGTTCTATGAACATTATGCCTGTCTGTAATGTTCGCAAACAAGTCCAAACTGTTCTAAGAACACATTTAGTGTCCGGGATGTCCGTAATCAAACTAACACACGCAGTGTCCTGAAAAGTTTGTAAATAAACAAAATGGGGGTGTCCTGAGGATGCTAGACCTGTTCGTGCTGTTCGTAGGCAGGTTGAAACTGTTCTAAGAACACATCAAGTGTTCCGGGATGTTCGTAAATAAACAAAATGGGGGTGTCCTGAGGACGCTAGACCTGTCCATATTGTTCGAAGGCGAGTTGAAACTGTTCTAAGAACACAGGCAATATCATGAAATGTTTGTAAATAATCAAAATGGGGGTGCCCTAAGGACGCTGTCCGTATTGTTCGCAAGCGAGTTGAAACTATTCTAAGAACACATGCGGTGTCCTGATATGTTCGTAAATAAACAAAATGGGGGTGTCCTGAGGACGCTATGCCTGTCTGTATTGTTTGCAAGTGGATTCAAACTGTTTTAAGAACAAACACCTGTTCGTAACTGTTCGTTTCACTTGTGTTGCACTTTTAATTAGTTTCAGAACCCGAACAGCGTCCGTAGAACACCAACGCGCATGCGCAAAACAGTTCCCGTGCATTTGGTGTCCTGTGGACACCTGTTCCCTTCGCGGAAATGTTCGTGAAGCTATCATGTGACCGCGCCCACGCTGAGCATGTGTTCTGACTGCGGACACTGTTCTGGTCCCCGAACAATTTAAAACTACCTTTTCAGGCAATCCACAATATTTTTCAATAATAAATCACCATAGCACAAGTCCCAGACAGTAATCCTGACTTTCTACATACTTTTTGGGACTTTTTGATCCTTTTCTTAGTGTTCGATATGTCCGCGGACAGCGCGGGTGTCCACGAACCGCGCACAAGCACCCCTATAAAAGGCCACACCCCAGAGCTCATCCTCATTGTGTTTCTGGCTATCTTACAGAACGCAGTGCATTTCTGCTGCCAATTTTCCAGATTTATTTCTGAAACCTGATGGCATCCATGGCTTCACTACTGCCACCTGGTGCTACATCTGCCTCAGCACCACCTCCACCCCCTCCACCACCACCACCTCCCCAAGGGCCTGAAGAGGGGAACAGGAGTGAGGATGCAGAAGAGGATGAAGAGGATGACAAGAATGAGGTAGTGGAAGTCCCTACTACCAGCGCTCGCCATGAGTCTTGGGTGTGGCAGTTATTTACCATTCATGGTAATGGACCTAAGGCACGTGCGAACCAAGTCACCTGCAAAGAGTGCAAAATGGTGCTCAGTTGCGGGAGGCTTGGTTCGTACAGCTTTGGTACGACTACTATGAAGCAACACCTAAGGTCGTTCCACGCTGGGGCCATTCGCAAGGTTGTACCTTGTGAAGAGCGTAGTAGGTTGACTTCCTCTACTACATCCTCCGTTTGCGATCCTGTCACCACAAGGAACACTCCTGTGGGACAGCGTATTCCTCCAGCTGCCTCACATGCCATTCACAATGCTGATGACCCTTACCTTTCGAGGGTCACAGTTGTGTGTATGTACTGTGACGCAGTACTCTGCAGGGGGGAGACACTTCGAAGTGCTTTTGACTCTCTGGTCTCAGAGCACGAGAAGACCTGCTCACTACCTAAGTAAGGGCCACCCTACATCTTCCTCTCTCCACCCGCCCTTTCTTATCCCCGTGGTTGGTGTCCCACCTTACCCTCCTTTTCCCTCGTCTCCTAGTGTGTGTGTAAAAAAACAACAAAAAAAAAATAAATACTTTTTTTAAAAAAAGGCTCTTTTCAGAGCCGCCTTTCACAGTTTAAAAATAGAAGTGGAAAATAAATGGAGCAGGGCCTTGTGTATTTTTTAGAAGTCCGCGGACAGTTGGCGAACATCTAAAATTTTGGGGTGCTGCCCTATCATAACCATTGCAGTTTTGTCTGGGAGGACGTGGTGGCTCTGAAAAGAGCCTTTTGGTGCTGTTTGTTTGTGTTTGAAAAACTTGAAATGGTCAACACCTACTACAAAATGGATGCTGCAATTCCTAAAAAGGTCGCAGTGCATTTTGTACATTTCTCAGAAAAATCTGATTGCCAGCATAAGTAAGATGGACTCCATCTCTGCGAAAAATGTATGTGCTACGAAACATAATATTTTCATTATGAAAGGAGGACATGCCAACATCTCTTAGAAAGGCACAAACTGCCTTATTGACATTGCGCCTTGCTTTCTCCATTTGTGGACCAAATGAACAACAACGCAGCCACATTTGTCTTTGTGCAATACGAGATTACTTGAGAATTTGGAAACATGTCCATGACCTTCCCAAGTCCTTCTTTCACTGCAAATTGCAAAGAAATTCCAGACACATGTCCTAGACACATGTCCTAAACTGTTCCCTCCAAAATGAATTACAATTATGTCTGGATGATGCTCTGTCTCCAAAGTAGCACAGAGATGTAGCAAGTCCAACCGCTTCATTCCACGTACTCCATGCCAATGCACTCCCGCATGTGGGAATCCAAGATCTACAGCTACTCCACAGCTTTCTGCATGCACCTTCAACCAATGTATCCACGAGTCTCCCAAAATCCAAACAATCTGTTTTCTGAAACACACAGCCATAGCTATCTGTTCTTCTCTCAGGAAAAAGAGTATCTGACAAACTCTCTCCTGGCACAACACACCCACTAAACTTTACTGACCAATCCCTTGCTCTGCTCATTCTCATTGGCATGCCTCCCCACCCCAAAATCCCCGGATGTAACACGCGATGTCCGCGAACTACCGCCATGTCCGCGGACATATCGTAACATGGACAGTCCTTCTACCATTTCCATTTCACTCTCTGTGCCATTCCCTCATTGGATATAGCTAAGCAGTCACACAACCATCCACCAATCACATCCAAGACCTCTACATCTAACTCCATCATCATAGATCAACACTTCAAATGTACTGTTAATCACCCTGAGTACAAGTGTCATATCATTGGAAAGCACCTTCTACAAGAAATACTGTACACGTCTCCAAGATTTCTACTTGCAGCTGCATTCATATCCATATGCATGAACACAAACTACAGGTATACATATTTTCTGTATAGTACATGTGCAATTCTTATACATTTATATAAACAGATTAACTGACTTTTAGCTTGTATAACTTATAAAATGAACTTACTGTCATTTTCCCATCTGCCATAATCTACTGTCACTTCCAAACCTATCCGCTATTTAATTTCTTTTTACACACACATTTGCAAAGCATGTTGAACTAACATATTTAAAGTAAAATATAAAGAGTGCACATAGTCAAACAAAATTGCATGCACACACTATGTTCAAATATCAAACAACAATACTTGTACAAAAACATAAAAATCAATGTCTAAATTAATATCAGTGCTATAAACAAACAAAATTACTAATTTGTTTCCTTTACAATTGCAGTGAAGACCACTCTCCTGAAAAGCAGCAGCAGAATTTGAAGTACAAACAACTAAGAAGAAACGTGCTCATTCCACAAAAAAAGTAAGTTAAATACCACCATAATATTTGTACTATTACTCAAACACACTGAAGGGTTCATTCATGCTATTTCTGTGCCTAAAAACAGAGATTGTGCACCATTCTGTCCACAAATGCCCATTTGTTAAACAGAGATTTACAGGCAGAATGGCGCACAAATTCCCATTTTTTTCGGCGCACAAATTACATAACTCAGCCCCTAGAATTTTTATATTATAGAACAAACAACTGTTTTAATTGTATACCATTAGATTTACTATTTGTGCTTCTCCTCACCACTGGCTTACTTTCTACTGTCATCTGAACCCCAGTTTAGTAGCACATACATTCAAGAATACCCATCTAGTTGTAGTTGCCCAATGCACAATCACACACCATCACATACATCTTTATCATCATACTCAGACACTCATGCACACAGCGCACATACATTGCAGAACACCCCAACCCATACCTTCTTTATTTTTTTCAACAGACCCTAAAGAATGCCTACCAAAAATCAAGTCCGTAGAAAGCAACGCAGAAGTAGAGCAAATGAAAATAGAAGTGTCCAAAATAAGCATCCATCTCTAGCAGATTTTGTAAAAAAAAGTTCAAACAAAACAGCTAATACAGTTATTTAGCGAAACAAAACAAGCTTCAAGTACAGAAATTTTGCGTCCTCTGTCAAAATGTAAAATGAAACAGAAAACAATTAACAAGAATTCAGCTACCACTACTGATAAAACTGCTCCTATAAATCTTGATATAGTGCCAAGTAAGCATACCAAAAAAAGTATTTTAGCAAAAATGTTCCGCCACAGAGTCCTTCCAAATCTTAGAAAAACAGGAGAGAAATCATGCACACCCCTTAAAACCTACCATAGGAAATTAATCTTAGAAGCTTTGATAGACAGTGCAATCTTTCTCAAAAGAAAGTTATGTATTTTAGTGTTAAACAAAATGAAACCACTAACAAAACTAATGACTAAATTACAAAAAAGACTTCTCAATAAACGAAATGTCAACAAAAATAACTTCTTAAATATCTATGGAGATGAGTGGAGTCACACTACAAGCACAAAACCATATTTTAATGGAGAAGCATAAAAAAAAACACAAACAAATACAATTGCCATACATAGCAGTGGACGAGGTTATGAAAAAGTTAATAATACCATAATGGAACAAGAAATACTGCTTACAAAAATATCCCAGGAAAACTTAGAATTACCCCTCCATTCAACTGAATCAGAACGTCTAGTATACAAATGGCCATGCACGTCAATGTGTAACATTCCCAAAAAATCTTTCAAGTCTTTACGCCAATTCCTCAATCAGTATGTGAAAGGCAAAGACAAAATCAAAATTAAACTACTGCAAAATATGGATACCTGTCCAGTGCGCAAGTACACAGCACTACAAGGACATTCATTGGCTTGCATTTCAGGACCTACTTGCAAAACCACCTTCCATCATATCAAAATGATATCAACACATCATTCAACTATAGGAAATCTAGCCTGTAAACTGTACTATGCTAAAAGTCGTGCTTTAGCACTAGCCAATTTAAATAACATTCTTCTACATGGTACAGCAAAAGACCTACTTGAAGAAATCGACTATATCCAGAAAATATATTTTGGAAGTGAAAGCCACTTATAGAATGAAATAGCTTTAAAACAAATTAGGAACAATTCTATGCATGGCAACCTTCTACTACAAACATACAAAAAATAAATACTGACCTTTAAAAGTACATCTGCTGAAGTACCAAACCATGTGTGTGTATGTTGCCGCTGAACCTTTTATAAAAGTAACACAAAAATTGTAGACCTAACATACCAAATAGAAGACAATGAAGATTCTAAATGGTTTGAATTAGCTCTCTACCTTATAGCAGAAAACAAATACGAAATAACTGGCCCCTTAATACTTTGCAGTTACTGCACTACAAAACTTGAGAACAACCAAACTCCTTCATGTGCTATCACAAATAATTTGGAATTATTCCCACTACCAAAACCCCTACAACAACTCAATTTATATGAGAGCATCATAATTCAAACAGTGCACCCCTTTCAAGCAATAATACGCCTTCAACCAAAAACAGGAAAATTACCTCCCTCTGAATTGGTGAAAGGCATTTGTGGAAAAGTAGTGTATTTACCATTAGATCTAAAACAAAATGTGCACACTCTGGGAGTGCAATGTCCAATGGAGCAATCTTTAATTATCTTAGTAAATGGTGTACCTACAAAAGACAAAAAAAAATTGGCAACAACTGGTAGATTTACATAAAGTTAGACAAGCCTTGCAATATCTAAAAGACAATAATGAATACTACAAAGAAATTAATATTGAAGGAAACCACTGAAATAATTCAAGAGTCACCAGAAGCTGGTCAATTTGAGCTTCTAGATCATGCTACAGTATCCAATACTTTAGACCATTACACAGTTCATCCATTGCACTCTAATGACACCGTAGAAGATGCACTAGAAACATACCAAATGCGACAAACAAAAGGATCACCAATCAGCAGATGGGAAAAAAGTATAGAAGCACGTGCTTTTCCTCTACTCTTTCCTACTGGCAAAGGAGGAAGGTACGATGATAGACCTATTTAAATAACAGCATCAGAATACCGCTTGTTACAGATGTATTCTGAAGATCCCAGATTTAGACAAAATGTGGAATACATATTCCACCTACTCTTTGAAAGTGAACTAGCAACTCTATGTGACAGAGTTGCACACACATTAAAATCAGGAATCCACTTTCAAAATATGTCAGCTACACAATTATTACAAAAAGTGCAACAAAAAGATGAGGTTTTACAATCAAGTATTACAAATCTATTAGCAAACATGCGTGTACTAAAGAGTACTGGTTCCGACGTCATGGAGATGTACGTTGTATGATAAGAAACCTTGGCCCACCCACTTGGTTTGTTACATTAAGTTGTGCAGAATATGCATGGGAAGATTTACATGATTTCCTACGCATATCAAACAAAAACAAAACAAACATAGATATACTAACACCTGGAGAACTTTGTTCTCTAGATCCTGTTAATGTTTCAAGATATTTTCACCATTGCTTCATTGCTATGCTACACTTTATTTGTAATAAAACTGTTCCTCCCGTCGGAGAAGTGCAACACTTCTTTTGGAGAAAAGAATGCCACGCCAGAGGACCACCACATATCCACATGTTTTTATGGATTAAAGATGCTCCTAAATTTGGTCAAGACAATGATGCCACTGTGTTACAGTTTATCAAAAAATATGTCACTGTGAAATTCCATCGAAGCAACAAATAGTGATCTTCGTGCACAAATTTTACAATTTCAAAGACACAAATGTGGCAAATATTGTCATCGCAAATACAAAAACAAAGGGAAATACCACACCAAATGCCTCTTTGGTTTCCAAGGACCAGTTACAAAAACAGGTCAAGTAAACAACTTCATGTCTTCAGTTAGACACAGTGTTAAAGGCAAATCACTTAAAAATACATATTACATAAAAAGAACAGAAGAAGAAAAATATATCAATGATTACAATGCAATCATTGCCCACTCATGGAATGCAACATAGATGTTCAGTACATTGCAGACAATTCCACTGCAGTTGCACGATATGTTACAGCATACTTAACCAAAGCAGAAAAAACACAGGTCCAAGACCTCTGGAATGACCTGTCATCAGACAAGGTATCCACAATACTAGAACATAGTTTGGGGACCTGGAATCTTCCCTCGTATTGATTGATTGATTGATTTGTTTATTTATAGAGCGCCTTACACCAAGGCACTGTACAATGGAACAACTCATACAGTGAACAACAATACTGTATTGTATCACAGTTTGATTTGAGTCAATTCCATTCAGGTATTACTTGTTATTTTGAGGATTAAATCCACACCGTTCAATCCCTGATTTGTTTTATCCTTCAAGATTTCACACATTGTATGTTTCCCAAATAAACATTAATATTTATTTCGTTTTTTGGAATGCAACCATTTACAAATAGAGGTGTTGATCTAATGTCTCTCAGCTGAAAATAGGATTATATAAGTCGAGAGGCAGAACTCATGAGTTTATTTCACAAGTAGTATTTGTTAAAAAGTGTTATTTGAAGTGTTGGACCGAAGATAGTCGAAGACTACTCCTATTTTTTGTGTGGTTAGGAGATATATTCCTTCGTGTAAGCTCCGTTCCTAGGGTTTTCAAATACACAATCCCTTTTGGTGTTGGGATTACAGTGTGGCCTGAATCGGGGATATCTCTGATCCGTAATTTTGCCAATTAGGTCACATAAAAACCGACCGGTTTCAGTGGTATTGGGGTTATTAAGACCACTTTCTTCAGGGCTAAGGACCAACACCAATTAGTGTGTGGTCTAATTTCTTCCGCTGGTAATATTGAATCTCTTGTATTCAAATAGGAGGTTGTCCCATCACTGATGAGACAACTCCCATACATCAAGGTCCTTGATCTGAACTAGTATAGTGATTTACAGTGTCACAGATCCAAAAAGATGGCACATTCTTTGCTCACCTCCTGGTAGATGAGAGGTGCCCCTTGTGATTGGACGTCAGATTCGAATCACAAGGGGCACCTCTCATCTACCAGGAGATATGTCTGAGAGACATTAGATCAACACCTCTATTTTTAAAGGGTTGCATTCCAAAAAACGAAATAGATATTAATGTTTATTTGGGAAACAACATACCATGTGTGAAATCTTGAAGGATAAAACAAATCAGGAATTCAACTGTGTGGATTTAATCCTCAAAATAAGAAGTAATACCTGAATGGAACTGTCATCAGACAAAACACTATCTCAGAAATCATACAGCTTGGGCATAAAAATGCTCTCCCACAGAGAATATGGCTCCTATGAAGCAGTAAATCGTTTAACCAGTACTGCTTTGTATGGATAATCTGAAAATATAGTATGGCTAAGTCTTGGTCCTGCTAAATCTAGAAAAAGAGTTCTGAAATCATACGACGACATAGAAACAATAGCCAAACATGATCCCAACAGCCAAGACATTTTAAAAAACAATTTGCTGGACACATACTACCCAAACAGAAGTACCACTTTGGAAACCATGTGTCTATACCACATAGCCCAAAACTTCACATATTAAAATAATATAAAACCCAATAAACAAAAGATAGATACAGAGTGTCAAATTGTGAAGGCAGCTTAGTAAAACTCACCAAACCAAATTTAATTAATCATATCAAATTGTCATTAAAGACTCCTCAACATAAAGAACTATATTAGCATTATATTGAAACCATGGAGAAAAGAAGAAGAAATACTAGATAACTATGATCCTACGAAGACGCTTTTAAAGCAAATGAAAGCACTATAACCGATGTAAATTTTACACACTACAAAACAATGTTGCACAATGAACAGCAACACGAAGAAGAACTCCAGGCCCAACTAGATAGGACACTCCTGACAGTAGTCAACCTTCTTTAACAGGAAGCCAAGAACCACTGGGACAGCCACTAATAACCAATGAGGCAGAATTAGCTATGACGGAAGTAAAAAACACCATGTGTCAGTATGAAGATAAAGAAGACTTAACTATACTACAATCAAAACTAAACAATGAGCAACGTAGCATTTTCAAGAAGTAACACAAGAAATTGCACATGGTGTACAACATGAAAACATAGAATGCACCTGCCAAAATTACAAACCTAGACTACTGTACGTCAGTGTTGAAGCTGGTTCTGGCAAAACAATATCTTAATCAAAATCATCAGCAAATTCCTTCAACAACTGACAAACAACAAACTGGGCCTCATTAGGACCCTGGCGGAGAGGGTGTTACGCCAGCGTAGTGCATGGCGTACCTCTCCGCCATACTACGAGTTCCCGTAGCGCCATGGCGGCCTTTTCCGCCTGGTTTTACCAGGCGGAGAAAACCATGGCGCTACGGGACCTCGTTGTTAATTACGCCACCGTATTTTACGGTGGCGTAATTAACTCCTTCCCCACTCCCATTATACCCTATGGGGCAAAAATGGGAATGGGGAAGGGCAGAATGGGGATTGGGGATTTACCGCTCCGCCGAGGTCGGAATGGGGCGGTAAATCCGCCAACCCCCATGGCGCTATCGGCGGCTTTCCGCCATGCTTCGCGGTGCATTTAGCACCGCGAAGTCCGCCTGGGTCCTAATGAGGCCCACTGTCAGCTGTTGTCACTGCCCCCACAGGTTTAGCTGCCTACAACATAGGTGGTGTCACTTTACACCGATTACTACTCCTGCCAGTAGAACACCAAAACAAATTAGACTATTACAAACTTTCTACAGAAGCTGCAATGGAACTACGCAGGGTATTAAAACAAATGAAAATGCTACTAATAGATGAAGTAAGCATGGTCTCCAACCTAATGTTGGCTTTGATGCACCTCAGATTACAAGAAGTACTCAAAACAAACTACGAAGAGCTCTTTGGAGGAAAACACATTATTGTTTTTGTAGATCTTCTTCAATTGACACCATTGAAAGGTGAGCCTATTTTTAAAACCTTAGGACACAAACTCTGCCATAAAACTGTTGGCAGCATAGGAAATGTCAATCTTTGGCAACATTTCCAATACAGAGAATTAACAAAAAGCATGCGGCAATCTGCAGATCTCACTTATGCCAACATCTTAAAAAGTATTAGAGTTGGTATACTATCTCAAGAAGCACAAGCAATATTGAAAACCCATCACATTAATGCACTTTATGGTGATAATGCATGTGCTACGGATGTTATGGAACAATTAGCCCACAAAAATGTCAATTGTATGGCCTTAATGCCAACTCTTGCAAGCTGTTTCAAATTCAATGAAACAATGTTAAAAAAAGAAATGCAACCAATAATTGAAATTAGCGCCACAGACAAACTAGACATACATGGTATGACACTACCAATGTGTGAACAAGCCACAACAAGACTAAATAGTTTAGAACATTCAATCTCCAACACAGCTGGATTGGAAAAAAATATTAAAATGATCCTTAGTAAAGTAAACCAGGTACTTCTTCAAAGAAGGAAGACAAACTCAAAAAAAGCACTCAGATACAGAACTACCTGGTCCATTTAAACTTTCAAATATAATTGGTGTAAGTTGCTACGCAAATGTAGCAATGAATATTCTATTTCAATTACCACCAATTGTTGACAACATTTACTTACACAGTACAGACCAATTGTGTTTGCAAATGTTAGTACTTCATAGAAACGCAACAAACAATCCTGACAACACATTTACAGGGTAATTCATAGAATTTCGCAGAAAAGTGTCGCAAGCGGCTGGCGCAGAGTGTTCGTGTGCGATTGTCTGCGCCAGGCACGTGCGCTAAAACCGATTTCAGCGCACAGCGTATTCATGGATACTAGGCTCCCAAACCAGCCGTGGCGCAGAGAATCGCAGCGACCCTGCAGCAGCGCCAGTAACGCCCCGAAGAACGCCCTCGCGCAAGGAAAAGCCATCAAAATCGCTAAATCATTGCAAAGGGCTGCGCTAACCCTGGACCAGTTCACCGGGCTGGCAAACAGCAAACGCCAAGCGGGGAACGTGTATTTCAGGGGTGCGCGGTAAGTTCCACACGCGATAGTCCCAGTGCGAGCAGGGTACGTGTATTTCAGGGGTGCGCAGGAAGTTACACACGCGATAGTCCCAGGGCGAGCAGGGTACGTGTATTTCAGGGGTGCGCGGGAAGTTCCACACGCGATAGTCCCAGGGCGAGCAGGGTACGTGTATTTCAGGGGTGCGCGGGAAGTTCCACACGCGACAGTCCCAGTGCAAGCAGGGTACGTGTATTTCAGGGGTGCGCAGGAAGTTACACACGCGATAGTCCCAGGGCGAGCAGGGTACGTGTATTTCAGGGGTGCGCGGGAAGTTCCACACGCGACAGTCCCAGTGCGAGCAGGGTACGTGTATTTCAGGGGTGCGCAGGAAGTTACACACGCGATAGTCCCAGGGCGAGCAGGGTACGTGTATTTCAGGGGTGCGCGGGAAGTTCCACACGCGATAGTCCCAGGGCGAGCAGGGTACGTGTATTTCAGGGGTGCGCGGGAAGTTCCACACGCGACAGTCCCAGTGCGAGCAGGGTATGTGTATTTCAGGGGTGCGCGGGAAGTTCCACACGCGATAGTCCCAGTACGAGCAGGGTACGTGTATTTCTGGGGTGCGCGGGAAGTTCCACACGCGATAGTCCCAGTGCGAGCAGGGTACGTGTATTTCAGGGGTGCGCGGGAAGTTCCACACGCGATAGTCCCAGTGCGAGCAGGGTACGTGTATTTCAGGGGTGCGCGGGAAGTTCCACACGCGATAGTCCCAGTGCGAGCAGGGTACGTGTATTTCAGGGGTGCGCGGGAAGTTCCACACGCGATAGTCCCAGTGCGAGCAGGGTACGTGTATTTCAGGGGGGCGCGGGAAGTTACACACGCGATAGTCCCAGTACGAGCAGGGTACGTGTATTTCAGGGGTGCGCGGGAAGTTCCACACGCGATAGTCCCAGTGCGAGCAGGGTACGTGTATTTCAGGGGTGCGCGGGAAGTTCCACACGCGATAGTCCCAGTGCGAGCAGGGTACGTGTATTTCAGGGGTGCGCGGGAAGTTCCACACGCGATAGTCCCAGGGCGAGCAGGGTACGTGTATTTCAGGGGTGCGCGGGAAGTTCCACACGCGACAGTCCCAGTGCGAGCAGGGTACGTGTATTTCAGGGGTGCGCAGGAAGTTCCACACGCGATAGTCCCAGGGCGAGCAGGGTACGTGTATTTCAGGGGTGCGCGGGAAGTTCCACACGCGACAGTCCCAGTGCGAGCAGGGTACGTGTATTTCAGGGGTGCGCAGGAAGTTACACACGCGATAGTCCCAGGGCGAGCAGGGTACGTGTATTTCAGGGGTGCGCGGGAAGTTCCACACGCGATAGTCCCAGGGCGAGCAGGGTACGTGTATTTCAGGGGTGCGCGGGAAGTTCCACACGCGACAGTCCCAGTGCGAGCAGGGTATGTGTATTTCAGGGGTGCGCGGGAAGTTCCACACGCGATAGTCCCAGTACGAGCAGGGTACGTGTATTTCTGGGGTGCGCGGGAAGTTCCACACGCGATAGTCCCAGTGCGAGCAGGGTACGTGTATTTCAGGGGTGCGCGGGAAGTTCCACACGCGATAGTCCCAGTGCGAGCAGGGTACGTGTATTTCAGGGGTGCGCGGGAAGTTCCACACGCGATAGTCCCAGTGCGAGCAGGGTACGTGTATTTCAGGGGTGCGCGGGAAGTTCCACACGCGATAGTCCCAGTGCGAGCAGGGTACGTGTATTTCAGGGGGGCGCGGGAAGTTACACACGCGATAGTCCCAGTACGAGCAGGGTACGTGTATTTCAGGGGTGCGCGGGAAGTTCCACACGCGATAGTCCCAGTGCGAGCAGGGTACGTGTATTTCAGGGGTGCGCGGGAAGTTCCACACGCGATAGTCCCAGTGCGAGCAGGGTACGTGTATTTCAGGGGTGCGCGGGAAGTTCCACACGCGATAGTCCCAGGGCGAGCAGGGTACGTGTATTTCAGGGGTGCGCGGGAAGTTCCACACGCGACAGTCCCAGTGCAAGCAGGGTACGTGTATTTCAGGGGTGCGCGGGAAGTACCACACGCGATAGTCCCAGTACGAGCAGGGTACGTGTATTTCAGGGGTGCGCGGGAAGTTCCACACGCGATAGTCCCAGTGCGAGCAGGGTACGTGTATTTCAGGGGTGCGCGGGAAGTTACACACGCGATTGGGCCAGTGCGAGCAAGGTATGTGAATTTCAGGGGTGCGCGGGAAGTTCCACATGCGATTACAGCAGGGTACGTGTATTTCAGGGGTTTGCGTGAAGTTTCTCACGCGATCGGGCCTGGGGGAGCGTGCTACGTGTATTACAGGGGTTCGCGTGAACTTACTCACGCGATCGGGCCTGGGGAAGCGGGCTACGTGTATTTCAGAGGTTCGCGTGAATTTTTTCACGCGATCGGGCCTGGGGGAGGGGGCTATGTGTATTACAGGGGTTCGCGTGAACTTCCTCACGCGATAGTCCCAGTGCGAGCAGGGTACGTGTATTTCAGGGCTGCGTGGGAAGTTCCACACGCGATACCAGCAGGGAATGTGTATTTCAGGGGTTCTGGGGAGTACTACACGTGAATTGGCCGTGTGGCTCCTCCCAGGTGTACGCTCCACAACCTCCACGGCCCCTGCAGGCAGCCCACACCATGGGGGACTACCCTGCACCCCTGCTCATGTCCCGAAGGCAGCCCATTCACCATGGGCATGCCCCCCAGCCAACCCACATGTCACCTTGCACTACTGATAAACAATGCATGTCTCCCACCACCCCCACCCCCCAGCAGTGCAGGGTCACCCTCCACCAGGCCCCCACTCATGTCCCCCTGCACCCCCACCCCCCAGCATCCAGGGTCACCCTCCACCAGGCCCCCACTCATGTCTCCCACCACCCCCACCCCCCGGCAGTGCAGGGTCACCCTCCACCAGGCCCCCACTCATGTCCCCCTGCACCCCCACCCCCCGGCAGTGCAGGGTCACCCTCCACCAGGCCCCCACTCATGTCTCCCACCACCCCCACCCCCCTGCCACCATGGGCAGCCCCCACCAGGCCCCCACTCATGTCTCCCACCACCCCCACCCCCCAGCAGTGCAGGGTCAACCTCCACCAGGCCCCCACTCATGTCCCCCTGCACCCCCACCCCCCGGCAGTGCAGGGGCAGCCTCCACCAGGCCCCCACTCATGTCTCCGACCACCCCCACCCCCCGGCAGTGCAGGGTCACCCTCCACCAGGCCCCCACTCATGTCTCCCACCACCCCCACCCCCCGGCAGTGCAGGGTCACCCTCCACCAGGCCCCCACTCATGTGTCCCACCACCCCCACCCCCCAGCAGTGCAGGGGCAGCCTCCACCAGGCCCCCACTCATGTCTCCCACCACCCCCACCCCCCTGCCACCATGGGCAGCCCCCACCAGGCCCCCACTCATGTCTCCCACCACCCCCACCCCCCAGCAGTGCAGGGTCAACCTCCACCAGGCCCCCACTCATGTCCCCCTGCACCCCCACCCCCCGGCAGTGCAGGGGCAGCCTCCACCAGGCCCCCACTCATGTCTCCCACCACCCCCACCCCCCGGCAGTGCAGGGTCACCCTCCACCAGGCCCCCACTCATGTCTCCCACCACCCCCACCCCCCAGCAGTGCAGGGTCAACCTCCACCAGGCCCCCACTCATGTCCCCCTGCACCCCCACCCCCCAGCAGTGCAGGGGCAGCCTCCACCAGGCCCCCACTCATGTCTCCCACCACCCCCCGGCAGTGCAGGGTCACCCTCCACCAGGCCCCCACTCATGTCTCCCACCACCCCCACCCCCCGGCAGTGCAGGGTCACCCTCCACCAGGCCCCCACTCATGTGTCCCACCACCCCCACCCCCCAGCAGTGCAGGGGCAGCCTCCACCAGGCCCCCACTCATGTCTCCCACCACCCCCACCCCCCTGCCACCATGGGCAGCCCCCACCAGGCCCCCACTCATGTCTCCCACCACCCCCACCCCCCGGCAGTGCAGGGTCAACCTCCACCAGGCCCCCACTCATGTCCCCCTGCACCCCCACCCCCCGGCAGTGCAGGGGCAGCCTCCACCAGGCCCCCACTCATGTCTCCCACCACCCCCACCCCCCGGCAGTGCAGGGGCAGCCTCCACCAGGCCCCCACTCATGTGTCCCACCATCCCCACCCCCCAGCAGTGCAGCGGCAGCCTCCACCAGGCCCCCACTCATGTCTCCCACCACCCCCACCCCCCTGCCACTATGGGCAGCCCCCACCAGGCCCCCACTCATGTCTCCCACCACCCCCACCCCCGGCAGTGCAGGGTCAACCTCCACCAGGCCCCCACTCATGTCCCCCTGCACCCCCACCCCCCAGCAGTGCAGGGGCAGCCTCCACCAGGCCCCCACTCATGTCTCCCATCACCCCCACCCCCCCGGCAGTGCAGGGTCAACCTCCACCAGGCCCCCACTCATGTCCCCCTGCACCCCCACCCCCCGGCAGTGCAGGGTCACCCTCCACCAGGCCCCCACTCATGTCTCCCACCACCCCCACCCCCCAGCAGTGCAGGGTCAACCTCCACCAGGCCCCCACTCATGTCCCCCTGCACCCCCACCCCCCAGCAGTGCAGGGGCAGCCTCCACCAGGCCCCCACTCATGTCTCCCACCACCCCCACCCCCCGGCAGTGCAGGGTCACCCTCCACCAGGCCCCCACTCATGTCTCCCACCACCCCCACCCCCCGGCAGTGCAGGGTCACCCTCCACCAGGCCCCCACTCATGTCTCCCACCACCCCCATCCCCCGGCAGTGCAGGGTCACCCTCCACCAGGCCCCCACTCATGTCTCCCACCACCCCCACCCCCCAGCAGTGCAGGGTCAACCTCCACCAGGCCCCCACTCATGTCCCCCTGCACCCCCACCCCCCAGCAGTGCAGGGGCAGCCTCCACCAGGCCCCCACTCATGTCTCCCACCGCCCCCACCCCCCGGCAGTGCAGGGTCACCCTCCACCAGGCCCCCACTCATGTCTCCCACCACCCCCACCCCCCGGTAGTGCAGGGTCACCCTCCACCAGGCCCCCACTCATGTCTCCCACCACCCCCATCCCCCGGCAGTGCAGGGTCACCCTCCACCAGGCCCCCACTCATGTGTCCCACCACCCCCACCCCCCAGCAGTGCAGGGGCAGCCTCCACCAGGTCCCCACTCATGTCTCCCACCGCCCCCACTCATGTCTCCCACCACCCCCACCCCCCTGCCACCATGGGCAGCCCCCACCAGGCCCCCACTCATGTCTCCCACCACCCCCACCCCCCGGCAGTGCAGGGTCAACCTCCACCAGGCCCCCACTCATGTCCCCCTGCACCCCCACCCCCCGGCAGTGCAGGGGCAGCCTCCACCAGGCCCCCACTCATGTCTCCCACCACACCCACCCCCCGGCAGTGCAGGGTCACCCTCCCCTCCACCAGGCCCCCACTCATGTCCCCCTGCACCCCCACCCCCCAGCAGTGCAGGGGCAGCCTCCACCAGGCCCCCACTCATGTCTCCCACCACCCCCACCCCCCGGCAGTGCAGTGTCACCCTCCACCAGGCCCCCACTCATGTCTCCCACCACCCCCACCCCCCGGCAGTGCAGGGTCACCCTCCACCAGGCCCCCACTCATGTGTCCCACCACCCCCACCCCCCAGCAGTGCAGGGGCAGCCTCCACCGGGCCCCCACTCATGTCTCCCACCACCCCCACCCCCCTGCCACCATGGGCAGCCCCCACCAGGCCCCCACTCATGTCTCCCACCACCCCCACCCCCCGGCAGTGCAGGGTCACCCTCCACCAGGCCCCCACTCATGTCTCTCACCACCCCCACCCCCCAGCAGTGCAGGGGCAGCCTCCACCAGGCCCCCACTCATGTCTCCCACCACCCCCACCCCCCTGCCACCATGGGCAGCCCCCACCAGGCCCCCACTCATGTCTCCCACCACCCCCACCCCCCGGCAGTGCAGGGTCACCCTCCACCAGGCCCCCACTCATGTGTCCCACCACCCCCACCCCCCTGCCACCATGTGCAGCCCCCACCAGGTCCTCACAATCCCCAATCATGTGCGTAATGGTCAGCCTCCACAGCCAAAAAGCCCTACCAAGTAACCCATTCACCCACATGGAAATGGAAATCATATGTTACACCCCCAATGTTCATGAAGCTAATGAACCCATGTCCGTCACACACATTTTTTGCAATTGAATGGGAAAACACACAACATGACATGCATGAAACCAATGAGATGAAACCACACAGTGAACAATGGCAACAAAAATGTATTGAAAAAAATTACGAATGCTAAAGAAAGAAAACTAACTACAATGTAAATGTGAAAAAATAAGCTGCATGTCCGCATAAAAACACAAAACTGGAAATCCAAATCAAAAAAATGTTGTCCAAACTGAAATGTAAAAACTCTCCATGCAACAAAGAACTATGTACAAAAATAACAAGGGTCCATCATCCCAACTGAACTAAGGAAACCTCCTAAAAAACCTACCTAAATATCAACTATATACAAAAAGTGGAGCAGTGTCCGTCGACTCCAAATCATAATAAGAACGAAAGGAAACCTAAAACTAAAGAACTATATACAAAGGCGGCGGGCAAGTCCAGCGGCTCACTCTGTGGTGTCCCGGGCCAGGGCATCATCGAACTCCTGTTCGATGTCCCGGAGGCGGTCCAGTTCCATGGCCCGAGGGTCCGCAGGGACGACGCTGTGTCCCCCTCCAACCCCCTGCGGATTGCCTCGAGGCACTCGGCCCGCCTCAGTGCCCTCCGCATGGAGTTCTCCGCCCTGACCATTGTGAGCCGCGCCTCTTCCGCCCGCCGCCGCTCCGCACCTATGGCGTGGCCCAACCGCTGCCACACGGAAGACACTCTCTGTCCTGGGTCCCCCTGCCCTCCGGCCGATGCCTGCCCCTCCGATGTTGAAAGCCCCGAGCCTTCATGTCTCCCACCATCTTGCTGCTGCTGCTGCTCTGCCTCTGCCCGTGCACTGCCTCCTGCTGCCTGCACATCCTCCGCCGGCTGGGGTGCACTTGTTGATGTGGCCACCCCTGCTGGACCTCCGACTCCCGACTGTGGCAGGGATGCCTCCTCCACCAGCCTGGCCGCACTGTCAGAGGCAGCTCCACAGGGCACCCAGGTGACTGATGGGTGGGAAGATGGCACAGAGGACGACTGGCGCGTAGGGGGTCCAGTTGAGGAGGGGGTCGGAGCAAGCCCCATCAGACAGCGGAATCCGGCCTGGGTGACCTGTCCCAGCAGGCTGACGTGGTCAACGAGCCATTCGAGATGACGTGCAGTCTCTCCATGAAAAGACTGCAGGTCACCTCACCTGGCCCGTTGACGCAACGCCACACCAGCCAGGACAGGCTCAACCCGGACCTGGATGGCCACGTCCGCAGGCAGAGGAAGGCCAGTTGACGTCAGCTCATCCCCTGCCTGAAAACGGGTCTGGACGTAGGCATCCCTGCTGGTGCAAGATGATACAGGGACAGGATCGGGGACAGGATTGCACACAGGCACCTCCGCGGCCGCCTGTGCTGCCTCCTGTCCCTGGTCCTGCACTGCACCACTAGCACCAGTGGGATCCCCACCTCCAGACCCCGTCTCTGGTGCTTGCGCGGCCCCCTCCTCCATCAAACCCCCCACCTTTTACGCCCTCTTCATCAGTTGACGCTGCAGACAGGGAGAAACAAAACACAGGCATCAGGGCACTGTACAATGGACACATACACGCATGACAGTTGCACATGAGTGGCATTGGCAACGCACCCTGCTCGCACTGGGACTATCGCGTGTGTAACTTCCCGCCCACCCCTGAAATACACGTACCCTGCTCGCACTGGGACTATCGCGTGTGGAACTTCCCGCGCACCCATGTAATACACGTACCCTGCTCGCACTGGCCCATTCGCGCGTGGAACTTCCCGCGCACCCCTGAAATACACGTACCCTGATGGAATCGCGTTTGGAACTTCCCGCGCACCCATGTAATACACGTACCCTGCTCGCACTGGCCCATTCGCGTGTGGAACTTCCCGCGCACCCCTGAAATGCACGTACCCTGCAGAATTCGCGTGTGGAACTTCCCGCGCACCCCTGAAATACACATACCCTGATGGAATCGCGTGTGGAACTTCCCGCGCACCCCTGAAATACACGTACCCTGCTCGCACTGGCCCATTCGTGTGTGGAACTTCCCGCGCACCCCTGAAATACACGTACCCTGATGGAATCGCATGTGGAACTTCCGGCGCACCCATGTAATACACGTACCCTGCTCGCACTGGCCCATTCGTGTGTGGAACTTCCCGCGCACCCCTGAAATACACGTACCCTGATGGAATCGCGTGTGGAACTTCCCACGCACCCATGTAATACACGTACCCTGCTCGCACTGGCCCATTCGCGTGTGGAACTTCCCGCACACCCCTGAAATCCACGTACCCGGCCAAATCGCGTGTGAGACTTCCCGCGCACCCCGGTATACACGCACACGTATTTTTTGTCAGCGGGTCCGTGTTTGTGGGTACCCCTTTGCACGTCATTTGTCCTGGAGGGCCACAGTATAGGACATTCATCATGGCAGTATATAGGTGCTATTTCTTGGCGCACCTTTTGGCGCACATTTCTTACAGCCGCAGAGACGCTACCGCCTGCTTTCTTGTGGCGGTCGTGTTTGTGCCTGTGCGCTGGTTTGAGCGTGTGCTTTTTTGCCCTATTCTATTCCATGAATACGTGTTGTAGGCTAGCGTGTGGGCGTTCCGCGCACTTGTGCCCTGTACTTCCCCCGTGACGCCCACGTTTTGGCAAGTTGTTCCCCATTCCGAGTGTTACACCCGTGTTCCGCCTACTTTTGTTGCGTGCGCCGCGCTATGTGCGATTTTCGCTCTGGCCTGTGCGATTTTCGCTGTGACCTGGCGCACGCTGTTTGATGGCCTGTGCGCCAACGTGCGCCGCGCACTTTTTTATCGCACATCCGCTGGTTTTCTCGCGCACGGACTTCCATGAATCGATGTGCGCTGCTTTTCGTGCGATTTTCGCACTTGCACTGCGATTTTCGCTATTCCACTGCGAATCGCACGTTTTTGCCCACTTGCGCCGCGCAAATTATTCCATGAATCGGCCTGATAGTGTTTATGGAATAAGACAACAATTGGACTACTGTGCTGGAATGGTGAAATTCACTATAAACTCACTACTTGAAAGTAGTACTGGAAAACAAAAACATACCTATAAATGAAATCTTCCAGATTTCATACATGTGGAAACATACATTCACTCTCTGCAACAATGTGACACAAGAACAAATCCCCAATGAGCGCTCGTGTATGGATCAATACCTAATTGTGAATCCGTTCCATTTCAGCAACTTGTACAAAATACATACCATGGTAGATTATGTACTACCTGCAATTCGGATAATCGCTCCACCTTACTAATACAAACACATAGTAAATACGTAATACTAATGCTTCTACGTTACAATGCAGATGGCACCAAAAACAACTGCAAGCTGACTGGATTCACACATGGTCAAGTATCACTTGGTAAGAAAACCTTCACAACAATAGGTATAATCTACCACACAGGAGCCAACACCAATGCAGGTCACTATACTGCATATATAAAAATAAATGTGGATGGTTTGAATGTAATGATAGTACCATTACTCTAAAGCAGAGATTACCAGCAAATCTTACAAATGCTTATTCAATCTTCTTAAAACCAAAATGTATTAACTAAACTGTACTTAAACATTAACAAAACCTCTATTTCTATTAAAAACTATAAACTGTTAGAATATGCAAACAGCTATCTAACTGCCCCAAGATTCTGCAACAACTAAATAGATAAATGAATACCACTAAATTATATCAAAAACATAGACAGTTAGAATATGCCAACTGGTATCTAACTGCCCCAAGTTTTTACAATAACCAAACAGATAAATCAATACAACTTCATTATAACAAAAAATAGACAGTTAGAATATGCCAACAGGTATCTAACTGCCCCAAGATTCTACACCAACTAAACAGATAAATGAATACCACTAAATTATATCACAAAATAGACAGTTAGAATACACCAACTGGTATCTAACTGCCCCAAGATTTTACAATATCCAAACAGATAAATCAATACCACTTCATTATAACAAAAATAGACAGTTACAATATGTCAACAGGTATCTAACTGCTCCAATAATCTTCAACAAGTCAAAATAAAATACTTAGCCAGAAACAAAAAGTGAACACTGAAAACAAACAAACACATAGACTGTAGCATAACAAAAAAAGTTTTTTTTTAATCCAACATGGATTTTTTTTTCCACAGACCCAATGATTTTAGCAACAAACACAGAAACTGAGCAAATTGCACAGTACACTGGTGTGTAATCTACTAAATTTGGGGGTAAAAAAAAAAATGTTTATTATTCAATGTTATAAGTCGTTACAAAATACCAATACTAACATGATCTTTTCTTTTATCACAGAAATTAACAAGGAATACATGTACTCCAGTTACTAAACCAAACAGTAAGTATATTATAATAAGTATAACCATTGCAGCAAATCACACCCATAGTGACTCATAACTTCAGTGTTTATAAATTTGGTCTTGACCATGCACCCAACACTCTAGGCCCTGGCCACAACCACCACAGCATACCACACCCATAATAGCTTATAACTTCGGTGCTTATAAATTTGGTCTTGTCCATGCACCCAAGACTGAATAAGCCACTATGGGTGTGATATGCTGTGGTGGTTGTGGCCAGGACCTAGAGTCTTGGGTGCATTGCCATACGGCCATGCTCCCAAGACTCTATGCCCTGGCCACACCCACCGCAGCATAACACACCCATAGAGTCAAACATTTTAATTATGCCATATGGGAACTTTTAATGTCCGCGAACATGACGAGTGTTCGTAGAACAGTTTCAACTTGCCCACGAACAGTACGGACAGGTATAGCGTCCTCAGGACACCCCCATTTCGTTTACTTACAAACATTTCAGAACACCGCACGTGTTCTTAGAACAGTTTCAACTTGCCTACGAACAGTACGGAGAGGTATAGTGTCCTCAGGACACCCCCATTTTGTTTATTTACGAACATCCCTGGACACATAATGTGCTCTTAGAACAATTTCAACTTGCCTATGGACAATACGGACAGCGTCCTCAGGACACCCCCATTTCGTTTATTTATGAACATTTCAGGACACCGTGTGTGTTCTTAGAACAGTTTCATCTTGCCTGCGAACAATACGGACAGTCATAGCATCCTCAGGACACACCCATTTTGTTCATTTACGAACATCCCAGGACACTTGATGAGTTCTTAGAACAATTTCAACTTGCCTACGAACAGTACAGACAGGTATAGCGTACTCAGGACACCCCATTTTGTTTATTTACGAACATCCCAGGACACATGTTCTTAGAATAATTTCAACTTGCCTAAGAACAATACGGACAGCGTCCTCAGGAAACCCCCATTTCATTTATTTACGAAGATTTCAGGACATCGTCTGTATTCTTAGAACAGTTTCAACTTGCCTGCGAACAGTAGGGACAGGCATAGCGTCCTCAGGACACCACCATTTTGTTTATTGACGGACATCCCAGAACACTTGATGTGTTCTTAGAACAGTTTCAAATTGCCTACGAACAGTACGGACAGGTATAGCGTCCTCAGGACACCCCCATTTCGTTTATTTAGAACATCCCAGGACATTTGATGTGTTCTTAGAACAGTTTCAACTTGCCTACGAACTATACGGACAGGCGCGTGTCCTCAGGACACCCCCATTTTGTTTATTTACAAACATTTCAGGACACCCGTATTGTCCGCGGTCAGAATGAACACAACAGGGGTGCCTGCCACCTAAATAAATACAACATTTAACCCATCTCTTACTCCCCCACCTTCCCCAAACAGTCTTACACACCAAAACACTAACTAAATAGTATTTTTCCACCAAGTTTCACCACGCTGTCCGCGGACGTCCTCGAATCAAAGATGGCGGGCGTTTCCAAAACTCTGACGCACTGCACACTCTTCACCGTCCAATCAGCGAACACGTTGCATGTCCGCGGACATGTCACAAGCCGATTGGCCAATCAGGACACTGTCCGCGGAGTGAACAGGGAAGTGTGTCCATGGACCGAACATAGATATCACTAATTTTTTGTGACCTACTTTTTGGTCATTTTTAAAAAAATCTACTGGACGGATTTTCACCAAATATGCAAAAACACGCTTTCGGGACCAAGCCGCTGCTCCTGCTCCAAATTTGGTGAAAATCGTCCAGCGGTTTGGGCTGTAGACGTGAGCAAGGTTTTTTCCCCATTTAGTGTATGGGAAAAAAAGAAGTTTTGGGACCCCCCCTATAACTTTGCCCCCCCTGGACCAAACCTCACCATAGTTTGCAGAAAAATTCAGAGTGACCCATATACTTATTTTGAAAGTTTGGTGAGGATTCGTCCAGGGAGAGTGGAGTTATAAGCCGCCCAAAAAGGGCTCTTCCTATGGAAGAAGCAACTTAACCATAACTACACGGCCACTACTACTTTGTTAAAGGGACGTTATGGTTAAGTTGCGCTACTAAAAACCTATGAAATTCAGTGAAAACACTTTGTTAAAGGGACATTATGGTTCAAAGTAAAACCGAAAAACCCCTGAAATTCGGCAGTTATGGTAAGATAAGCAACCATAAATCGCGCCGCCACCGTGCACTGCTAACACTAACACCCAGGACATCAAAGATGACATCACAAATGTCATTGATGACATCACTGATGATATCACATGTGCATTTACCTTTCATGAAAAGTCTGTCACGATTTACAGACTCCAGCGGATGGGGTCTTCAACTGCCAGGTGCAGGTCCAAATATGCAACTTCATGACCCTCACCATTTTATGGGACAATCGCCAAGGACCAATATGCCCTTAAGCAGTACTAGCAGCTACAAACAACATACCAACCAATAGGGTGGTCTAATGGCTCGTTTTTGGAGCAACCTTCCGATTATCAGAGCGACCATTTACTGCTTTTATCATAAACCAACAGCCTATCTACCGCAAAGGAACAACGCGTAGCTCCAAATAAACTTTTGCTGATCGACAGCAGAGACAATAGCAAATCGCTGAATATTCACTAAACATTTCATGTGAAATAAATGTACTTTACCAAATGTACAATCCTGCTGTTTACTTTTAAACCACAGTTTCATATTCCGAATTGTGGCGCACTGAGTTGTAAGCTGATCTAACAGCCTCTGTATCGCAAAGGAACATCGCGTGCCTCAACATGAACTTTTGCAGATCGACAACAAAGACAAATGCAAATTGCTGAATATTCTCTAAACATTTGATGTCAAATAAATGTACTTTACAAAATTTACAATCTTGCTGTTTGCTTTTAAATCACTGTTTCATATCCCGAATTGTGGCGCGCTGTGTTGTGACATAATATGTGTTGTCTTCCGGGTTCTGTGTAAAGTCACTTAGGACTGGAGAGGACTGGGCGCGTTTGATGACGCACCCTGTAACGTCACAGCGAGAGGCGGGGAATATGAATGCTTTGATAATATCAGGCTTAGGGGCGGGAGATATGATTTAGTGTCGCAAAAGCAAGTCAGCCAGGTCAATAGCGCCAGTCATAGGATTATCACATAATGTCGGTGCACACCAGCCGGATTTATCGTTTCTTTAGTGGACAAAAAGTCGGTTGACGCCCATTGGAAATTGTACTATTAGCGGACAAAAGGAGTGGTCTTAAAACACTTTCACCCTGACAACGAACAATACAAACAACGTTCTCAGAACACCCCCATTTTGTGTAATTGCAACCATTTCGGGACACCGCGAGTGTTCTTAGAAAACATTCAACTAGACAGATTACAATACGGACAGCGTCCTGAGGACACCCCCAGTTTGTATATTTACGAACAATTAAGTACACCGTGAGTGTTCATAGCTCATTTTTACCTTCCTTGCGAACAAAAATGACACATACTCCGTCCTCTAAACACCCCACCATTTAGTTTATTTACAAAATGTCAGAACAGCCGTGTTCTCCGCGGACAAATCGAACGCAACAAAAACGTCTAGCACATAAAAAAACAAAACATTGAACCTATCTCATACTCCCCCACCCTCCCCAAACACTCTTACACACCAACACAGGGCACTAAATACAATTTTTTATCCACGTTTCACCGCGCTGTATGCGGTCTACGGCGAATACAAGATGGCGGGCGCCACAGAAAATCTGACGCGCTCCACGCCCCTCGCCGTCCAATCAGCGAACACGTCACATGTCCGCGGACATGACGCAAGGCCATGGGCCAATCGGTGTGCTGTCTGCGGAGCGAACAGGGAAGTCCATCCGCGAAGCGAACACAGATATCACTAATTTTTTTGCCTTACATTTTGGTCATTTTTTTAAAAACTACTGGACGGATTTACACCAAATTTGCAAAAGCACGCTTTCGGGACCAGGCTGCCGCTCCTGCCGCAAATTTGGTGTAAATCCATCCAGCAATTCGGGCTGTAGCCGTGCGCAAAGTTTTTTCCCATTCATGGGAAAAAAAAACGTTTTGGGACCCCCCCTATAACTCCCCACCCCCCAGGACGAATCCTCACCAAACTTTGCAGAAAAATTCAGAGTGGGCCATATACTTTTTTTGCAAAGTTTGGTGGGGATTCGTCCAGGGGGAGCAAAGTTATAAGCCGCCTAAAAAGTGCTCTTCATATGGAAACACCAACTTAACCATAACTACATGGCCGCTACTGCGGCCATGTAATACACAGGTCCTGCGGTAGAGGCCCTGTAGTTATGGTTAAGTTGCTCAATACATAGAAAGAGCACTTTTTGGAAAACTTTTAACTTTGCCCCCCTGGACGAATCCTTGCGAGAATTTGCTGCAAAAAATGTATATTGCCCCCTCAGAATGATTCTGCAAGGTTTGGTGCGGTTTCATTCAGGAGTGCCAAACCTATAGAGGGGGTCCCAAAATGTGTGGAAATCCTCATAGACGCAATGTAAAAAGTGAGTGCGTTGACTGCAGTTTGTTGCTCGCCAGATTGCCCTACTTTATTTTATATTGCTAATAAAGTAGTACTTTGCCATGTTCTTTGAGTCTGTCCTGTTATTTGGGTCTGAGATTATTATTGGTAATTCCATCTAGCATATCAGACGCTTCAGGGTGCTAGAGCACAGTTTATTGAAGGCATGGGATATTTAATGCCTGAAATAGGCTTGATGCTTAACTGTGATAAGATCCCGAAATTATCCCTGCTACTGTAGAGAGCGACAAATGACACCACAATTTCCCTTTCAATGATTCCTCATGCCGGGTACTTCTGCGTACTATGGTACTGCAAAACCGAATGTGATTCAACACTGTCTTGGCTGTAAGGTGTTTGTGTTTTTGTCGAATCAGAATGATAGAAATGTATCCCAAATTATAACGACAACCTTAATGTTGATGTTATTAACATTAGAAAATGTGTGACTAATACATACACTGGGTGGTCGCTTTTGTCTTGGCTGAACAGTTTGATTGTCTCATTTAGTGCCTCCTGTCATGGCCAACATGGGGGACTGGAAGATACTGGGGATAACAACCCTGGCAAGGGAGAGTACAGCATGCACAGGGCCCAAGTGGTAGCGCTATGGAAGCAGAAAGGTCAGGCAAAAATGTCCAGCCACTTGGACCAACAAAACTTCAGGGCACATCTGAATGGTTTCAGACAGACTTATAAGAGGCTGCCACGTCAAGCACTCCATGCCAGATGTTCCAGGTAGCCTTTCTGGAAGGTCTCTATCACCCAGGTCCATCCACCACTCCGCACACAACACCACAGGAAGACAGAAGAAAGAAGTATGAAGAAAGAAGAAGGTGGCCAGAAGAAGGAAGAGGAAGACGACCGGCAGAGAGAGACAGAGAAGAATGCAGAAGACAAAGGAACAGAACCAGACTTACCTGACCACTCTGCGCCTCACTCCCTTCACTTCTCTGTGGCGTTACCAGTTTCCGCCCGTCATGCCTAGTGTACCTGCAAGATAAGTAAGAGGAAGATGAGGTTAGTGTGGAAAATGCCTTCCCTTGCGCTTTTCCTCCCCCACTCAGGGGTTGCTTACCTGGCAGACCCATTCAGGGAACAACGCCATGCTCCGTTGTCGCCCTTCAAGGTTCCGCTCAGCTTCTAGGTGAGACAGGGGAAGAAAGAAGGAACATTAGACATTGGGAACATTGAAACAGGACACAAATCAAGGAACATTTAACCAAATACATGAAACAAGGAATGTTACCCCAATGACACAAGGCAAAGAATATTTAAACTAAAGACACATCAAACATGGAACTTTAAAATAAGTACACTTTATGGCAGCATTGCGTGGATGGCTAGGGTGCCCGTCCGGCACAACGCCCCCACCCTCTCCAAAAAGAGTGAAATAACTCTATTAGATCTACTCTCCTTCTTGCACTCCAGGCCGTTGCAGGCCAATACCTGGAAGAGCCAATTCCTGATGCCTCAAGAGACCAGGTCAAGAGATGAGACACAGGAAAAAGGTACTTCACACTCTAGGGGAAAAGCGGGGGAGGCTGACTTGTTGGGGGGGGAAAGAGGAAGAGGGACAACAACAGTTCCCTTTTGTTCCCTAGATCTGATCCTACCCAACAAGGGAAACCTGCAACAGACACACACATGAGAGGGCATCACAACACAGGCGTTTGTGAGGAAACTGCTAACCATCCTCCACTGAACACCTCCTGCTGGTTGTGCTACGTTGACCTGCAGGTGGTGGAGGGGGTCAGTGCAGGCGGACAGGCAAAGGCAACTGTCATCAGCATCCTAACGTCCCCGGTAGCTGCAAGATCAGGTAGGACGTTACACCAGCACAATTCACAGAGCTCTGCTAATTTTTCCAATCCTTCTGGGAATTTGTTGCATAAATGTGTTTTTAAATGTTTGGGAAAGAAGACCCTGAAATTTCAATAACGATTCATACAGATGAAGACTTCTGAAGAGATGTTTGTGAAAGACACTGATCTGTTTTAGTTGGTAATCCAAACTATTAAGAGGTGTGCGATCAATATCCTCAAAAGGGGGATGTTTATGGTGGAAAAATGCATTTGTATGTACATGATTCCCTAAAGTCAAAGGTGGAAATGTGATTGTAAGTCAATGTAAATGAAAGAAACAGGGCTTTTATTCAGCACTCAGACTTAGTGTAACTTTGAGTGTTAACATGATGAATGATATGCCTGCTGTCCGAATGGAGAAAGGAAACTTAGCACATGGAAGCAGTATTTTACTCCTACGTTAGTTTTGCTGCAATTTCAGCGAGTGTTTTAGTAAACTTCTTTCCGCGGCCAGAAGTGTATTTATGTACTAACTGAAACTGCTTCCAATTAATGATGAAAAGAAAATGTGAGCCAAAATTGAATTATGAATACACATTCATGTTGATATCGCTTTAAGGTGGCAGGAGTGATTTTGGAAGTCAAGGCTTGCACATATTCTCTTAGAAGTCAATTCTTTTAATTGCAAGGAGTAAAACCCTCCCTAGTTGAGGCAAGGATTGTTTTCTTCATTGCATGGGCCACTATGTATTAAGAAACCTTTATACCTTTTTGAAATAGTGGCAGGGGCAACTCAGTGCCAGGACTGCTTGGGGATTGTATCTGTCTATACCCGTGTTCACCTTTCAGTACTGCTACTAAAGATATTCTGAACCAACATCGCCCAAGAGTCAAATTCAGCATTTTTTGTTTTCTTTATTACTTGATTTATTTGCGTTTAGCAATTTTTACAAGGTACAATGCTGAAAAAGTAGACAGTAGTTGAAAACAAAAAGAAAAAAGCTGCGAAAGAGGAAAAGAAATTTCCCTGTATTCGTATTTATCATGTTGCTCATTTTTCTGGAAGGAGGGTCTGTTGTAGAATTTTAGCCATCGCTGTCACTCAAAAAGACTTTTCTCCACCGATCAGGCGTGCCCACCAGGTCTCCTCCTCGTATATATGTGCTGAGGGCAGATGTCTCGTCAAATATTGTGCTTGGGTACTTCGCGTGCCCTGGCATGTTAGTAAGAGGTGATGTAGCGTTTCCGTCTGAGCTGCGATTTCACAAAATCTGCACTTGTTTGTTGCTGAAAACCCTCTAATCATCAGGATTTCATTAGATGGTAAGAGGTTCAGCCGTGCTCGTAGGAAAATGTTCCGTAATTTTCTGTCAGGATATTTCTTCATGAATGCTTCAGTTTCATTCAATTTTCTCGCCTGCGGGGGGAGGCGAGTCGTGAGTTTATACTTAGCTGCTGAATACAGGGTACGGATCCATTCCAGATCGTCCCGCTTTCTTTTTACTTTTGTAGGATTTTGAATCAATTCATCTACCGTGCTTTAAACGGCAGATAGTTATTCCTTACATTCTTGGTCCCACTGTATAAGCATTTTGTAATGATCATTTCTTAATTATGTGTTGATCAATGAGAATAACAGTGAGCAATTTGGTTGTAGGGTTTTTCTGTAAAGCATGATGCTGTTTCGATCCACGATTGACTCAAGGGATGAAAGATTCAATTCCCGTCTAATCAGTACCATCGGGGACGATTTCGGAAGATTTAAAACTGCTCTCCAAAAGAAACTTTCCAAGGTGATCCAAATCGTTTCCTGTATACTTGGCATAACGTCCGCTCCATAAGTTATGGCTGTTACTACTTTGGCTCTATAAAGGTTGTTGGTTGGTAGGAGCGATAATCGACCATATTTTCTTTCGACCGCCTTTGCTTGTGAGGTCAAATTTCTTATTTTCGCATGAAGAATGCATTGCATTGATCTTTCGGTTTTAGAACTGTCCAGCATCACTCCAAGGTATTTGAACTCTGATACCTTTTCAATCTCAAAACCGTCCAGGTACCACTTCAGGTTTTTACCTTTCCTGTTACATTTTTCCAGAGACATGATTTTGGTTTTTTACTTCTTTATTTCCAAGTCGTTGGACTTTATATATTTTGATAAGCTGTCCAACTCTCTTTGAAGACCGATGGCAGTTTGGTCAAGCAAAATCATGTCGTCCGCGTACAGAAGGCGGGATATCCTGTCTTGGCCTATAGATGGTGGAAAAGATTTTATCAATCCTTCGACGTTCTTATAGTCACCCAAGTAGGCCAAGAAAAGAGCTGGAGCAAGAGGGCATCCTTGTGTACACCGTGGGTTGTAGGGAATTCAGCAGAGAGTAGATCCTGGTGATTTAGGCGCACTTGTATTCTGGTGTTGGTGTGCAGTGCTTTTAGAGTTCCAAGAATTTCACTAGGGCATTTCCAAGATGCTAATTCCTTCCATAGTTTGACTCTATTCACCTGGTCAAAAGCTTGTGTTAGGTCTATGAATGCAAGGAACACTCAGGTCCGCCTTCTGTGATCTTGCTCTTCAGGACACTCAAATGCATGAGGTTTGCGCTTGCTCCCGTGTTTTTCTTGAAGCTGGACTGCAGGGGGTAGGCGCATGGTGCCCGGTTTTCCCAAGTTTGAAATGTGTTCAGCAATAGCGCTCCGTAGAACTTCCCTGACGACGTCTGATAGGGCGATTGCTCAAATGTTTTGAGGGTCATCCTTGCAGCCCTTTCTGAAGATCGGAACTATTGTTGATAGGGACCAGGATGTTGGAAATTCCTTTGTTTCTGTGCATCTTTTGAAGACGAGACTGATAAAGACTTCCCATTCCTCTGGCATTGTCTTGAGATCGATGTTGGTGATCCCGTTCGGGCCTGGTTCTCTTGCGTTTTTTTATATTGCAGATAGTTGACCTGATGGTTTCTTTATCATGGAGTTTGACCCAAGGAGTTTGCAGCTCTTCTTTCAACGTTGGTGTGGTTGATGACGGAGATCGAAAGAGGTGAGTATAGAACTCCACTCAAGTGTTTTCAGAGATGCTGTTTGTGAATGCGTCATTTACAGGTCTTCCCATAAATCTAATCAGGGACCAGAATTTGCGCGTGTTGTGGCCACTTACATGTTTCAACATTTCTTCGGAGTCTCGTTGGTATAATGTCAGTCAGTGATTTTTTAGCCAAGATGTATATTTCTTTAGCATTTCCGAGGTGGCATCTCTGTTGGTTTTGGTGTTATTGTGCGCTACTAATCTTCTTGCCTTGCGCAAATCCCTTCTTTTAGCCACCAAGACTGGGTCAAATGTATGAATAGGTTGTCTCCACGTTTTCCCTGTTTTCCTGTTTTTTAGTGCCTTCACTCTGTAACTTGCTGATTGAGCATTTGATTTCCTCTACACAGCTTACAAAGACAATATTTCCAAGGCAAAGAGTCACCTGGAGGTGTAAAAAGGTGGGAGAAGTAGAGTGCCCTTTCTTCTTCAGGTCATTGCCCTTGCTTGAGTAATGTAGTCTCTCATTCTAATGAGAGATAAGTAGCTATCCTGTGTGGCAATGACCCCATCATTAGTGTTTACATGCAGATCCTGTGAAGTACGGACCACACACAGAGCTATTAGTTTTGGCAATTATGTTGTCACAGGAATATCATGGGTCCATCTGCTGTTACCTCTTGTAAAGGTGAAGGATAACAAACTAGCATCAACCAGGAAGAAGTCATCATCTTTTGAAAGCTTTCTACCAGAAGAGAAAAAACAGTGGGACTGTGTATGATGGAGTAAGTCCCCATAGAGTGAAAGGGGCCTATCATCCACTCTACTCCAATGCTATTGAGAGGAAGAGTATTGCGGAGCAAAGGACATGGTTCAGTCTGCAAATTGGGAACTCCTCACAAATATACCAGAACTGTTCCAAAAACCCAACATTCATGGAAGGCTGAGTCTAATGGCGTAACTGACGCACAAAGGCAGACACGACTAAGGGAGCTGAGTTCAGAGTTTGCAGCAGGAAAGTGTGGACCACAGAACGTCCACCTGACACTAAGATGGCTATCAGGCCTTTGATAACAGAGCTGCTCTACAAGCCCTGCTTGGAAAAAGAGGTTTCAACACTCTTAGTAAAAGTGGGAAGGGTACTATAATTCTTTTAGGAAGAGCAGAGAACCATGTTCCTTATAGGATAGAGAAGGTGAGAAATCTTTCATAGAAGTGGATACTGTTAGGTATCACTGAGGTAATGGGAATGATGTTATAGCCCTTAAAGTAAACTGGGGCACTACAACCATGAATTAGCAATACATGTCAAAACCAGCTGGTTGTGTTCTTCATGCAGTGTATAACAGTTACATACTTAAAAACAGGGCTTTGGTGACGCTTATGTAGGTGATGGAGAGTGGCAAATGTATGGAAAAAGAAACTTTTTGTAATTCTACTTTCCTCTCTTCCTTCCTCCTGCACCCCAGGATGTGTGTGAGTCTGGTTTGTGTGTGGTGACGGTGTGTGCAGCGCTTTCCTGTTGAGCTGATGTGTCTTGATGTATAGGAAGAAAGGCAACCTGTGTGCATGGTCTGAGTGATGTCATGAGTGGAAAGTTCTGTGAGTGTCTGTGAGTGTCTGGAATGCTGGTGGATGATTGAGTGTTCCAACCCAGGCCTTTGGAAGTATGTAGCCTGGGTGGTGAGAGCCAGTGGGCTCCCTGAACTTCCTTATCCCCAATGTACCTATGTACCTGATAACAATTGATCTGAAGAAGTAACTAAATAAAGTCACCTTACCTGCTGCCTCCAGAGTCATTTACCTGCATAACCGATACCCAAGGTTATCCCAGACTTCCCTTGGCAGACTGTTTCCTGGCAGAGTGTGCATACAGCCAGATTCTGTTGCATTATATTTTCTGTGAAGTAATGGCAAATTGTTATGGAGTGGGCTAGCAGCACAAAGGCTGAAGACATGTAGCCATGATGGTGCTGGATACGCTGGTGCTAGTAGGTTACATCATGTCACATAATGACATGAAGTGCTTTCCCATCTGCAAAGGGGTGCATCTGTTTTTCAAATTGGCTGTATGTAGGTGTCATTCACCTCACTATCACTGCTTTCCAACATGCTTGTTCTCGTCTCTGCTCTGATGGAGCATAATCTTTGTCTATATCATCATCATCCATCTCATCTCATTTCTGTCTGACCTAGTGGATGTTGCAGACGGTGATGGAGCCCTGGGATTGTCAGTCTCCGCCTGCTTTTTAAGAACTCCATCTGTCATTGTTCCCTGATCTTTGTTAGATAAGAGCTGCATACCTCCCCATTGGCCCTGGTAATGCTGAGAGGAACTGAAAGTGCCACTTTCTCTGTTGCTCTTGGTGGATGTTCATTGTCATGTTGCAATACTTGTGCAATCTCCTGTATTGGCGCATGTATCATTGACTGACTTGTGATGGGTGAGTGAAACATGAGTTGAATGATGTCCTAAATTTACTATGTACAATTCTGGACACTCTAGTGCACACAAGTGCTGTTTCAGTATGGAAAAGGCAGCGAACAACATGACCCCCTCTTTGTCTTGCTAATTTTGGTATGCACATGGTGTTCCAAAGGTTTTCAACTGTGTGTGGCCTCTCCTCCCTGAATTTCTGCTTCTCCCTCCCAGGTCAGCATGACTCTCTTACCAACTGTCCTCAGGGATGCCAGGCTCCTCCTGCTCCTCCTGAAGTGCCATCCCATGGTGTATGTCTTTCCCACTTCTGTCATGGGACAGACACTGACTGGTGTGTCACCCACCACCCTGAATCTCTGCTGCCCACTTCCCAGGTAAATGAGATGAGCATGACTCTCTCGCAAGCTGCCCTCAGGGATTCTTGACTCCTTCCACTCCTCCTCACAGGTGTTCCCTGAAGGCACATGTCTCAACCACTTGCGCCAGGCGGTGGACACTGACTTACACTACCTAGCCCTACCTTTCTTGCTACAGCTTTTCTAAATAGCCCTACATTTCCCTGCATATATTTAGCCTACTTTCAGCAATGAAATCCTGACTCTCTAAAAGCTGATTCAGAGTGAATTGGAGCTGCAGCCACAAGTCCCCTTTAAACCCCGGAGATGCATTTCGGACAACATTTCAGAAGATGTCCCCAGGTTGGGTGGTTCTGGTTTACTGTGGGAATGTTTGTAAAAAGGCCTAGTTCCCGGGTCCACAAGAGACTGTTTGCCTTGGCTTGGATTCTCCCCCTGGGCAGTGAATCCGCTGAGTCTTCTGGCCCTATTGCAGCCACAGGTGACTCGCTGGGTGAAACCACCTAGTTTCTCTCCTGTCCTTCTTACCTGGTCTCGACACCTGTCCCTTGACACCCTCTCTTCTGCCCTTTGACTGTGCTGGCTTGGCCAATGGTGGTTCTTTTCTTTTAATCTCTCTGTCGTCTGCCTGGCTCTTTCCTCCTCCTCCCCCTCCTCAAACTTTTTCCCCATCTCCCCTTTTTTCCTTCTCCCTAAAATATTAATTTCCCTACTCCAACTTAATTCTTTCCCCCTCTCTCCTCCTCCTTGTTTTCCCCTCTAATTCCAGATATTGCTTTCCCTCTAACCAATTCCAACTGCTTCATCTCTCTGCTTCTCATTTCGTCATCCTTCATTATTTTTATTTGTCTCACACTCTGTTTCCAACACCAGGGACGCCATCCTCTCCCTCACCAAGCCAGTGAAAAAAGGGTGTCGCTTTATACTTAGGTAATAGTGTGATTTGGGCAATAGGTGCACTGATTGACTGGTCAGTTCCTTCCTGTCTTTCTCTGGCACTGTTTGGCCTGGTCCATTGTGCCCACCTCCTTTACTCGTGTGTAAACCCTTGAAGAAGTGTTGTACTGTTTTAGGTTGTTTACCCTAAGAAACAAGACTGTGAACGCAATTCCAAAGGGATGACTGCACGCTAATTGTAATTAATCCTATTGCATTTCAGATCATGCAGGGTCCTTCATAAGGGAAATGGCTGTATAAAATGAAAGAAAAACAGAAGTAAACCTTAGAGTGATGCAATGTAGTGCTCCTCAGCCTTCCAGACACCCTCAGCCTCACACAGCACACAAAAGACCCAACATACGAGAACGGTAACATCCTCAACCTAGTCATCACTGCAGCCCTCCTCTGCCGCTTGACTGGTCTGGTCACCTATCCATGCCTTTCAACATCCTGCACATCACCCCAGTCAAGCACTCCCAGCAGAAACCCAGCAGACAAACCTTCAGGTCCTTCAAGAACTTCACAGTGGAAGCCCTCACAGAAGACCTCGCCAACCTACACCTTACATGGACCAAACACCCCCAACCAAACTGTGACTCTCTACTAGAAGCACTCAACGCCCCCTCTCAGTCTCCATCAACCAACACGCACCTTTGAAACAACACACCTGCAGACCGAACCCGTCAGCACCCAAAACAGGCAAGAACTCAACCTCTGTAAAAGAGTCATCAGGAAACAAGAGAAAACCTGGCGTCGCTCGAGGATTGCATCCAACCTGGGAACCTCATGGAACTCAGAGCAACCCGCCGACAACTAATCAACACAGCGAAGGCCTCCTAATATCAGAATACCATAGCAGAAGCCAACAACAAAAGCAGGGCCCTCTTCAAAGCGGTCAAGCAATGCATCAATCAGTTACCCAACACTGCCATACCATACGCCATCGATAAATCCACCGCCATCAACACCTTCTTCATCGACAAAATCAGCAAGATTCACCAGCACATATATGCCATCTCTGCATGCACAGATCCACCTCACGTCCCTCCTCACGAAATCTACACACCTTGGACAACATTTAAGACACTCTCAACAGAGGACCTGGTAGAAACAGTGTCCGCCCTCAAAGTCACATCGTATTCAGATGACATCCTCCCAGCATCCATCCTCAAGACCCTCCCTACAGAAGCTCTCCTTCACTACCTGGAGATCATCAACAGCTCCCTAACTCAAGTCACCTTCACATCAAGCATACAAAAAAGGACACATCCGCCCTTTATTAAAGAAACCCACTCTGCATCCTGACATCTTAGGTAACTATCACCCCATCACCCATCTTCCCTTCCTAGGTAAGATCACTAAGAAAGCGGTATTCACACACTGCAGCAACACATCAACACCAACAATGTCCTCCAAACCTACCAATGCGGATTCAGACCCAGATTCAGCACTGAGACAGCAACTATACAGGTGGTCGATAACGCCCTCAATATCCTTGATGATGGCCTCCCCTGCCTCCTGGTTCTACTCGACCACTCTGATACTTTCGACACAGTAGACCACCAGGTGCTTGCGGACACCCTACATTGGCAAATGGGATTAGCAACCTTGTCCTACGCTGGTTCAAGTCTTACCTCACCAACCGCAAGCAGTTTGTTCAGATGGACTCCTCTAGATTGCCAATGCTACCCGTCACCTGTGGAGTCTCACAGGGTCCCATCCTCTACCCAGTGATCTTCAATCTATACATGGAGCCACTGGGAACCCTCCTGCCACACATAACATCCACATCCACCAATAGGCTGAAGACATACAACTATACCTCAAGATCTACTCCATCAACGACATCCATAGACTCAAAACCTGCCTCTTTCTGATCCATTCTTGGATGTCCAGTGCATACTTGAAGCTCAACCCCTCCAAGACCAAGTTCCTACTCCTCATCAACAATACAGAACACCCAGACGTACAGACCTGGCTATCATCTATGAACTTTGAGGGCTTCACACCTGAACTCACCTCCTGCGCCCATCAACAAACACCTCTCCATCAAGACACACATAGCTAAGAAAACTCAGGCAGCTTGGTATCAGCTCTCCCTCCTGCGAAAAGCCAAGCCCTTCTCCACTCCAGACAGCTTGAGATCCAGCGTTCAAGCACTAGTCCTATCCCACCAGGATGGGGGCAATGTACTCCTCGAAGGCCTCCTGTCATCCTCCCTTGAGCCCCTGAGAAATTTTCTACACACAGCTGCACGCCTCATGAAGGGTCTACGCAGATATAACACACATCACCCCAGCCCTCATTGACCTTCTCTGACCTCCCACTGCACGCACAAATCACCTTCAAGTCTTGCTTCATCATCAATAAGGCAGTCGCCATCAAGTCACTCAGCTACCTTACAGAGAAACTCATCATCTCTGGTGGACAGCGCACCACCAGGAGCCAGGACACTTGCAGACTTTAAATCCACCTCTGCAAAAAGGAAAGGGACCAGAAAACAAGCCTTTTCTGCCTATGCCCCAAGGATATGGAACCTCCTCCCAGTCAGCATCAGACTCGCCCCCACGCTCCTACAATTCAGAAAAGAACTCAAGAGCCACCTCTACAAGTAGTCTCTCCTCCTCAACACCTAGGCCATTACGTTACCCCTGGTGCCATTTGACCCGTAGATGATGCCAGCTCCTCTCTTCCTGCCACTCAATAAAATCTGTACTCCTACTCTTTGTCCCTCTGAATCCTACCCCCACTGTATATCTGTCCTGTTGTTACCACTAAAAGAACTTCTAGAGCTCAGTATATACCATAATAATAATAATAATAATAAAAATAATAATAATAAAAGGTAAATGTATCCATACCTGACCTATGATTTGAGCAAGGAAACCACCCTTAAAAATCATCACCATCTTGACTTCTAAGAAAAATCATAAAATGAAAATTATTGGATAAATATGGATGACGTGTTGCATATGTCTGGGGAGTTGTATGCCATGCACATTATTGTGAAATAGACCAATAAATGGTGATGCAAGAAACCTGGCTGCAGCAGTCAGGTCAATTGGCAGAGAACCTTCTCTGCAAAATACAGAATACCGAGGTAATTACAATCATAAAAGGAATATTGTCAAAGCTCAACAAAATGGTTCAAAGACTACAAACATATAAGGCAACAGACAATCGCCATACTCACCTACAATGGCCCAACAAAACAGCATCAGTCTTGGAGACCAGTGTTCACCTGCCGTTTGCCAGAGACAACACAGAAGTCTTAAAAAATATGTAAATGCGCAGTACAAAAGTGCAAAATTATGTCTGCACGTCAAAGTGTGACAAGTGAGCTGCATGGTATTGCTGTGACATCATGGCATGTGATATGTGATGACGCTCATCATCTGAAAACAATTCCAAACGAGGTACCAATAGAAACCTAATATCCTATACGAACTGGGAATCAAGAGTGGTAGAGAAAGGCAAAAAAAGTTCAACGCCAACAGTGAAAATAATAAAGAATAAAAACATAGAAAACATGAATAAAAAAAAATAAAAATATAAACAATAAAACATGTGCAAAACCATAGAAGTCTGAAATGGAAAATCCACACACACAAAAATAAAATAAATAACGTTTTTAAAAAAATGTAAAAATGGAAGCTAACAGAAAGTCAAAGAACATAGGGAGATAAGATATGGTACGAAAAGGCAAGAGTGAGAAAAAAATAGAACTCACAGAACAGCAAATAAGAACATAGCAGGAAGTAAAAGAGCCTGCAACACATTAGACCCACATATTCATATAACAATCAATGATGAATATGAGGAACATTCTTAAACAACAATAATATGTTCAAGGAAAGTGTATCTACTAATCGTGATTAGCACTATAGTTCAGATCTTTGTTCATGCCCCCTGGGATAAAGGTGTCCAATTTATGTATCCAGAAAGCTTCCATCTTTTCCAGTTGGCTGTCACTGTCACTGGAAAAACAGTTCCTGTCAAGCATGTCAAGGATCTGAAACCGCATTTGGGCATTTGAATGACCATGTTCACCTACATGACGTACTACTGATTTTCATAGATAGCTGTCCAACATAATAGAGACTATATGGGCTACAAATGCAGTAAATAACATTCTTAGAATCACATGTTGCAAACTGTCTCAAGGTTATCATTTTATCTGTTTTGGGATGAAATACAGTGACTTGTATGAGAGAGTCTCTTGATTTACTCAGAACTCAATGTTCTGCTTGTCTGAGTTCTTCTGCAGAATCCCCCATATCTATAAATTCCTCACCGTATGGCAGACTCCGGATAGTACTGGGGCGATGGTAACTCAAACAAAGGTTGTTTCTAGCCATCACCTTCTGAAATAAGGTAATAAGGTAAGTGATAATTTGCCATTATCTACAAGAATTCTCACATCAAAGAAGTGAACACCTAGGTTACCTATTTCTGCAGTAATTTGGATGCGATCATCGATGTATGTATTCAAATAGAATAGATAAGGGAGTATGCCAAAAATTAAAACATGTCATCCATTTAGGGACCCCAAAACTCGAGGTACTTATGCCACACTGGATGATTAAGGGTATGGTCTGTTTCAAATTTGTCCATGAAACTGTTGGCATAGGTGGGAGCCAAGGTGGCTCCCTGGAGGTATCAGATGGCTGCAAAATGTATTGATCTTAGAAGCTATAATAGGAGCTATGCGAGATGAAATTCTAAAGAATTCAATTGAATTCTTTTACTTCTCCTGTATGACCTTCTTGGAGTTAAAGCCACCCAATAATTTCCTGGTCTAGGGAATTGAGGTGTGCAACCTGTTAACAGCCACAGTGAATAATATGTCATCTGCCTCAAAATAAATTTTTCTCAAATCTGTAAAAAGTGGGTAGTGTCTTTGATATAGGTACTGGTCCTTTGGATAAGAGGCTGCAAAAAGAAGCCAATGTATGTACCTAAAAGGTTGTGTAATGCCATTGGTGGTGGCAACTATTGGTCTGCCTGGAGGGTGAGACGGATGTTTGTGAGCCTTAGGTAACAGATAGAAAACTGGTATTTTTGGATGTTGTACAGAAAGGAATTTCTACGTTTTCTCATTCATCCAATCACATTCAAAAGCTTGATTCAATAATAAATGTAAATTAGTCTGAATATCATTGGTAGAATCATGGTCAAGCTTCGCATAAGTGTCTCTAGCATTGAGCTGGCACCCACACGCTGTATCATATTCAGAGGTGTTAAGAACAACTAATGCGCTGCCTTTGTGGGCACGATATAAGGATTTGAAGAAACAGATCTCTGATCTATTAAAAATCCGTATTTAGGTCTTTTGAAAGTCAATTTACTGAGATCTCGTAATACAGTTTCTTGAAAAAATTCAATTAAAGGTACCGTAATGGGTGGTATAATGGTACTGCAAGCTTTAAATTCAATAAGTTCCTCATCATCATCAGACACAGGCTCTTTGGACCTATGATCTAATCCCGCAAAGAAAACTTTGAGCTTGAGTTTGCATGTACAGGTCAATTTTGATGTCAAACATGGATGTGCTCTATTTAGGTAAGCATTTCAAACAATTATGTAAAGTCTGCAATTATTTCTGACTGAGTGATCTATGGGATAGGTTGCTGCGTTTTTGTATTCGGGAACAAGGTCTGTACCTGGAGATTGCCTACTCCCCCCTCTGCTCTGCCTTATTCTCTGTCTTTTGTGCCTTTGTTTAAAAAAGACTCAAGGATGTTAACTGCCGTGTGTGCCCTGGATGTTGTTGCAGCTGTCTGTGAAATAATGACACACTCTTGTCTGTCTCTTAGGTTGTTTACCTGCCATGTTAGGGTCAGGCAGAAGTGGCATAGCTTCTTCCTTACCAGGTGATCTATCTGTTCAGTTTGTGGAGAGCCGGCTTTGTCCATTTGCCTCTGTAAATGTATGTGTGCTTTCTAACTCATGTATGGATTCTCTGTTGGGAGAAACCTTTGCTGGGATCCTCCATTTACCCCACGAGTAGCATTACTGCAGCGGGTGGGCCCCCCTCACCTCAGAATGCCACAGTTTACATTGGCATGGTGTGGCAATAGTGACTTCAACATACAATTGAAACCCGACCAATGATAGTGAGCTCTGAATTTTCAATTTTGAGAGTGAAGCATTTATTTTGTAATTCATTATTTTTGGATGATGGGCAGGGAGAGACAAGTGGAGTACAAAAGGGGTTAACCCGCTGTACAAGGAGAATGACATATCACCTCCAGTGTTTTCAACTGTGGATTCTGACATGCGCCAGAAGGATATTAAACTCTCTCTCACCCTCCAATCTCCTCTGAAATTGAACTCTATTCTACCCTGCTACTCGGCGAAGCGTCAGTAAGGTTGTTTGTTTTGTTCTCCCTCTGTCTTCCCTCACTTGTCTTGTCCCGCCAAGAAACAGTTGCGTATAGGCACGTTATATATGACTCATCATATCATATCATATATCATGTGAATGTTACCACGTGTTCTTTGTCATGTTTCTTCTGTATTGGGGTGACACCCACTTCTGTTAGCACTGGAATTGATCTTGAATGACGCGGTAAGCCTGATGTTGAATGGCTTGAGACACAGTGCATTGAGAATCTGGTCTTTGACCCTCTAGAATTCTTTGTCCTGACAAGATGCCAACTCAAAGGTGGCTCACTTTCTGAGGCGTGCGCTCAATGGTTCTGCCCTTTCAGGAAACATGGGAATTAATCTGCATAGTACTCAGCCTAGCCTAGGAAGGACTTGAGTTCCTCTTTGTTGCTTGGAGCTAGGCCATCTATAATGCAACAAGTAGATTCTGTTTTGAAGTGATGCCAGATGCTGTTATAGTATACCCCAAATATTCAACTCATTTCTCCATAAAGATGCATTTTTCTCTTCACATGTGAAGGTCTGCTGACTGGAGTGTGCAAATGAGAATGTCATCTGGAAAGTATGACCATTTTCCGACTCTGTGCAAGAGAAAATACGCCAAGCTCTAAACGGCTGAGCTGGTGGAAGAGAGACTGAATGGTAGATGGGTGTATTGGAATGTTCAAACGGGGTATTAGATGTATTTAAGAACTTGAAGCAATTGTGGAGTCTGATTTGCAGGTAGGTTTCCCTCAGGTCAAACTTGGAGAATAGCCTAGCATCACACCTCATGAGAATCAGTTTGGAAATGCTGGATAGAGGATATCTATCTGTCACCATGTCCCGGCGGAGACTCGTCAGGTCGTCATACACCCGACGATTGTCTGTGGATGGATTCTTAATGGCAACGATGGGGCTCAGCCACTCAGTGACCTCCGCTGGTTCAATAGCGCTTTTGTACTGTAGCTTGCCCAACAGACCTTTGAGCTCTTGGCTGACTGTGGCTGGCACAGGTTGTATATTCAGCTTGATTTGTATTGACAGTGGGGAGCCGAACGCTGTATCTTTTATATGTACTTCTTCACACAACCACGATTTCCATTAAACAGGTGTTTGCAGTGTGCCACTGTGTCAGTACATGTTTCTGCATTGACGTGTGAATCTTGATCAATGCTGCAAAGGTTGAGAATAATAATGCTTTATTGAGGCGGGCATATTTTCTTGGATTCATTTTTCTTGCACCTTCTTGCACCTTGAGAACGTGTGTAAGGACTTCTAGCATGTCCCTGACCATTGTATCAAGGTCACAGAGGATTGACAATGCACATAACTTGATGTATACAGCAATGGGTTTCTTGACCACCTACATCTAAGTGTAGAGCTTGATATTTTGAAGGACTATGTTACCCCATCTGGCTGCTGCCTAAGTTGTGTGCTAAACAGCAAAGGGCTACTAGGTATATTGTGTACCTGGTGCGGGTTCTGTAGAAGTTTTGTAATTCATTTGGGTAAAATCAATTTCTGTTTTGTGGCTAAACCCACTTATTACCTAATTTTATTGAAATAAAGTTACCAGTCTGGCTGCATATTGTGGCCAGCATATGACACTCACACCCTGTGTCATCCATAAAAGTCAATCATTGAAGAAGTAACATTTTTGTTTCTTACAATTAACACCAACTATATTCATGATTGTCTTATGACAAGATGCACAAAACAGTCAATTATATAGTTAAAATTGTAAGGAAAAAAAGGGGGATGGCGAGGAGCGCACCTGATGCAAAAAGTAACTGGGTTAGATCCCAAAAACAAATTAACAAGTATTAACAGGGTTGAATCTCAAAAAATGAACAATAATTAACAGGGTTGTATCCCATCTGCTCTTTCAGTCTCAAGGGATTCTGGTAGTTGTAGAGTTAACATGTTGCCAAATCAGGTGACCAGGAACCGACACCCCTCCTAATGCACAAGACTTTCCCAAATTTGGGGGAGGGGAGAAAACCATCAATATGGTTCTCTGCAGTAGGGCACAATAACCCCGGTGCGGCTGCCTCTGGAGCCCGGGACTCCCATAACATTGTATGAAAAAAAGGGGGATGGCGAGGCGCGCACTCCGGTTCCCAGTCAAAATGTACCTGATGCAAAAAGTAACTGGGTTAGATCCCAAAAACAAATTAACAAGTATTAACAGGGTTGAATCCCAAAAATTGAACAAGTATTAACAGGGTTGGTTGCCATCTGCTGTTCAGTTGCTCTGTTTTTCTTCTCCTCCTAGCGCTTTCTTGTCACAAACAATCATCAGGGAGGCTGTGCTTATATTCAGGTGTTCCCAATTAGTTGCTCTTTCAGTCTCAAGGGATTCTGGTAGCTGTAGTGTTAATATGTTACCAAATGAGGTGACCAGGAACCGACACCCCTCCTAATGCACACGTCTTTCCAAAATGTGGGGGAGGGGAGAAATCCATCAATATGGCTGTCTGCAGTGGGGCACAATAACCCCAGTTCTACTGCCTCTGGAGCCCGGGACTCCCATAACATTGTAAGAAAAAAAGGGGGATGGCGAGGCGCACACTTCGGTTCCCAGTCAAAATGCACCTGATGCAAAAACAAATTAACAAGTATTAACAGGGTTGAATCCCAAAAATTGAACAAGTATTAACAGGTTGGATCCCATCTGCTGTTTGAACTGCAGCAGATGGGGTTCAACCCTGTTAATACTTGTCCATTTTTGGGATTTAACCCAGTTACTACTTGCAACAGGTGTAATTGACTGGGAACTGGAGTGCATGCCTCGCCTTCCACTTGTTTTATATATAGTTAAAATGTCTATATCTCAAAATATAAGAACCAAAGTACCAGACAGACACCTGCCACAAAGTATTGGGCACTCTGTCACTGACATGTTTCGCCAACCGTTGTGTAGAAGACCTATCAATATTCACTAGCATGCAACTCAGCGGGTATTCAATATCATTGCTCTCATTCTCACAGCTGTCTAACCCATGCTTCCCATTGCCTATAGGCTTCAGGTCTTCCATTGAATCCAGGATATGGGAAGTCTCCTAGAGTTGGTCAAGAAGGGCAGGGGTGGGGCTCACACCTTGCATGGCTGTAGAACGGCGTCACAGTCTTGTGAGTCCAATCCCATATTCATCGCCGATATAGTGTGGAAAGAAATGAGAGACACAAAGACCAGGTGATCTTTGAGGATATTTATTGGCACAAAGAGGGTTCAAGTAATTATCAGTATAATTTGTATTAATGACCTGGCACGTGTTGAGAGCACAAAGGAGAGCACCTGCTTGCTCCCTAGGGACGCGCTTCTGTGCCCACTTGTAATGGGTGGGCTGCACATGCGCATGACTCATCACACACTACATTGTCATGCTTTGCATCATTGTTGAGATGGCATGGAGAGTTAGCATCTTCTAGTCAGAAGGCAGCACTCTACATGTGTCTTCCATGCACACAGAGGAAAGACTTTGTTTCACCATGCGACAAACATGAACAACAGACTGCGAGTCTTTGGTTGCCCATGACCCTCAGAATGTGGTCTAGGAAAAAAGTCCCTGGTACCTACACACGTATGCTGAAGGGGACAAAACACTGTTCTGCAACTTTAAACAAAGACTTGCGGACAAACATTGGCTATGAAACTGATCCGCAATGAGGATTGGTGGACTTAGACACAGTGGCAGAAAAGAGGAACCCTGCAGCATGGAGGGTACATACATTTTTAAGTGTGCAGCTGTTAAGGGGAGGATCATATATATAAGTAAGAAACAGCATTCCTCCAGGACTGATATCTCTGCACTGGCTCCAAGTGGCTGCGAGGATTAAGTTCTAAACCCTCTGCATTGCCAAAAGGCCTTCTGGGTTCAGGGGTGTCAATTCCTTCAGCTCTCTCTTCTTAAATATCTTCCTTCTCGGGCTATTCGCTCATCTGACTCCAACTCCCTCAGGGTCAGTCGCTTCTCCAAGCAACGAGTTGGTGGTAGATCTCTTTCCTCGGCTTGGGCCTCCCTCTGGAACACCCTCTCTGCCTCCCTGAAACTTGAGAAGAATCATCTCCGGTTCCAGAAGCACCTCAAAACCTTTCTTTTTGCTTCTGCTTTTTCTACTCCTCTCCCCTGCTGACTTCCTGGCTGATACTGAAACTGCACTGGTTACCTGGCCACCCCCTGATCTCGGGCCCAGGTCCCTGCCCCCGCCATTCTCACTCCTACACTGCCTTACTGGCAACCCCTGCACTTACGGACTGTTTCTGTAGCCCTACATTTCCACCACCAGCACTTGACACCTGATGTCTGCACTTACACTTGCACTTGCCACCAGCTGGCCGTACGTTACTTATTGTTTAATATCCTTTATCCCATGTACTGCACTTTCCCCTTACCCCTTCCCATGCACTTGCGCAATCTGAATGACACCTGGCCTAGTAGGATCCTTGTCTGTCTCTGTTCCCCCTTGCTTGCCGCGTCGCGTCTTGAAACACTTGAACCAGTCCGTATCAGGAGACAATAAAGAGGACCATCAGACCATTGGACGCTGATAAACAGGACAGTCTCTGGTGAGATATTCATACAGGGGAGACACCATCTGTTTGGATCCGTGTGTTGACGGTTTCAAGGCTTCTAGTTAGTGAAGGTGAGAGGGCAGAGGGCTCAAGATCACCAAGCACAGCGTCTAGTTGGCTGAAAATGACTGTTTGCCACTCAGGACCAGAACAGCAACACCATTTTAGTTGCTTGGTGTTCTTGTAAAGAGCTGCAGGCTGAGGGTGAATGGCTGATGTAGGAATGGCAGGTTCCTGTTACAGAGTAGACATCATCTTCTCGGGAGCATAGCTCACCAGCAACGTGCTGGCCTTGGAAGCAAGACGACACGAAGCAACACAGGTTCGATCCCTGGGTCCGCGCTTAGAAACCTCTGGGTATTTAAGCGCATTATAAATACGCAACTAGGACAAAACAACTATGCAACTAAAAACAAACAATTCCTGTAACAGCGCCTGGATGCCCCCGGGCTGTGTGAGCGCTTTAAAAAAAAATGCAAATAAATAAATCTTCAGACAGCCACAAGGTCACAACTAAGACCAGCAAGCATGAGCTTTGTGTAGGGTGATGTTTCCCTCACATTGGGCCTGTCATTGTCTATCAGAAGGAGCAGTTGTAATCTAGTGAAGAGCAATTGTATTTGAACACAAACAGCCATGTAAGCATCACTGAACTACATAGAGCTTTAAAGTAAGGCACATATTTACATTCTCTAATAGAGATCATCTCTTCCATAATGATTTCCTATATATAGCTTGTCATTTTGCATGCTGCCACACATGTTTATACATTAAATGCTCACTAAATTAAATGGTACTAGCTCGGCTGACATATGTTTCTATGGTATTTTCCAAAGAAGTTTGAAGGTTGAATATTCAAAAACAAGTTGGGCAATAGTACATGACATATCCAAAACAGGTATCTTATGCTTCACTTCAAGTCCCTGCTCTGCTGTATATAATTGGTGCTTTGGTTACACGATCAGAAGGGCATTCCCATAATTAAGTTTAGAGAAAACCATTGCTATAACCTCAGCGAATGCAAAAGGTTGCAGCACCTACACAACCGAGACAGTGTTGGAGTGTGTAATTGAGCAAGAGGCAGAAATTGTGAAAAATGTAAATAACCTGACATATGTTTTGTGGTGCCTTCATATGTCAACAATTGATGTCTCTCTAATATTGATTGATGTTCCAAAGGGAAGGCAAAGCTACAAGCCCATTTATTGAAGCACTAGATGGAAACAATCAAGTCTAAAGGATATAATGTGATGTAACGTAATAATATACATCTTAGGATACCGTGTTGGATAATGTTGTAGTCGGATTTTACGCAGAGCATTACAAGTGTGACGAAATGACTACTGTTCTGCAGGAGTTCAGGGATGAATTGTGGATAAAACTCCCGATCAGATACACACAAGTATGAATAATCAGTGATCCCAAATATAAAAGTAAAACAGGCACCAACCGACAGGCTATACTCTTCACGAGGGATGTGCTGTAGAAAGGAAGCCACGAAACAACAATGGAACTGTGGTAACAGAATAAAGGTAAGGCCTAATCAAGGCTCTATAAATAATAGGCGTCTTTAATGAAGCTAAAAATAGAAAACACACTAATAAAAACACAAATAACCACATGTGTCAGTGAAGACACAGAATATATAGGCCCTCATTACGACCCTGGCGGAAAGGGGAAAACGATGGCGGAAATGCAATACCGCCATCGAAAAGCGCTCGGTGCGACTATGACCCGTCACCGCAAAGTACGAAGCCATTAGCGACACCGTAGTGAACGCCAACGCTAACTGCACTAAGCACGCGCGCGCGCACCATGCCAAACCGCAAACACCACCATGGTGCAACGGTACGCCAATTCCGACCCTAGCGGACATGTACCTAACGCCATCAGGCATGGCGGAATGGACCATTCCGCCATGGCGAGAAATACGGCATCGTGAACCAACCGTAAATGGCCCACTGAGTGCCTGTACTCCACTCCCTGGCCACATTGCACAACTCCTGGCAGGCGCAATGTACTCACACCATGCAACCAGTGAAATCTACAATTCACCCATGCATGCCAACGTAGAAATGCATGCAGGTGTTCGAAGCGCCCCGTGAGTGGGCATCCATGTACGGCATTTCACCATAGCCGTACTGATGCAGCACAGGCATGTGAAGGTACAAGACATCAAAATGGAAATCAAGAACACATGACACAAAACAACAGTAGTCCCCCATCGCTTGCCACCAGCGCAAGGCAACATCCAAAACAGCATCCTGAGGGGGATTGCACCAGACCTGTACTCTTGCCAGTAAACAAACCAACCATCAGCAGAAGCATGTACCACACAAGTTGGCAGAGTGACTGAGCAGCCAGGCACATCCCAAGAGGGGCCGATGGGAGCTGCAGGGCACAGATGGCATGAATACAGAAGCTATTCCAATGGACATGACCCCAGTCCCCCTCCAACAAACGCACGCAAACACAGGCACCTGTGACCAGCCACATTCTGAACATCCCATCATACCATCAATCGACCTGGCTGACAGGCACCAGTCGGCCAAAAGCCAATCCCCCGCCCCTGAACAGCACATCATGTAAACAGTCACAATGGCAGCCCCTATCCGTGACCACACTGTGCTACGTAGGCAAAAGCGGCCAGTACTGTACCACACAACTCAACTCAGAAGGCGGAACACAATGCAGATCATCTCGCAATACATACCGCCACAAATCGAAAATCGCCACATCACCTGCAAAGAATAACGCAACACGCCAAATATCGGAATACAATTTAAATGCACATCCAAATGACAAAGGCCTCACAGCAATTTGTAAAATAACACCAAAACATCCATCATCACCGAGGGCTGCATCTGCAATAATTGACCAGCTTCCACTTGTGTGACGCCCCGTACCATCATGGCACACAGGGCCAACATCAACGTTCCAAAAGGCAACATGGAAGCGGCAAGAACCGCAGGTCCGTCCCATGAGGCAGGCACTAGTCCAGCTGAAAGGCCGAAATGTTGCACCTAGCCACCAGAACAGCGTAAGGGCATGTGGCCCATTGGCGATCGTCCCATAAGATCGTAATGCTGCTCCACTGATTCACCCGAAGCTGCAGGTGTCGAGAGTAAAAACCATCTGGAGGAGTGGCGTACAGATGGCATCTGCAATAGGGCAGGAGATACCTGTCACCAAAATGAAACACAAATTAACCGATTGCACTACATGACACATGATGCATCACTATCTTCATTCAACACACCAAATCCACACCCATATGCATGCTAGCCCACTCCAAAGGAATATACACACCCCTAAATCAGTATCGATACATAACGAAACCAATCGAGGTTAATACACCATTGGCAACGTCGGTTACTGTGCATGCGTCCGTCAAGATAGAACCCATGACATGGGATTAGTAACGTGCCTAGACACAAGTGTATGAAGGCGCGTCGAGACAGGGAGGATCCGACAAGGGCAGATAGACGTAAGTCCCACTATGGCAGCCTTGCATCACATAGCGCAGGGGAAGGGGATTGAATCAAAAAACACATGTACATGGCAGACCCTAAATGGAATCATCTGTCCATGCATCCATTCATCATTCCCTCATCCCGCAATGAAAACGCATGAACATTCACTCACATAATATGTGAAACTTCCATCGCGTCTGTGCGTAATGCAGTCTGCAAAAACCACTGTGCTCCTGGCCGGATCTGTAGTGTCGTGAAGCTAGATGGACTTGGGAACGTCCTGCCTTATCGTCCACTACGCTATTGCGCATCCCATTCAATTCATGTCATTCATTGCTTGCTCGTTATGGGCCCTGTCCCAAGGACATTCAACAATAGAACGTTACATTTCCAGGCAGACCTGTGGGCGTCTCCTCACCGCTACTTCGCAACCAAAAATCCTGGCCTTCGAATTCCTCACTTGCAACATTACGTCGAAAAGGCTTCTGTGAACGCTTGCATTCACAATTACATCAATGTAGTGCGGCTGTGTGTCATAATGCTAACTGGCTGCAATCACAAATGGGACGCCACGCCCGTCGGTGAAGTACGATACTGTGCTGCATGAGGGTCGGCCATCGATCGAGCCCTACATACCACTGACTCTTCACAGGTATGTAAGCGGCTGCAATCATAGCATGTGTAACAATGGGAGCATAGCATGAAAATCAGTCAAAGTACATCACACTGCCATCGGGATTTGATACATGATTCCAATCCCAAGATGCCATGCGGCCAAATGCAGCCTTACGTGCGGGACGTGCTCGGCCAGAAGGGATTGCATCTGCCACAGATTCATTCAATCAGCACAGGTGGAGGCCATACAGGCCGACAGCACATATATAGCAGACCCAAACCCCTCCCACAACCACTCCCACTCCAAAATGCTACCGGCAGGACTAGCGATGTTGGGCCTGGGGCACCAGATAGCACTGCAAGTGCTACAACTACAAGAAGACGACGAACAACAACAGGTACAACAACCGGGCACACAGGGGAGACGGAGGAGAAGGAGGAGGAGGAGGGCAAGGCAGGGTCAGCAAGGCCCACAAGCACTGCCACTACCACCACGCAGGCGGCCCGCAATCCCACGCCTCCGAGCTGATCCGTTCAACCTCACTGCTGAGCAGATCCACACCCTCTACCGTTTGGACCGGGACACCATAATCGCCATTGTGGACATGACACATGCTGACCTCGTGAGCATGATAGATAGCCCAACCGCCATCCCACCCCTACTGAAGGTGGTGTCTGTACTCCACTTCCTGGCCACAGGCACCTACCAGCACACAGTGGGACAGTTGCATGGCATTCCACAGCCACTGTTCTCACGGACACTCTCCCAAGTGCACGATGCCCTCCTGAAGCACGCCGACGACCACATCACACTACCACGCACGTACCAGGAGATTACCAACGCAAAGGTGGGATTCCATGCACTTGGCGGCATCCCGGGTTGCATTGGTGCCATCGACTGCACCCATGTTGAATTGGTTGTCCCACATGCCATGGAGGTCCAGTACCGCAACCGGAAACAATTTCATTCAATCAATGTGCAAATGGTGTGTGACTCCAACAAGATCTTTACGCATTGTTGTGCCAGATTTCCAGGATCTACCCATGATTCTATGGTCCTGAGGAACACAAGAATACCACGCTACATGGAGCGACACGCAGGGCACAGATCCTGGCTACTCGGTGAGTCTCATTCCATGCATGACATCGTGGCCCATTTGATGCGTCAATGACCTTGCAGGAGGGGGGGGGGGCTACTTAGCACTATCATTCCACTGACACCCTTTATTCGTCCCATACAGGTGATGCCGGGTATCCACTGAAGAGATGGCTCCTTACACCAATCCGGAACCCACAGAACCAGCATGAGGAGGACTACAACCATGCCCACTCACGTAGCCGTGTGGTCATTGAACAGGCATTCGGCCTACTGAAGGCTCGTTTCCGCAGCCTCAGCAGGTCTGGCGGGGCACTCATGTACAGCCATGAGAGGGTTTCTAAGATGGTCATGGCATGTGTCATGCTGCACAACATGTGCATACGTAGGAATGTGCCCATGCCCCCTGACGCTGTACTGCATGCACCTGAAGATGATGATGATGAGGGTGGGGATGTGGAGGCACCCCAGGGAGTCCATGAGGCACAGGATGCACATGCAATCCGACAGAGCATCATAGATGCATGCTTCTAGCAACCACGCATGGTGCCTATTACACGGAAAGGGGACCTGTGGCACTGTGTGTGTGTAGTACAGGCACATAGTGGACTGTACGCCTATGAAGGCCTCGTACGCAAATATCAATGTCCACACATGTCATTGGATGATAATGAAGTGCTGTATTGTTAATGTGATTTGATTCATACACCCTATGGACCCGCCACCCAGTGAAGCCCAACACACCCCCTCCACCCTACTTCCTCCCCCCCCAACACCAGTGTCCAGATATGCATGCTGCCCGTGGGTAGACGCTATTGCAAGCCCCCTCTACGGGTATCAGGGGCACCCCTGCCCGTGGAGCGCAGGTTCCTGCCAGATCTGCGTTGGGGGCTGCCCTGGACGGAACTTGCCACGGATGACGTCTCTGCCTGCTCGCGTCCATGCATGTCTCTGAGGGTTTGTGAGAGCTCCGAGAGCACACGGCGCACAGCAGCAAGTTCAGCACAAACGTCTTTGGACGTCGCATGCAGTTCCCCCCTCAGGCTCTCGGTGCTTCTCTCCATTTGTGCTCTCAGGCTCTCGGTGCTTCTCTCCATTTCTCCCCTGAGGCTCTCACTACTTTTCTCTATTTGTGCCCTGAGTGTCTCGGTGGATGTTTCCATGGCTGCCCTGGAACCCCCGCATTCATTTGCATGGTCCTTGAGTAGCGTGGACGCTTCCTGCTGTTGCTCGATCAGCAGGTCGAGGGACTGTTGCCTCTGCTGGGCCATGGACATTTGCGGTGGTGTGACAGGGGGGCTGCTCAACACATGTTGCCTTGGCACAGGACTTGTGGGGGTTGGCCAGTCGTCGTCTTCAGGGTGCCCCTGCGTGGTTTCGTCATGGTGTAGGGGATGGAACATGCAGGGGGATTGGGAAAGGTCATGGATGGTACCTACGTCGCCAGCACTGTTTTCCGTGTCGGAGCATGCTGGCATGACAGCTGTGTCACCTATGGTGCTGCTACCACCAGAGGCAGTGCCATCAGATACGTTCTTTGGGGGGACCTGTGGTGCTGGGGTTGTGGACTTGCTGGCTGCTGGGGTGCCTGTTGCAGTCCCCTCCAGTGTGCTGGCACTTGATTCCTGCTGCTGCCGTGTCTTGATCCTTGCACCTGAGGTGGAGGCTCTTGGGACGTTGGTCCTGGCCCTCTTTGCAGGCGTGCTGGTAGGGGTGTCCTGCAGCTCGTCGTTGGTATCGGACCCTGTGGTGGAGTAAAGAGGGGCGAGCGTTAGTTATGGGTCTGTCGGATTTGGAATGGCAACGTGTCAAATGCATTGGGGTGGTACATGAGGCTGATATGGGACTGGGCCTTGGAGGTGGTCTCATTTTCGTGTGGATTGAGGATGCATTCATTTGGCTGCCTGCAGTTAGGGGGTGCATGCTGCACATGTAGGGGTTGTTTATGGCATCTTGATTAATTTGTTTATTCATTCTGACTTTTAGAGGGCGCTGTCAGGGCAAAGTATGTATTGCACTATGGGGTCACATGGTACTGCACATGTTCGTGGTTTGTGGATTTCGCATTGTTTCTCTTGGCAAACCTACCTGATTCTCCGGATGTCGGCACTCCTTTCTCCATCCCTCCGACTCCCTCTATGCTCTCCATTCCTATGGTGGAGGCGCAGATCTCCTCCCAGGGGGTCAACTTGATGGGCGACTCTGATCCCCCCCCGGTAGCTGTGGCGATGTTCCTGTTCGCAGAAAGTATGCTGCGTACGCGGATCCGCAGGTCGTCCCACCGCTTGCGACATTGCTGTGGCGTGCGGGGTGTTGTCCCCACCGCACTTACGCGCTGTGCCACAAGGGCCCATATGGCCTTCTTGTTGGCAAGGGCCGTCCTGGTCATTTGACTGGAGAAGACGACGGCGGCATTTTCCTGCAGGGTCTCGGTCAGCACGGTCAGTTCCTCTCGGGAGAAGTGGACCTGCCGCTTGCGATCACACGCTTTCTTGGCTACCTTTCCCATATTTATTTTTTGAACTGGGGTTGCTAACGGGTTGGGATGTGTGTCAGGGTCGGATTTTTAATGGTTGTGTTGGGATTCGGATTTTATAGTTGTGCGGCGTGCTGTTTCCCGTTCCGGCCACATGCTTTTACTTCCGTTTCCGTATATTTACGGTGCCCGTAATTTGCGGTGCCCGCTCATTACGGTGCCCGCTCATTACGGTGACCGCTAAGATGGGTGGCGGTATTGCACCTGGTGCAGCGTACGGCGGCGGTAAGGGCCGTTTTGGGGTCATTTCCGCCATCGCAGCCTTTCGGATTCCGCCATGGCGTAATGCTCGTGCCCGATGGGTCGTAATTAGCCGCACTTTGCTCCTTCGTGCAATGGCGGAAACGCTATTTACGCTGTTGCGGTCCGGTCAGTCAATTTCCGCAAGGGTCGTAATGAGGGCCATAGAGTTTACAGTGCAAGAGGGCACTATGGCCCTGAACACAGGTGTAGCGCCAGGCAATTGTCTCTGCAGCAATGATTCATTGTGAAAGGATATGCTCAAAAAGGTATGTAGTGAGGTCTTAGACCATCACTACATCAATTAAAACTAGTCCATGGGGACATAACCACTATCAGTGCCTTTAGTTTCTTCCTGAGTACCTCCGCAGCTACAAGCCAGTCTTCTTGGCACTTTCCAATGGGTTAAAACTGCATGAAGAGTCAGCTTGACACAGTCCGGCAATGCGGTGCAGACCTTCAGCGACAATCAGATCGATTCGGCTGAAGAACAGGTAGGCGATGGTCAAGTAGGCACCTCAAAGTGGTTGGGTTTGTTCGACAAGGTCCAGTTGATGCAATGTGGTTTTGTAACTGTGAAAAATGTAAATTACCTGACATATGTTTTGTGGTGCCTTCATCTCACCAAGGGACTAATTAAGGCTCCGGCTCAAAGAACTGTACGATCTAATGGAAAAAATAATCTGCAACAACCACGTAAAACCTTGGAAAGAGTTCTTGGCACAAACTTCACTCACTGAGCTCCGATGATTTGGAATGCTATGCCATCTACCATAAAAAACAGCACGTCTCTTACCATCTTTAAGAAACTGCTTAAGACATATCTGTTTGACGAAGGAGAAGTGTAATAGAATCTCTATCTCATTCTCTTTGTTCCAAGTTGTTTCTGTTTCTGTTGTGAGTGCTGTGAGGCCTATGGGCGATAGGGCGCTATATAAAAACCAGAATAGATAGATAGATAGATAGATAGATAGATAGATAGATAGATAGATAGATAGATAGATAGATAGATCGATAGATAGATCGATAGATAGAAACGGCGATCAGCAGGAAGACAGCTGGAGCATAGGATGGCAATGATTGAGTCAGCAGCTTGACAGCTTGAAGTGGATTGAAGGAGTGCTGAGTGTCAATGGAAGCTCTATGGTGTGCTTTGGTGGCTTGAAAATGACTCAAATGTAATTGATTTGGTTTGAAAGTGGCGAGAGGACAGAAATAGCCCACAGCTGTTCCTTGCCTTCTTCCTTGCTGGGGGCTCATTCCTGTTTTGCAAGTGGCATGGAGAGTCCTTGTTGTGCATTGCCAAGTTAAGCCGTTTGCCAGAGAGCATTTGAAGGGGCTGTCACCTCCAGTGCTCGGGACCCTGGCTCCAGCATACAGGCAGTAGCAGGCCTTGTCTCCACACATCAATTCACCTGAAATGGTGCTCCAGGATGGGTCATGGGAGGGTCTTGCTCCTTCCTTGGAGTCTTTAACTTCACCTCTATACCAGAGGACATTGACCAGACTGTTTCCCAATAAAGGTCAAAGTGAAACCTTTTCTTATGTTCAAAGATGATTCAACTAAGGGGGTGGAGGTTAAACCCCTTATATAGTCAATTTGCCAAAGTGGACTGGTCCATTTCAAGGCTTCTGTAAGAGTCTAATTCTGTTTGCTGTGAAAATAGTCTTTTCCAGGTTATGTTAGTCCCAGAGTTCCTTGGGTTCAGGAAGTAGGGAGCTGCACAAGAAATGTGATTGTCCTAATAAATCCCAAGAGGGTTGAACCATTCTGTTGGCTGCAGCTACTCTCTGTGCTACATGTATTTCTCCCTCTCCCATGTCTGCCTTGCATCATAAGGACTTCATCCATTACAACCCTGGTATGAGCTCTTCATTGTCCTGGCAGTGATCGTCTTTGAAATACTGTTACCAGCTAACACCCTATTGATATTTCCGCTCCTCTGGGGAAGGTGACAATGGGGTGTTTCTAGGGCTTGACCCAAATGGTTTGTTTTTCCGTGAAACCCAGTCCCAGACAGCTGATACACATAAGGCCCAGTGAGTGTAATGATTACCTAGAAACTAAGTGGACAATAACATTACTATGGGTTTGGTCTGCATGATTATATAGGCCGTAAAACCACCCTATCAACTGGATATGGTTTCTTTTTTTATTATTAATCTGCCACCAGGCGTTGGAGGTTACACAATTATATGCTATTTTTATCAGGGTTACTCACAGTTAAAGAACTCACGGTACTAGCAGGCTGTTTGTTGGAATTCACATGTTAATCTGTAACAGCCATGGTGACAAACTACAATTCAGTGGCTTGGGGTATCAGTAGACAGTCACCGCAGAAATACATGTATCCTACACTTAGGAGAGTTATGGTACTGAAGCCTGATTAGCAGATGGCACTTTCTGAGATAACATTACCAGTGTCAATTTGTCTGAAAGATACAAAAAAAAAGCTCAGGATAGTCCGCCTCTCACAAATGGCATTCTGTCACAACAGGATACTTACTTAAATTTAACATTAGCTTTCCCTCCTCAAGTCATATTTATAAACAGAAAGATGTTAATGTTGGTGGTGTGGGATGAGAAAAAAGTGTCCGTTTTGTGCACGGATACACGTAGCATCAGACACACGTTCTGAAACCGTATGTTTTACTTATTTTCATTCTGTAATCTACGAAACAATGTGTCCACACACCTCCATTTTCAGCAAATACAAATGTGGCTGTGCTCCACATCTAAGCATCTGCACTCACAGGGATGCTTGTGCACATCTGGCAAATTGTCATAATCTGAAAAACGATTGGATGACTTGTGTGTAGCGCAGAAGTGGAGGGGTTTATGAAACTTTGTAGGTGTATGACTGACCATTAGGTCTGGTAAAAGTAAAGGAAAGTTCACTGAACAAGCCCCGGATGTTCTTTTGCCTTACGGTTATCCCACAATATGAGCTGCTGGTCGGAGTAAGTCGCACCTTTATAACTGTAAAAAATGCTGTTTGTAAGCAAACCTTCCTCAACCGGAACTGCATTTCAGTGACAAAGCTGTTACCCAGCACTCCATGAGTTAAGGGCACTCGGCCCCCTCCGTTGGGGAGGCGGAGCGCCAGCGTGACGTGGGAGCGGGGAAGTGGGGTTTGTGGGAAAGGCGCGTAGGGCGCCAGTTACTGGAAGGGAAGGGAGAATAAAGAGGTTTATGTTACACCTCCGTGTGTGCGTCCTTTCATGTGCCGCGACCTCGGCAACATTGGCGACGAGGCTGTTCCTCGCACACCGGAGTCCTCCAGCGGCAGTCCGCCGCGTCCCGGCTCGCGTGCAGGGAACCACGCGGAGCCTCCTCCTCCTGCTCCTCCTTCCGTGGCGCTGAGTGCAGCTACCCGCCAGTGCTCGCGCGCGGGCGGCTGCGGACCCGCCGCGCTTCCTCCTCCTCCGCATACAAGGCCGCGGCTATATAAAAAAAAAAAAAAAAAAAAAAAAAAAAAAATTTCTCATTTACTTCAACAAACGCGTGTGTACCGCATCCTCCACGCCAGGCGGCCCCCACTGCTCACGCATGCCTGCGGCTGCTCCAGCCCTTTGCCACGGACCACACCAGCGACGTCTGTGAGCCACCTTTCACCGTTAAAGGCCCATAGCCGGACCTGCCGCCGCACGTTTGGGTGAGTGCGCTGATACACGTCCGTGTCCCCAGAACCACACACCGCCTGAAGATCCCAGAGGTCTCATCTCCTGACGACATGAGTGTCCAGGGATCCAATCCTGGGTCCCCGCAGCCTGTGCGCGCAGCAAAATCAATACAGCTGAGGCTGCCCCCGCCATTCACCATGACGCCTCAAGCGACAAAAGGTCCCAGGTGGACTGACTGGATGGAAGATTTCCACCATTTTGTGCGGGGGTCCGGCGATGGTGACTCCCCCAACATAAGGGACATCTTTCTCAACCTCGTGGGGGGCGAAATCAAGACTGTAGTAAAAACAATCCCGATGGCAGAACAAGGCACCTTCCCCAACCTGATTAAGGCCCTGGACAAGCTACTCATCATCGAAGTCAACCGAGACTATGAGAGATATCTGTTCAACAAATGCACCCAGCTGCCACACGAGACTGTTGATGAGTTCATAACGCGCCTAAGAGTGAAAGGTGCCAACTGCCAGTTCAACGCTTTCTCCCTAGAAGAAGCAATACGGCTGAGAGTGATAGAAGGTTGTCTCTCTCCTGCACTCAAGAAACAACTTTTGAAAAAGCCTCTCACCATCCCCGAAGTGAGCGAACTCGCTCGCATACACGAGAGAGTGGATGCACAAGCCTCATCCATGTGCAACACAAATAACCCCAAACAAGACACCAATGAACTCATAGGCGCCATACAGCCGCCTCGACAAGGCGACAGAGGACCACAACAATATAGAGCACCAGGGGCACCAACCCCGCGCCAGCAAAGACAGTGCTATTGGTGCGGGATGTCCTTCCCACACTCCGGGTCGTGCCCAGCATTATCCCAACGGTGCACGAACTGCGGAAGAGAGGGGCATTTCCACTCTGTATGCAGGGAGGGCATACCATTTCCCCTGATGCGTCCACAAGCACCCGCCAGAACGCCGTTTCGGCCGCCACCTTCACAATACAATCAACCGAGGCAGTACCAACAAGGGCAAAACCAGAGACGATATGTCAGAGCAATCGATGAATACCAAATGCAGGGATACTACGTGCAACCAGACCAGGTGGACCAGCCCAGACAGTTCATGGATGAATACGAAAACCCCCCCATGGAACAAAGGCCGGAGGCATTCTATCACGAAGATCAAGAGGCAGCCTACAATGCGCCGCATGATCCATATGACCAGGACGAGTTCGTCAATCTCATTCTTGACAACGAAGAGGCGCGCGAAGCCCCAAAAATCCCGATCAAGATGGGAAATTACCAATTCCAGTTCATGATCGACTCTGGCGCCACCGTGAACATCATGGGCGAGCAGGACTACGGCAGGATGTCAGACCCACCACAGCTTACCCCGTCACATTCAAGAATCTTCCAGTGGGGCGCTGCTACCCCTCTGCAGACGGTGGGACAATTCGCTCAACGGTTTCTCCTGAATGGACGACAGGTGGACACCACCATCCACGTCATTCACTCGCTCACCAGGAGTAGATGCCTTATCAGCTACCATACAGCATCCCGCCTGGGTCTGATCGAGATACACGTGAAAGCAGGTGATACCATTAACGCAACCTCAAGCAAGCCGAAGGACTCAATTAGCACAATAGCATGCGTTCAAAACCAGAACCTAATCACACAAGACTACATAATGGAAAGATTCCCAAAGCTGTGTACTGGATTGGGAAAACTCAGAGCCCCTCCCATCAAGCTACACATCGACCCGCTGGTACGCCCAGTGCCGCAACACCCCAGACGGGTCGGGTTTCACCTCCAAGAGGCAGTGTCCGAGGCTCTCCAGCAATTACTCTCCGACGGCATTATTGAGCCAGCAACGGGCCCAACCCCATGGTTTTCCCCCTGGTGGTCGTACCGAAAGAAGGTGGGAAAATCCGTCTATGTGTGGACATGAGGGTGGCCAACACGGCTATCCAGCGGGAGAGACACCCGGGTCCATGCATAGAAGACATGATTGTGCAGTTGAACAACGCCCAGATGTTTTCCAAGCTCGACCTGGTGCAGGGCTATCATCAGCTGGAGCTTCACCCTGACTCTCGAGTCATCACAACATTTGCGACACATGATGGCCTATTCCGGTACCGCAGACTGAATTTCGGTATCTCGTCTGCTGCGGAGATTTTTCAGGAAGCCATACGTCAAATTATCAGACCCGTTAAGGGTGCTCTGAATTACAGCGACGACATACTTGTGTTCGGCGCCTCCAAGGAGTCCCACGACACAGCGCTGCACGCCACGTGTGAAGCCCTTCAAGCTGCTGGTCTCACGCTCAACATCTCCAAGTGCAGATTCAGCAGGACAAAACTTAAATTCTTCGGCCACATCTTCTCCAGGGAAGGGATGATGCCGGATCCCGACAAAGTTGCCACAATCACTGGCCTTGGCGAACCGCTGCAGATTGCGGACGTCCGCTCTTTCCTTGGCATGGCGGGGTACTGTGCGAGATACATCCCCCACTTTGCCTCCCTCACCGACCCGTTGAGGAGGCTCCTGCAGAAGGAGGCGGTGTTCGAGTGGACTCCCGCATGCCAGCAGGCATTCACTGCCATCAAGCAGGCCCTCACGGAGGCCCACCGACTGGCCTACTTTAACCCCGCTTGGCACACCGAGGTAGTGGTGGACGCAAGCCCAGTCGGCCTTGGGGCCATACTAGCTCAAACCAGTGGGGCGGACATCAACCCGAGACATGTGGTCGCTTATGCGAGCAGAGCGCTATCCACGCCGGAGCTGGCTTATTCGCAGGCCGAGAAGGAGAGTTTAGCCGCAGTATGGGCATGTGAACACTTCCACAATTTCCTCATCGGGAAGAAGTTCACGCTGATTACCGACCACCAGGCACTCCTATCCCTGTTCGGGAACCCGCACACCAAGATGCCACCAAGGATTGAGCGGTGGGGCATCCGGCTTCAAGAGTACAACTACGACATCATCCATCGCCCCGGAGGTGAGCTGAACCCAGCCGATTATATGTCGCGACACCCTGTGGGGCCCCCGCTGACGCGGAAAGGAGATGTGGCCTATGTGCAATATATAGCAGATCGTTCGCTACCACCAGCGTTGTCCCTCGAAAGGGTGGCCGCCGCATCTGCCGCCGACCCGACGACAGCCCTTGCAATCAGCTTGACTCTAACCAGCAAATGGAAGGACCACCACAGGGCTATGCTAGCCCACCCGGGCGTCAACAAACAGGAAATTGCGAGACTGGCCAGAGTGCAGGGTGAACTGGCTGTGAAGGACAACAACATTCTTCTACGAGGCTGCAGGATTGTTATCCCCGCCACACTACGAAACGAGCTGGTCCGCACGGCCCACGAAGGTCACCGAGGGGCGGAGAACACCAAGAAACAGTTGAGATGCTACGTCTGGTTTCCCTTCCTAGATGTGGCGGTCGATGAATGGGTGAAAAACTGCCATGCGTGCCAGTGCACCGCCTCAATGGAACGTCCACCCCCGCTGCAACACACACAGATACCAGATCGCCCCTGGGAACGAGTGGCCGTGGACTTCTACGGACCGACCGAAACCGGTGACTACCTTTTGCTGCTAATAGATGAACATTCAAGGTTCCCCATAGTCAAATCGGTCTCCACCACAGCGTTTCCCCAGGTGGCAGAGGTGCTAGAGGAAGTATTCAGCGAGTGGGGGGTTCCCAAAACCATCAAGTCTGACAATGGACCACCATTCTGCGGGCACGAGTTTGGAGAACTAGCGATGCATTTGGGTTTCAAGCACATGAAGATAACCCCTCGACACCCGCAAGCGAATGGGATGGCGGAACGCTTCATGGCCTCCATCAAGAAAGCGATACAAAGAGCCAAGGTGGAGGCAGTCCACCCGCATCAAGCACTGTGCCGCCTCCTGAGAGCTTACAGGAATACCCCGCATGAAGTTACGAACAAGACTCCTGCTGAACTAATGTTTCGCTACGAGGTGCGAACCCGCATCCCACGCATCCCGTCAAGTGAAGAACCGCTTGACACTGACACTCTCCAACGTGATGCTGAAGCAAAGGAGAAGGCGAGACGTGACACTGATGCGAGGCGCCACGCTGAAACAAAAGATTTCCAGGTAGGAGACGACGTCCTTGTGCAACAACCGATAACCAGGAAGACAGATCCACGATTTGCCCCAAGTCCCATGAGGGTAGTCGCAGTAAAAGGTACTATGGTGACGGCTGGAGATCAAGATAGAGCCGTCACCAGGAACTGTCAACAATTTAGACACTATCTCAAGAGAGAAGGCTCGGAAGAGCCGAGGAGGTCTGTCTCCCCAGAACCTCGCATGCAGAGAGATGACCTGTGGACCCCCTCCGGTCGGGGATCCGGGAGGGACGAGACAGGGAGTGAACAATCCACTTGTCCTAGAGGCGACAGCTCAAGATGAGAGGCCCCGACGAGTGATCAAGAAACCGATAAGACTTGTTGAGGAATGTTAAGTTGATGTTAGGATATAATGTTCGGGGGTAGTGTTACCCAGCACTCCATGAGTTAAGGGCACTCGGCCCCCTCCGTTGGGGAGGCGGAGCGCCAGCGTGACGTGGGAGCGGGGAAGTGGGGTTTGTGGGAAAGGCGCGTAGGGCGCCAGTTACTGGAAGGGAAGGGAGAATAAAGAGGTTTATGTTACACCTCCGTGTGTGCGTCCTTTCATGTGCCGCGACCTCGGCAACAAAAGCGCACTCTCATTGACTTGATAAAAATGATACGCCTTAGCTAGACCGTCGCAAACGTTCTATATTGACCATAGACCTCTGCAAACTTAAAATGGAGGCTCTAGAAACAATGCATCCGCCCTGTAGGTAGTAGGCAGATTTGACACAAGCTGTGCTGTGGTGGCCACCTGACTGGCACCTACAAACAGGATAATAGAAAACAGGGACTTAGCTTTGAAGCCGTTTCTCAGATTCTGTAGCACCCTGTCAAGCGTGGTTTGTCTGTGCAAGGGCTTGTGAAAAATAAAGCGTCCTTGAACACACATTATTGGGCCTCATTATAAGTTTGATGGTATCTCTGCAGTACATCTGCAGAGATACTACCATACTGTATTACCGTTACCACCATTTGGTTCCGGTGGTATTACTGCTGGATTACAAGTGGTGGAAGCAGTGTAAGTCCCCATTAATTGGAGTCCATAGGACTCAATGGGGGATTTCTGTGTATAATTGGCCGATGTTGGGCGGTAAGGTGGCAGAATTAACTCCAGCTTCTTGCTGGAGGTTTTTCTTCGACCGTAACCCCAAACTTGTAGTTGGGCAGTGCACTAATGAGGCGAAAACAGTTTCACCACTGCATTTTACTGAAATGCACAACTTATTTTTTGAAGCAATGCCAGCTGTACTGCTTTCATGAACTGGCTGTACATCAGTCATCCACAGTTTCTTCACATAACATATCATGCTTGTCATCAGTCTGCAATACAAGTGCTAATTAATCACCTGGTTACGACAAGGTTATTTAACATTTTTCATTTGGCACACATATCTTGGAAAGTTACATTCTCACAAGGGTATTTCTCCTCAACATGACAGTACAGGGGGGGTGCTGTTGCACAGAGAGCCAAGATAGTGGACCATGCTTGAGCTCTGCAACGAGTGGTGGACACAATGTTTTATAGCAGTTTGTGTGTGCGATATACCCTTCAAAATGAGGCATTAGCTGGCGGGAGTAAGTGGACCACCTGGTATTGTTTTCCAGGACTTTGGTGTTGCAATCTTGGAGGTCGGAGCCCGTGGTTTTGGCTCGCGCAGAAACTGAGGGACGGCAAGAAAGTCCATCAGGGGAGCCCTGCCCAGTTGCTGTGCTGGAGTGAGGTGAGCCCGACCGGCGACAGAATGGGACTGCTGCATCGGGGCCTGAGAAGCGACTAAAGAAGACGGCCCAGCTAGACGGTGAAGTTGATGATACAAATGGAACACGCCACAGAGGCAGCACAGTCTCCTGTGAGAGCACTGTGATACCGACAGAAGCAAGGAAGTAAGTGCGGCCCCACCAGCGCATATAAAGACATGACTTACTCTTGCGGGTGACTTCCAACAATGTGAGCATCCCAATGATCGAGTAAGCAGCCCGACACTTCAACAGCTGGTGTATAGGTGGGGGGGGGTCCACTTCTGGGTATTGCACTGGTAATGCTCTCCTGAACCAGTACACAGATCTGCAATAACAGGCCTCTGGGCCTCCCTGGCTGGGCCACAACATGATCATACTTCAGCTGCCCACCAGTTGCCACATATCCTGCTCTTCTGCACTACTAAAGGTGAATAAACGCTGCATGGCCTGATAACCCCCAGAAACAGCATAACCTCTTGACATTCACTGTCAATTCCTGTAGCTGATGCCATGGGGGTGAGTTGGTTAGGCTCCTCCAGTTGATGCAAGATTTATAAGGGTTTGGTTCATCTGCATATGAGGCAGGTCTGGGCACACCTAGACCCCCGGCAGACCACGGAGCACGAGCGGAGGAAATCATGACGAGGGATCTCAGAATAAGAAGGGAGGGACCATTGATTGTTTTACAAACCCAACTCTAAACCTTTGGAGGTGGTGGAAGGAGCACCCAGTGACCATATGACCACTGGGGAGCCTCAAGCTTCGGTACCCATTGATCTACAGAGCGTAATGGACTCAGTTCAGCAGGGTTTTGCTGCTATAAATGATAAGCTAGACAGTATAATAGCAAATGTATCCTTGATCTGAACCCAACTAGAAAAGGAAACCCAACGTATAACTGAGGCCGAACATCGTATCAGCAACACTGAGGACACAGTGGCATCGCTACAGGAGACGGTAATGGCATAAACTAAAGATATGAGGCACATTAAGCCCAAATGTAAAGACCTATAGAAGAAACAATGTGTTTAATGTTAGTGTCCCAGAGAATGCATTCAAAGGCAATATGGAGAGAGTAGTGGAAGAAATGTTGCGTGAACTTTTGGGGGATCTTGGATGGTGACCACTTTTTACAATTGAGTGGCAGACAGTGAATTGTCAGCGAAGTCCAAGCCAGGCGATCATCTGAGACCAATAATTGCTCGCTTGAACTACCCTGATAGGGACTTGGTAGAGCGTGCTGCTCGCGAGAAACAAGATCTCAAAATGGGTTTGAATATCGTGTGCATTTTCCCAGACTACACAATATCTTTACAACAAGAGAAGCTCACTTTTGTAGGGATTAAAAAAGTGCTCAGAGAACGCAACACCACATATGCCATGCTTTTCCCTGCAAGGCTTCATATTCATCACAACAACAAAACCTACTTCTTCACGCTCCCGGAAGAGGCAGCGACGATCATAGAAGCACAAATCCCATTACCATCAGAACAGGGAGCCACAGAGACTTAATGTATTACATTGGAAATTCCTGCCAGCTCAGATCCAGCGATGATGTGTCCATGGCATCGTAATGGTCGATACCATGCAACAATTAAGCATATCCTGCTACTGGGCAACTGTTTGGTTCCCCACTTGCTGCAGTAACTGCCGCCCCAGATGCGAGTGCTATCATTGTGTAGGGTAGTTCTGTTGAAGGGATGGGGGATGGGATGAACATAGTCGGAGTTTGGGGGGGACAGGATGGGTGAGGGTGTTGGGAGAAAAAGTTATAAAATACACATGGTGAAGGGCATGAAGTCTGACGGCGCTTGATAAAATACACTAGCAATTATGGGCTTGATAATACATGCGGGATGACGCATAATGGGAAGAGTGGGTCAGCTACTAAAGTGCTGAGCTGGAATGTTAGAGGCTTAGGCTCCTCAATAAAAACACACAAGATCATTGCGTACGCAAACAGACTGGGCGCAAAGATTCTATATCTCCAAGAAAGTCATATGCTTAGCCACCTGGCCAGTTGAGTAACTCCGGGATGCGTAGATCAGAGATACACTTCATACTCGTCTAGGGCACGTGGAGTGGTGATATTGATACATCGCTCCCTTCCATTCGACCACTGTGAAACAGCAAGGGATGAACAGGGCCGTTTTCTGTTTGTGCACATTGACTTATGTGGGCACGAGGTCTGTTGCTTAATGTGTATGGTCCTAATATGGATGACCCTGAATTTTATAATGATGTGTTCAACAGGTGTGTGCGAAATATCCAACAGCTTTGGTATTATGTGGGGGGAGACTTTAACACAATACTAGACTTACAATTAGACCAAACCTCTACAATGGTTAGATCCCATACCAACGCAGCTCGCTCCATTGTGACACATATTGAAGACCTGGTGCTTGAGGATGTGTGGCGAGCTTTGAATGCAACAAGCCACAGGTACACATTTTATTCCTCAGTGCATGATATGCATTCACGCATTGACATGTGGTTTGTTTCTCACACGCTGCTGAATTGGGTTTTAAGTTGCCAGATATTTCCTCAAATTTTATCAGACCATTCAATGGTTCTACTAACTATACAGCTGTTAGTACATACTGGGAGGAAAACGCAGTGGGGTTTTAAACCAGCAGCCCGAAAGGACCAGGTATTCCGACTAAACACGAGGGAACACATTACGCAATACTTTGATAGTAATGATGGCTCAGTAACATTACAGGCAACATTCTGCCAGGCATTCAAGGCGTACATCAGGGCGTGGCTATCTCGACTGAATATGGGGTGTTGCGGGACATCAGAAGGGAACTTGGACGATGTGAGTTAGAGCTATCATGACTACAGCAGGGGTATGGCACTGACCCTTTCCCCTAAACATTAAGGTCGCCCTTGACAAATACTGTGAAATAGCAGACAGGGAATTTAAGTACTTTGATAGACTTGCTGTTGCGGCATGGCATGGGAAAGCGGACAGCCCAGGCAAACTGTTGGTACGCGCAGTCAGCTCCAGTAGGTGCAGCCCACATGTATCAAATATAACACGCACATATGGTTCAGTGGCAAATTTAGATAGAGACGTGAATATGGTGTTTTATTACTTCTATGCCGCATTGTACTCCGCGAAAGGTGAAGCTGTGGTTTCAGCAATTGATGACTATCTTGGGAAGATACCTACAGCACTCCTATCAGATGGCGCTAGAATGTCCTTCCAGGAATCTATACATTTGGGTGTGGATAAGAAGGCTATTAAAGATCAGCCCAATGGGAAATCACCGGGATCACACAGGCTTGGCGTTGAATTTTACAAAGAATTTGCAGAGGAACTCGGCCCCCACTTAATGCAAGTATGGTCAGGAGCCCTGGTGTCGGGGTCTTTACCTGAATCAATGCATGAGGCAATTATCATTCTGTTACTTAAACCCGATAAGGCTGCAAATTAATGTGGGACCTATAAGCCTCTATTAATAAATACTGATGGCAAAATATTTGTGAAAATTGAGGCAATGCGACTGACCCCTCTGATGCCGCACATGGTACATGAAGATCAGGCAGGTTTTATACCTAAGAGATCGGCAACATTGAATATATGATATTATCGCACAGGTACTGCAATATAACCAGATGGTAGCGGTGGCCTTGGATAAGCAATAGGGGTTCAATGCTGTCTCCTGGCCATTCCTTTTTAGGGTATTGGAAAATTATGTATTTGGTCCTAATTTTATAAGATGGATACAGATACTGTACTCACAGCCACATGCGAGGGTATATATACAAATGGTATACTGTCTCCAATAATTCAGTTGAACGGCTGCACCAGACACGGTTGCCCATTGTCATCCTTACTCTTCGATTTAATTATAGAACCATTGGCCAATTTAATATGAGCTAGGTTCGGAGATGTCGGTGTTCACATTGGCGTTTGACCAGAGCTAATCACACTTTATGCTGATGATATTCTGCTATATATAAGTGAACCGGAGCGTAATTTGCAACGAAGATTAAACACTGTGGTGGATTGGTAGAAACTCAGTCTTGCATTTAAACAGTGACAAATCTGAAACATTTCCCCAGATGGACAGTATCCGGAAACTGACAGACACATGGGGTCTCTGGTGGTCACCGTCGAATGTCAGATACTTGGGGATAGAGATTGCACATACTACCTCACTGACCAAAGCCCTGAACTATGATAGACATATGTCTAAATTGGCCAACAAGCTTGGAAGGTGGAAACATCCCCCCATATAACTAGCGGGCCGAGTGTCATCATTGAAGATGCTGATCCTCCCCAAATATTTTTCATAATATACCAATGTGACCGGGAAGGACATTCTTCACTGATCTAGCTAGGATGTGTGCCTCATTTGTGTGGAATGGACAGGTTAGGGCGAAATGGCACCGTCTCACACTATCTTACGAGACCGGGGTTCTTTCTGCACTGGACTTTGAATTATATTACTTGACGGTGCAAACACACATACTGGCGGGATCAAGATGCAAGTCCTTCACATGTGAGATTAGAGAAATTGCAGGTGACCAGTGAACCACTGGTGCAATTAATGATAGACAAAAGGTACCGCTGCACACATCAATTAGATCCGGTGAGTGCCACAAAAGGGGCGTGGAACAAATGATCACTTTTGTCAAGAATGGCACTCTGTCAAGAGTGGCACAGGGTACCCAGGTAGGTTTTGGGTGGCTGTGCTGAAGTAAGGTAGCCGATAAGCACACACAGCAGGAAGTTCAACAAGAAAGAAGAGTAGGAAACTGTAGCTGTGAGCCAAAAGGGGCAAAAGATACAAAGGTACAAACAAACTGGATTCCCTCTTGGGGTGTATGCTGAAATGGGAAAGAGTGTTCCACAAACCTTAGGAAACTCCAGCCTTCTGCACAGATTGCTATAACAGAGGCCCACACTGTATGCTCATGGCTGGGAACAACAGTAGTGGGTGTCTGTAACACTGAAAACGCACAAGGGAAGGGGCAGAGGTTGCCTGCCGGAAACCAACAGGCAAGCTCTGTACAAAGGGATTACATAAGACACATGAGAGGACAAGAACAGATATATCCAGCGAAAAGGAAGTCAATGAGCAATCTAGCAGAAGGAAATGAAGGAAAGGCGGTTAGATTGAAAGAGTACAGAGGACTCAAGGAAGAGAACAAGGGAGCAGCAGTCAGGAAAACAGAAGGGCTGCAAAGTAGGAAGCAAGTCTGCAGTCAAGAATGGCACTAGGTGCAGGCAAACTGTAGTGGACTGCGGAGGACTGTAGTAGGCTGCAAGGCAGGGAGTTCAGAAGAACAGGACAGTAGGCGACAGACAGAGAGCCCAAAAGAATAGGGCCGCGAGGTAGGAGCGCAGAGGAGCAGGGCTGTAGGCAGCTAAGTGTAAAACAGGCTGTAAGGCAGAGGAGTGTAGCAAGCCGCAAGGCAGGGAGCCCAGAGGACAAGGGTTGTAGGCAGCGGAGGGAAGCAAGCCGCAAGGCAGGGAGCCCAGAGGACAAGGGTTGTAGGCAGCGAAGGGAGACAGGCTGCAAGGAAGGAGCCCAGAGGACAAGGGTTGTAGGCAGCGGAGGGAGACAGGCTGCAAGGAAGGAGCCCAGGGGACAAGGGCTGTAGGCAGCGAAGAGGTGCAGGCTGCAAGGTAGGGAGCCAGACAGCAGAGGGTTGCAAGCTGCAAGGTAGGGAGCCCAGAGGACAAGGGCTGTAGGCAGCCAGAGTGAGGCAGGCTGCAGGGCAGGGAGCCCAGAGGACAAGGACTGTAGGCAACCGGAGTGAGGCAGGCTGCAGGGCTGGGAGCCCAGAGGAAAAGGACTGTAGGCAGCCGGAGTGAGGCAGGCTGCAGGGCAGGGGGCCCAGAGGAAAAGGACTGTAGGTAGCCGGAGTGAGGCAGGCTGCAAGGCAAGGAGCCCAGAAGAGCAGGGCAGCAAGGAATGAGCCCAGAGGAGCAGGGCCGCTGACTGTAGAGGGCTGTAGTAGGCTGCAAGGCAGGAAGCCCACAGGACAAGGGCTGTAGGTAGAAGGCAGCGGAGCGAGATCGGCTGCAAGGCAGGGAGCCCGGAAAGGGCACTGGATCAAAACAGGATAATGCAGGAACAGCATACAAAGTAGAGGATAAAGGCAAACAGGAGCGGGGAGTTCTCAAGATGCAAGACACTGTGCTCCTGCAGGCAGCTCCTTATAACAGCCCTGCCCTGTTCTGAGGCAGGCTTATTGACAGCACCTGGAGCAGCACACCTGAAGACAATCTGCCTCCTCCTTCTCTGGTCCTGAGCAGGTGGAAGCAGCACTGGTCGCTAGGGCTTCTGGGGATTGTGGTCCCAATAACGATGAATGAGAATAGCCAGGAATTGAGGACTGTAGCCAGGTGCATTATGGTAAATGTAGTTAATTGAATAAAATAAGAAAGAATCAAAGTTGAGCAAATGGAAATAAAAGACCAAGGCGTGAATAGGAGTTGTTCAAAGAGTATTAGAAGGATCAATGAGTACCAAGTAGTCCATGATGGTTGCCAATGCGTGCAACAGCGGCGCAGGCCTGACAACTTTGCTCCGGAGATGCTGCATCGTATAATAAGGAAATACTTCTTTGGGTACTGACTGTGTTGAACCCCAGTCTGGATGAATTAATAGCAGCTCACTGGAATGCTGCGGGCATAAGGGTACTGGGAGACCTGTTTACAGCAGGTAATTTTCATCACGTGGGACATGATTAAGGAACATACTGGAGACACACCTTTACAGCAACTCCAATACGACCGGGTCCGCTCAGTGGTTTAATCTAGATGGCCGGTGTTTCCATTGGAACCAGACACGCATCCGTGCCTCACACACTTCATGTCACAACTGGAAAATGGACTTGGGTGCACCCTTTCAGGACACACATTGGACACAGATTTGTAAGCTCACGAAACAGGTATCACTGACTTCCAGGTATAGACTGATACAGTTCAAGGTCCTTAACAGAACGTATTATACACCAGCAGGGCTTTTAAGGTTGTTTCCCATGACAGAGCGGGAGTGCCACGAGCGCCCATTCATTTCATATGCTGTGGCACTGCCCCACTTTGACTATATATACTGGAAAGCAGTGAGCTACATATTGGGGGCAACCCTTGATGCTGAATGCGATTGATTGTGTACTAGGTTTTGTTGGGAAATTGAACGTATTGAAGCATACATTGGTTAATCTGGGGCTCCTGCTTGCCAAGGGCTGCAATCTTATGCGGTGGGCACGGAAGGAAGCACGATTGTTAATGTACTGGCTGCCAGACCTCATATGGGCTGATAACATGGAAGAAATGTATGTTAACCTGCAGGCATCCGTGAGACGGCCACGAGGCATTTGGGCTGATTTCCGAGCATTCATGGCGCGGGAAAGGGAGAGAGACGGCCAGGGCCTATGCGTGGGAATGTTTACCTGCATCTTTGTGCGACTAGAATCATGTGTGTGTTCATTTGTGAATATGCTGCTGGAAAATGTACCCCGACAATGTGTAATAAGGGGGAAAAACATTACAGTGCAGGCGTTAGGCACTTGTGGCGTATTAAACGGAATCACGTTATAACTTGTATTTGTATTTGCACTTGTATTTGCACAGGAATCATCTTTGTACATGATTTCGTTTCTGCAAGGGAAAAGGTCGCCAAGGACCATTCCGTGTTAATCTGAGGATGTATTCATCAAAGAACTATCAACAGCAGTGCTTGGGAAAGCATTTTCTCCCTCCCTTCTTAACACGACTAATTCGCAAAACACTTTCACCTGGGACCAGCACCCACTCACTAAATAGATTTTGAGGTGTGGTGGGAATGAATTAACGGGTCAAATCCAAAAAAAAAAAGTGGGGGGACCCATTAACATACAAATTGAATGAGGTGTCACCAGAAATTAGCACATCAAAGTGCCCTCTGACAAATGTGGGGGGTCTCCATCCACCCGCGTGTACCCTCGACTTGAGCCCTGGAATTATAGAAAGGTGTATTACTGCTAACGCTATTCCTTTATTTCTTATCAGGTGTTAAGACACTTGTACCCCACGATAGAGAGGTGTGCACGTGGGGCAGGAGGCTCCGGAAGTAGAGTTACCGGATGTTGTCCAAGAGGCATTATCCCACCGGGTGAACCAGCTTCCACAAACGTGAAGAACGGAGATGTAGTTGTGTTTGAGGTAAGGGACCGTAGGGAAATGGCTCATGACTAGCAGGATTCCAGTGACATTGCCACGATGTTACCAATGGGGGACGAGGACACTGTTCCACAGCTACATAAACAACTGATGACCTCATTAATACTCTGCAAAATCAACAAGGTCTACATGGCCAAGAAATGATAATACAGACCACTCAGAGACAGGGCACATTATTACTAAAAGTTATCAATAACTCGGTCCGCAGGCACACTGTGAGTGCAGAAAAGAGTCCGCTGTATTTGCACATTAAGAATGTGCGTCACCCGCATTAGGTCATGCAGATGGGCAAGGCCCTGCTTACTGCTGCCACCGCGTCCATACCGAACAAAGATCCAGGGAATTAACAGCAGCCTCAATGTGCACTGTGTGTGACTAACACTCTCTCAGATGCGGCTCAGCCAAGTGGGCACGTCATATGAAGACCCAGCCAACAGCCGAGTAGGAATTCTACCAATTCTGGTGGGCGCTTGAAATACTCACACATGCACCACATCTGGTAGCAGAGAAGAGCCTGCAGTGCCAGTGGCAGAGGGTGCGGGTCAGTGAGGGTGGGTGGGGGCGACAGGATGCTTTACATCACTACATAAGTCAGACATTAGAGAATTTAAATGTTCAACAACTGCTCACTATTATTTGACATTAAAAAAGTTTAACACCAGCTTGCATGTTCTCTGTTACCTACTTTCCAAGTACCTTGAACATGAATTGGACTCTGAAAGCATGTCTTCGCTTACATACATGTTATGAAAGTTTGTATACGGGAAGTGCACAGCTATGTTTTGGTTTCCCAATGTTGCATTATTTGCAAAATGAATGTTCTAACTAAATGTTGTCTACCAAAAGCCGTGTGAAGTTAAGAAACACAAGTTCTAAAAAACGAAAACTGCTTCACATGCTCAATGCCTTGCGCCATGTCATGTGTTTGCAATGCACCCACTTAGAGAAGTTTGTGATAGCCATGGAGGTGGTCCGCGAACAATGCCAAAGCAATTGCAAATATGAAGCCTTAGGCAGCACATCAGCAATGAACCACACATTTAAATGAACCACAATAACAGAACATCACAACACCCACAACTATTTGCAGTCACGTATACGAAAGAGGCTTCTCTTCTCCCATGCAGAGTGGCAGTGAATTGGAAACAGACCACTCCGGCACAGTACAGTGAGACATTGCCACTCAGACTCCAACCCAACTCCTATTGGCCACCTCACCTGCCAGCCAATATCAGGAAGCTGTTTTGAATGGAGAGGGAAGGACAGAATCAAAATCAGCACAAGTGCAGCTGAGGAGCAGTGGTGGCTGTTGAATTAACTGCTGGGGGGTAAACATTTTCCCCAAATATGCCCCAGCGACCGAGCATGGCGACGGATCCCGAACCAATTAGTGGTGTGGGGGGATTTCAGGGTGGATCCCCCAGATAATTTTGAAAATAGGGGTAAAATGGTGCATTTTAAAGCACACATTTCGGAAAAGCTGGATATAAAGCCAAACAGTTTGCAACTGGTTTTGATGGGTAACTCATGAAAGGAAGCAACATCCTCGTCACCAACAGTGCACAGGAGCACTTCTCCAACACATTTTCATGATGCCTTTGCCCACAAACTATAAACACGTTTACACTCTGGCTGTACCCATACATTTCCATGTTTGCTGCAATATTACATGCCAGAATTCCTATGTAAGAACATACTCATGTTTGATTTGCGCATAATGCCAGTAATGATACTATATGAAAACATGTCCATGCTTTTCTGCCAATATATGGCAGGATCCCCACATAAGAACATACTCCAGTTGGCTTTACCACTAAAAATGCATTCCACAGTATGAAAACATGTCGAAACTGGCTGCACAACAATGCCAGTTTAAGAACATAATAACATTTATCATGCTTACTTTATCAAAGATGCTCAATACAAAATGTCATATCACAATAGGAAATGGCTAGACTGGTTGCATTACAATTCCAGTCTAGCCGCATAATGAAACACTTGTGTATAGGCACATTATAAATGATATATCATAATAACACTTATCATGCTTGCTTTTTAAGATGCCCAATACAAAATGGCATACCACAGTAAGAAATGGCTAGGCTAGCAGCACCAAAATGCCAGTCTAGCCACTTAATAACACTTATCATGCTTGCTTCATCACAGATGCCCAGTACAAAATGCTATGCCTGCCCTGTGGTGTTCCAGCCCTCACGCTCACACATAATCACATTCATTATGAATGTGATTATGTGTGTGTATGAATTGCTGGGGGGGCAGATTATGTGTGTGAGGCGCTGTGGTTCCAGGTGAAAGTCAGGGCATTTTTTACTGGGCTTAGATGCCCAATAGAAACTGCCATGCCTGCCCCCTGGGGCCGCCAGTGCCTCTCAGACAAATAATCAATTGTTTGCATGCAAAACTCATTGGCAGCCCAGGCTTGGCATTTTCTACTAGGCAAATCAATCATAGATGCCCATTAAAAAACGGCATGCCTTCTCCCTGTGCCCCCCAGTGCCTCACACGCACAGATGATTACATATGCATGCGAGGTGCTGGGGGGCCCAGGGGTCAGACATGACATTGCAAGCAAGGTACTGGGCATCCCAGGGGACTGGCATGGCATTGTTTACTGGGCACATTCAGTAGAAAATACCATGCCTGCCCCCTGTGCCCCTCACCGCCTCACACATGCACACACTCAATGTGATTATGTGTGTATGCGAGGATCTTGGGGTCAGGCATTTTTTTACTAGACATCTATCACAGATGCCCAGTAAAAAAAATACAATACCTGTCCCCTGGGCCCTAACCGCCTCAGAAGGGGAGCTGATTTTGGCCACAGGAAAGGGGGGTTGTGCAACGAAGACTGTTTTAAAATCAACCCACCTCCCTCACTCATCAAAATCAGCTCCTCAGGCCCAGCACAAACACACATGCACAACACACATTCAAAGAATATTCAAAAACAGTATGCTCTCACTCATTTACCTGCACACCCATCATCATACACGCACTCATTACAGACAACACAAGCATACACACATCCATACACATTTAAATTGACTTACCTTCTGCACTTGTCCTGAAGTGGCCTCCCAGCGGGTAGCATGAACAGGTAGCACGAAAAGGTACCAGGAACCATGTGCTTCCTGGCTCCTGCACATTTGCTCAAGAGCTAATGGGTTGTGGTCGAAGCGACCCACTCTGTTTGCATGTGTGGTGAGACGTAGCAGAACCCCCTCGCACATACAACATGCAGTTGCCAAGCCAGCATTCCCATGACTTTGATGCTTTGAGACAATGACGAGAAAGTACGGGGTTGGTACCCCAGCTCCCTAGGATATAGTTGCACCGGGGCCTGGTGGTTCTGCTCAGTGCTTGTATTTCTGCTATACAGCAGGGGAGGGTGTGCCATAGTCTATATCTCCTACAGCCCAATACTATTTAATTGAGGGAGTTTTACATAAGCAACAGTTGCTAGAAGCAGAGACCTGGGGAAGAAGGAAATAGATGATGGCCTGTGACTGCTCAGATACTATGCTTACATATGATATACTTTCACATGCTTTCTTATCCCGAATAAACGGTTCCATGCGTTAATATCCCTGCAAAAATATCGCCATACAAAAATATCGCCATATTTTCGCTGTGATATTAAGGCATGGAAGCTGCGGGGGACACCCCTGCAACCTCCTCATTATTTTTAAAGGAGCAGATTCAGTGCAGTTTCAGAAGTTTAGCAGGGGAGAGGGGGAGAGAAAGCAGAGGCAAAGAGGAAGGTTTTGAGGTGCTTTCGGAACCGGAGATGGTTCTCCTCAAGTTTCAGGGAGGCAGGAAGGCTGTTCCAGAGGGAGGCCCCTGCAGCGGAGAGAGATCTGCCCCCAACTCGTTGTTTGGAGAAGCAGCTGACCCTGAGGGAGTTAGAGGCGGATGAGCGAAGAGCTCGAGAAGGAAGATATTTAGGAAGAGAGAGTTGAAGGTATTTTGGCCCAAGGCCCCAGAAGGCCTTGTGGACAAGGCAGAGGGTTTTGAACTTGATTCTCGCACTCACTGGGAGCCAGTGTAGTGATTTCAGTCCTGGAGAGATACAGTCCCTGGGCTTGAGGCCAAGGACAAGTCTTGCAGTCCTGTTCTGAATGAGTTGCAAAGGGTGGAGAGTAGAGGCAGGCAGATTTAGATAGAGGCTGTTACAGTAGTCCAGCTTTGAGAGAACCAGAGCTCTAGAGACAGTGAGCTTCTGGGGGAAGGAGAGGAAAGGAAGGATACCTCGGAGGAGGTGGAGTTGGTAGTGTGACTTCTTAGAGACGTCGGATATGTGAGGAGAGAAGGAGAGTGTGGAGTCGAAGATGACCCCGAGGTTTTTTGCCTTGCAGGTAGGAGCAGGAAAAGGGCCAAGAAAGGCCGGGCAGAGAGTTGTAGGGAAGGAGGAAGTGGGTGGGCCGATGAGTAGAATCTCAGTCTTACTGGCATTAAGGCAGAGGTTGTTGGTGGCCCACCATTCCTGGATAGCCGAAAGACAGTCAGAGATGAGGGAAGGAGAAGGGGAGGCCGAGGGTAGCCTGAAAATGAGCTGGGTATCATCCGCATAGCACTGAAAGTTGGGGCAGAGAGCGGCGATGCGGTGGGCGAGGAGTGCCAGATACTGGTTAAACAGCCAAGGAGATAGGTTAGATCCCTGGGGGACACCACAGGTAGAGAAAAAGATGTCAGAGAGGAAAGACCCCAGTTGGACCTGGGAGGGTCGATTGGAGAGGAAAGAGGACAGCCACGCCAGAGCCTGACCAGTGATACCCAGGTTATCACGGAGACAGTTGAGCAGAATGGTATGGTTGACAGTGTCAAAGGGAGAAGAGAGATCAAGCAAAATGAGAACACATGGAGTGTTAGAGTCAAGATTCGAGAGCAGGTCCTCACGGATGTTCAGAAGAGCAGTTTCCGTGCTTCTGGCAGCTCTGAAGCCAGACTGATGGTCATGAAGACTACCAACAGATTCAGCATGGAGATTAAGCTGGGAGATGGCCAGTTTCTCCAGGAGTTTGCCCAGGAAGGGAGTGATAGAGATTGGGCGATAGTTAGCTGGGCAGGAGGGGTCGGAAGAAGGTTTCTTAAGAAGGGGGTGCACAAGGGAGTGCTTGAGAGGGGATGGGAAGACTCCAGAGGCGAAGGAGTGATTGCAGAAGTCAGCAAGGGCAGGAGCCAAGGAGTCAATGTGGTCCTAGATAGTTTTGGAGGAACAGGGGTGGACCTGTTTTGACAAGACTTTCATAGATCGGACTTGTCTCGAAACCGTGTCAGCAGAAAACAGGGGAAAGGCAGAGAAGGAGAGAGGAGGGGTGGCTGCAGAAGGGCCAGAGGTAGAGCAGGGAATAGAGGGGGGGAGGTGATAGGAGGAGAGTGAGGACAGGATGTTCTGAGTTTTTGAGATGAAGTGAGAGGCCAGTGCCATGCAGAGGGCCTGGGAGGGGACAGGAGAGGTAGAGACTGCAGCAGGGTTGGCCAGCTCCTTGCAGATTTTAAAGAGTTCGGCCGAATTATTAGATGCCTCAGAGATGCGGGATTGGATAAGGGCTCTCTTCTTGGTGAGAACGGAGAGCCGGTATTGCCTTTGGAGCAGGCGACAGGCCAGTTTGTCAGAGGATGAACACGAGGCACGCCATTTCCTCTCTGCCACCCTGCACTTGCGTTTAAGGGTGACGAGATCCGAGTCATACCAGGAGTTACATTTGGCTTTGGGCTTCAGGCGGATTCTCATGACAGGGGCAAGGATATCAAGAGTATCAGATATAGCAGAGTGGAGAGTAGAGAGGGCTGTGTCAGGGTGGGAGTCAGCCAAAGGGGGAGGAGGGGGCAAGAAGGTGGCAGCGAAAGCCTCAACTGACACGCGCTTCATGGGTCGGATGACCGAGAAGGAAGGTGGCAGTGATGAGGGTGGCTTTGCCTGTGGGGTAGGGAGGGTGAGGTGGGAGGAGAGGAGAAAGTGATCACTCCAGGAGAGAGGAGTGGAGAGAGGGACAGAGAGGGGAAGGTCAGAAGAGATCAGAGCATCGAGAGTGTGCCCTGCAGAATGGGTCGGCCCAGACGAGAGAATAGAGAGTGAGAGAGAGTCGCAGAGGTCGCGAAAGAGTCCAGAGGGTCCACAGGAGGCATCCAGGTGGATGTTGAAGTCTCCAAGAAGGAGGAGTTGAGTGGTTGAGGACAGGAGTGGGTATCCAGTCAAAATCTCGAGAAAAAAAAAATGAAATGACAATAATCCCGAAAGATAAATCTCGAAAAAAAAAAGTTGAATTCCCTCTTTTTTAATTATATATTTATTTTGGGGTCTGGGAATAAAAAAATGGGTAAAAAAAAAAAAAGAAAGAGGGGCCCCATTTCGAATAAAAAACGTCATTAAAAAATGCGACTTTTTTTTTCGAGATTTTTTTTCGAGATTTCGACATTCGACTTTTTTTCATTCGACCTTTTCACTATAAACCAGAGGAGTGAGGAGGAGAGGTCCGCCCACTCAGAGAGGAAGGAGGAAATTTGACCAGGTGGCCGATAGATAGTGGCCACGGTAAGGGAATGGCTAGGAGAGAGAGAGAGTCGGCAGACAAGACATTCAAAGAGGAGTAGGTCTGCGTGGGGGTAACAGTGGCAGGAATCCACTCAGGGAAGATAAGGGCCACACCCCCTCCAGCACAGTTGGGCCTGGGCACGGAGAGGATCTTGTAGCCGTCAGGTAGGAGTGTGTCAAAGCTGGTGACATAGCTGGCCGTGAACCATGTCTCAGTGAGACCGAGGACATCAAGGTCCAGTTCCTCAAGAAGGCGGCAGATATCAGAGGAATGTTTGACGGCAGAGCAAGAGTTAAGAGTAGCAATGTGGAGAAGGTTGCCATCTTTCAAGGACTTCCGGGGAGGGGTACCGATGAGAGGTACGCCCTGCGGAGGTGATGAAGGAACATGTGAGGGGGCAGGGAGGGAGGGTAGAGGCAAGGTAGTAGAGGACAGAGGAGGGGGGACAGCAGGAGAGGAAAGGAAGTTGATGAGGCGCGGGAAGCGTCTATCAAAGAGGTGAAGGTTGGCCTGAGGGCCTTGAACCAAGACAGTCCCATTAGCGTAGACATTAATGATGGCCTTAGAGGAGTGGAAGGAGGCCAAGAGGACGCCCCAACAGGTGCCACCATTAATGGGAGAAGAGGAAAAAGGAGAGAGCACAGAGACCATGTGAAGGGTCCATAGGTCAGGTGAAGGCACGAAAAAGAGGATGTTGGTGAGAGTTTCCTTGGAGGAGGCCTTAGTGTAGGTGTCAGCGATAGGGAGGTCTGGGTTGGAGACCAGGATGTCCTTTTTCCTACCAGATTTAGTGAGGAGAGCAGGATAGTCAATGGAGAAGCAGTTTGAAAAGATAGGAGAAACAGGGAGCACCATGGAATAGGAGGGAGTGGGGGGGAAGACAGGACGAGCGCAAGCGGACAGGAAGAGAGCGACAGCCCTAGTTAACCACAATTTAAGAACACAGTGATGCGTATAAGGTACCAGGGGAGAGGCCACCTAGTATATGTAGTGATACCGAATAAACAGCCTTCCAAGGAAATCACTCCTTCATGTCCTCTGTGTGTTCGACCTGGGAACCACCAACACACCAGTGACCAGCTGGGCTTTTCCTCCTTTTGGTCAACTTCAAGGTTGTACACTTCACTACAGCTATTTCTCCTGGCACATAGTAGTCCCCCACACAGCCTAGAGGGGTTCCACCAAGCAGCTGTATCCAGTTGTTATTTTTTCGTCGAATTTTCTCCTAGGAGCAAGGAAGTAGGGCTGAATACATCTGTATCCATCTGGACCTGGTTAATAACTGGGTTTTCCCAGTCCCTTTTATCCCCTCTCACTGGGGATGGGCCTCACTCTTAACCTATGCTTGCTTGTTTATGCTGGGAGTTTGAATCTTAGAGGCTGATCGATTAATTTTGGTAATTAGATAACAGAACTGCGTTTCTCGCCTGCGGATCTGGAAATGTTTCAAGAGCAGTGCAGCAACCAGCACTATCTTGGCTGTAAACAGATTTCAGAACACACCCTTGCATGCAGGGCTCAAGTCCTAAATAAAAAAGTGGGGGGACGGTGATGCACGTCAGGAAGTGACGTCACAAGAAGTGATCATAAGAGTCCTTTAATGATCCTTTGTTACACACCTCATCTGGTTTTGTGGCTAAGTGTGTGGCAATTCAATCCTGCGACCCATGTTCGAGTCCCGGCAGCGTAACTACACTTCAAGTGTGTGTGTAAAAAGTGCTTACATTTTTATTCCTTACAAAAACGGTGCAACGACATCCGCCCACTCAAAAAAGAGGGCGGACTCCATCTACCTGCGTTTTCCTTCGACTTGAGTCCTGATTGCATGATTCCTCGACTGTCCTGGAGTTCCTCTGGAACAGCAAATCCAACATGCAGGTATGATTCAGCCTCTTGTTCTCTTCCTCGGTGACACACCTTTCACTTTCAGATTAACTGTTCTAGGTCTGCATAATTGATTTGTGACGCTTGACAGGCTCAGGGTTTTCTGTACACTGGCCCCATTGTGGCTCCCATTGTGTAGGTGTATCCTGGGACCTGTCCTGTAAATCTTTCATTATCACCTGAAAATGCGTTATTTCACAGTGGCTATTTCTGTCCATAAATGCACATAAAACTGTTTTGCACAGGCTCCTCCAGGAGAGGGGGCATGTTATGGTTGACTCAACTCATGTGAAATAAGCACGGCCCCTAAATGTGTAGCTGCTCATGCGTCTCTTCCACCACACTATGTTGCTTACATTTACATATCCATGGGGTGAAATTGTTGATCAGCTAACTCAAAGCCTCAGTACAAGATGTTAAGGTCCATGGTATGGTATGGTATGGTATGGTATAGGAGCTTATAAAGTGCAGCTCTGACAAAAAGGGTATCCTGTTGCTAAGCAAAAAAGAAAGACACAGGAAACAAAAGTAGACATCAAGAGAACTAGGCACTAAGAGGGAAAAAAAGTGTTTATTTTCCTAAATGCTTGGTGATATTTAAGAGTTCAAGAGTTTTGGCGCTGCCATTGAAAAGGCACGGCCACCCACCATACTCTTTTGAAATTGACGTACAGCCAAATGGAGATTATTCGCAGAACGCTGGTAAACCACCTCCACCTATTTGACTCTTGTACTTGTTTGTGCCGCCTCCCTGCAACCTGGGGCGGGCGCCTTACTGGTAAACCACCTATTTGACTCTTGGACTTGTTTGTGCCGCCTCCCTGCAACCTGGGCGAGCGCCTTGCTGGTAAACCACCTATTTGACTCTTGGACTTGTTTGTGCCGCCTCCCTGCAACCTGGGGCGGGCGCCTTGCTGGTAAACCACCTATTTGACTCTTGTACTTGTTTGTGGCGCCTCCCTGCAACCTGGGGCGGGCGCCTTGCTGGTAAACCACCTATTTGACTCTTGTACTTGTTTGTGCCGCCTCCCTGCAACCTGGGGCGGGCGCCTTGCTGGTAAACCACCTATTTGACTCTTGTACTTGTTTGTGCCGCCTCCCTGCAACAAGGGGCAGGCGCCTTGCTGGTTAACCACCTATTTGACTCTTGTACTTGTTTGTGCCGCCTCCCTACATCATGGGGCAGGCTCCTTGCTGGTAAACCACTTATTTGGCTCTTGTACTTATTTGTGCCGCCTCCCTGCAAGAAGGGGCAGGCGCCTTGCTGGTTAACCACCTATTTGACTCTTGTACTTGTTTGTGCCGCCTTCCTGCAACATGGGGCAGGCGTCATGGTGGTAAAATGTATGTCATTGCTGCCCCTGTACAAGAAGCTTCTTGCACTTACCTGGACTATTGTATACCAGGGCTGTAATCACGTTACTACACTTACTGTAACCATATTCTTAAGTTCAGCACCAAGATGCCTGAGGGTGGTGTGCGCTATACAAATAATAAACCAAACCAAACCAAATTAAACGCAGTAACTGGGGTGGTTGGTATTTACAAATCTTTTCATGGAGGTACAAGGCATCTTTGCCATAGTAGACCCGATGTACTTGGCACAGGTTCTTTAATTCAATTCTGCAATCAATTGGAAGCCATTTGTACGTGGGGCAGGGAAGAGCCTAACATGTGTCTCCTTATCATTCGACAGAGGTCAACATCAACCTATTACTGCTGCTCTTTTTTCCCTTATTTGAGTCATTTAACAAAGTCACCAGTTAAATGCTGATGACAAGGCTTTATGTGGGATGTGCCAGTTAACTTGCCAGAAAAAACAAATGAAGGGGAGTATGTGGAAAAATACATAGTAAATAGGTACATATCATGATTAACTATTAATAACAAGACTGGTCAATGAACTGGTTCATCCAGGCATGTCATCATCAGAAAACATGAACTAGATAGTAGGTATGGTAAACCTGCTGTACATGATCAAGCAGAGTGTTGTTGGCCTTGGATAAACACTTGAGTCCCAAACATGTCATCACTTGACAGAATTCAAAAGCCTTCCTCATTGGATTTCTTCTATACAAACATTGTTGGAATGGGACTTGTACTGTAGAACGGCATTATCATTGGGCAAAATTCATATATATTTCCTCAGTTAGGCCACCTTTAGTCAACCAATGCTTATTCATCACATTTTTATTTGGGAAAGTGACCAGTTGACAATATTTTACAATAGGCAGTTTAGGCCATATACACACACAATGCATTTGAATTCTCCAGCTGATGGTTAACTTATTTTATGGTTCCATCAACTCCTGTACATTTCTACCATGGTGTGATGTGGTGAAATAGTGATGTGGTGACACTTCGAGGCATAGGTGATGGGCGAAGGTGGACAGGCTAAGAGCTGTTGTAAAACAGTACTTATACAAGATGTTATGGGGGGGTCACTGAGAAGGTCCTATGGAGAATCCAACGGGATTGCCCCCAGAATTCTGATCCAGGACCCTTCTTATGTGGCCAGGGGAAGGCAGGCACTCCCTGATCCCAGCCCTGGGAGTTGTGTACTGCGGGAGGATCAAATGGGGGGTGGATCAGACCAGGAAGACTGCCCTTATGATGGCCTTTTGCCAATGTAAAGAAGTATGAACACTGAATTTTTTAAAAATGGACAACATGTCCCAGAGTTCCTCTGTGTCTGTGACTGTGACGAAGAAGAGTGTTGGAGAGGAGCCAAGGCCAGACAGGCAGGCCTAATAGCTTTTGGCAGGGTCAGGCAATTAGGTCTAAGGGCCTGTACTTGAAGCCAATTAATCCACCTGAGGGGCATAAAAGGCTGCAGCAGGAGGGAGCAGTAATAGGAAGCTGGAGCAGGAGCTGGAAGGTCAGCAGTAGTAGCAGAGGAGGAAGCAGAGCACGAGGCTGGCAGTTCACTAGGAAGTGTGACCACAGAAGGGATGCTGGAGCAGAGAAAGAGCAGATTTCACCTGCAGGCTCTGAGTTGGTGCTTTGCTCAAAAACCCTGTTTGGCTGTGGCTGCATTGAAAGAGACTGGGGGGGAACTGGTGGTCTTTTCAGGTGCACCTAATTGCTGTGAATGCAGAGCTGAAGTTGTGTATCCACCCAAGGCCCCTGTGCAGAGGCAAGACGAAGGAAACTGGAGAAATAAAGACTCTCCATCATCAAGGGTATGAGGCACCCGTGCTGCAGAGTGGTGTGGGTCCCAGGAGTGCCTGTAGCAGTAGTAGCAGAAGAATTAAAGACAGGAAGCAGAACAAGCCTATAACCTCTGTGATTGTGGAGCTGGTGAATGAAGCTCCATACTCCAAATCATCAAGAACACCTTGCCAGTAACTGTAACCAGCTTATGTTGATGCTTGTGTGTGAGTAACAGCGAGTAAACTTTTTTGCAGCCATGGGAAGTCACTATAACAAGGGAATTGTATCAAGCGCTTGATTCACTGAAGTTAAAGTGCTTGCATGAAGAGAAACCCTTTCTTTTCCCTATTGTTGTACTTGAACTGTTGCCAAACAGTCACGTGTCTCCTATTGCGGAGGAGAACATTGCTGGTAAACGTTTAAGAAGTAGTAGTTCACTCTCCTGTAGTGTTATAATGCTATCTAACATCAAAGAGAGGTTACGCATATGAAACTCGGATTCCTGAGTATTTTTAAAGTATAACGCTGCCCGAATAAGAGGGAACACACACCTTTAAGGGGAAATTTGTCATCAAAATGAAATCGCATTTACCTAAACTTGTTTCTAAGGAGAGACCTGCCTTTTGTAACATCCAGAAGAATGAATTAGAAGTCACAGAAGTTGCTGAAGTCAGAAAGAGAACAATCATTGCCCAATACAGTGGGGAGAGCCTCTGTAAAGTGAAACCAGACCAACGAAGAACTAAATGCAATTGTTCTAAGATTGTTGAAACTGTTATAAGTCCAGAGCTCTCTGATACAAGGGTGGCAAGGTTATGCAAGGCTGGAAGAGTGTCAATACAGCTTTGGGGTAACTACTGGAAACAAGAAGGTGTACATGAAGCTGGAGAAGGGAGTTGGGTGCTTGTTAAAGAACTATTCTTAAATCTGTGGAGCTGAGGCTGTTAAAGTTTAGAGAGAGAAGCAGTCTGGAAGCCAACACAGATTTTGTGGTAGCTGCAAGACAGATAGAAAAGGCAAAGAGGCTGCCCTTTCTCATACAAGAAAGAAGAGTGCTTACCAACTTGTAGAGGTTGAAGAGTCTTTAAGTTGCCTAAGAATACTTTACAATTGTCAAGTTACAGCCAAAGTAGTATAACTGTGGTTGTCTATAATTTTGTCAGAACTTTATTTGAATGTGTTAGAAATAGTATCATACTGTGAGACAAGGGAGCCTACTCTCACAGTGTCATTGGCAGAAGGGAGTTGCGAAGAAGAGTGCAATCCCTAAGAAGAAGCATTCTGATAAATTGCATTCAAGACACTGAAGAGAATAAAAGAAGAGTGGTTATTAAGCAGAAGTGGTACTTTTGTTATGAACTCTAAAAATTCTTTCCTGGAAGGGGGTGATCCAGGACTTCTATTAGTACTGTTTTCTTTGTGGAACTTGGAAAGGGAATCTTTTCATCATTTAAAGGAGGAATTGTTACCAGTGGATTTTTGTCTGAGTGAATTTTTGTTTCTTTGGAACTTTTCAAGAACTGATTTAAGACTTTATATTCCTTGGAAGAAATTGGCTTTGGGACACTCCTGGGGGAGCAAGATGTACCCAGGACATGTACAAGTCATCCAATACACTGGGTATTTGGTAATATTTTCTTTATGTTATTTATGTTTTGTTTTGATTGTTCTGTTGTTTAGAGTGAGGGCCAGATTATGGATGCTAGCAGAGTTTCCCTTAGAGTCTAGACTAGGTAGGGAAGTCCCTAGTAGAGTAGGCTTAGTTAGGTTTTGTTTGTATTTCTTAATTGAAATAAAATGTCAAATACTGATAGAAATACAAACAGTTGTCCGCCTCGCTTTATTGACCTCTCACAGTCCTGTGTAACCTCGTCCAGTGCAGACATTCCTGTACATGACCCAGTGAAAATGACCTGGCCCATTTAAAAAGTGAAAGTGCTTTAGTCATCTACCGATGACATGCAGGCCTTATTGAATGACAAGAAGTGATCTTGAGTGACATTTTGTAGTGGTCCGGGTCTCGCTAGCCACTAATAGTCCCATAACGTAAGCACTACAGCAGTCTAGGCTTTCATGTCTCTGTAAAATGTATAATAGAACTTGTAATCCTCTGACACATCAATTGAATATTGTAATACCTCAACAACATTCTTAATTATGCTATAAAACCCAAATAAAACGTGCATAACATACCAGCTGTGCTAAAAAATAAGACAAAACACATTCCATAGAAGTAACTAATAATTGGACATAAAACCTCCATTGGTCAAAGTGTTGAAAATGTGTTGTTATCTTAGACTTGCTAAACAACCGTAGCATACATTTCAGTGAAGCAGTGTGTCTTAATTCTAGGGCATTATAGAGCAGAACAGTAGTTAAAAAGTAAATGTTTGAGTTTCCCTTTGTAAGATGTAAATATATCCATTGTTCAACAGATGCTATTGTTAATATTTTATTGTGTAGGATATTATAGACTATTTTAGGTCATAATAGTCAATATTAAAAAATAAAACGCATTGGAAGGTTGCACACAGCTTCTATTACTAATGCCTTTTTTCAGGTTGAGTGCTCAAACCTCTACACTAGCAATGCCATAATCAGAAAATCTGTAAAAGCATATAAAAGTTTAAATTCAGCTTGGTACATAACTATGCTCTTAATGCCACCTTGAAGATGCATTGAGTGCTCACTCTAGAGGAAAGTAGATAATGAGGCATGTTGGGTATGGCTACAGCCTTCAGCATTGCAGTGCAGTTTGATTATAGTATCACACAATGGTGAGAGCAAAGTGGTGCAGCTAGTTTGCTTTTAGACTCAGCAATTGTGAAAAAAAGAAATAAATATGTTGGAGGCTGTTTGCAGAGACATAGGATTTTGTATCGTGGCAAAGTGTGCCATGTGTATTGGCATCATTAGTCACCCTGCAAACCATCATGTTCTACTTTTCTTCACTGCACGTGTGATCTCCCTGCCCTCTTTCCCTGCTGTTCCTTGTCTTTGCACATTTCCCCTGAGTACTTGTTACCAAGATTCCTGCATTAACATGTAGAACCTAGAACCGGTGTAGAGTGTTCGAAGAGAAGGCTTTAACATGTATTGAGGGGCGAATCTGTGTATCAGCTGCTGGGCCATGGGGCTGCCCATGGTTTGCTGAAATAATCTCAACATATCTTCTTATCACTTCTCCTTGTCACTCATTCAACACAACATGACTGGAGATGAGTGAAGGCAGCTTCAGGGTGAGAGGTCAGAAGATACCATTTGATTTGCTGTCTGTGGCAATCATTCTTCAAAAGGTGATTGGAAGACTCACAAGTCTAGGTTACTACCATGAGGACATTTTGGAGTGGGCCAAAGATCAGAAGGGATATGAAGACAGATTGAGGGAAAGAATACAAATCTTACAGGCAGCTGGGCTCACGATAAGTTTGAAAAGATGCAAGTTTCGACAATCTGCTGCCACATAACATGGCCGTGGTTTATCTTAGAAGTGAATAAAGCCAAAAAAGCATGTACTGCTTACGAGTCTATGCCCAGATCTGCCAATAAGAATGAGGTAGTGTCCTTTTTTGGGACTCATACAATTGTATTAAAATGTGTACTCAGCATGTCAGAGAAAAGAAAGAATTTTATGAGGTTGACCATGAAAGGTGTGCATTTTGAGTGGTCCTCGGTGTGCGATGGCAAGTTTGCCAGTATACAGCAGGGCATAGTCGAAGCCCGCATGCTGCGTAATTTTGAATCAGGTTTAAATCATATCGGGGTGCCATGCGTTAAACTGATGCACGTGATAGTGGGATTGGGGACTGTACTAATACACTACTGAAGACTTTTTTGTCTGCTGCTCATTATATCTGTCGTTGATTTATTATGGAGCTCTGGTGTCTTGTGCGATCTGATTTTTTCTATTTAAAACAAAGGATTCACTGGCTGCCCATGGATGCCAGGATTTCTTGTGACCTGGCTTTCCTGGCTTATAAAGCTGTTCATGGACATGCTTGCATTTATTTGGTACAAATTGGTGACAGCTGGAGGGTCAAGAGGGTTTGGCTATTCTTTGGTTGGACGATACCAAATTTTACTGCTCCTCTACTATCAAGAGATTGTTTTCTGGTGCAAATGGGTCATTTTGGAATTCCCTTCCTTCAAACGTATATGTGATTACTGATTTCTTGAAGTTCAGGAATCTACTAAAGGCTTGGCTTTGGAAGGCTGTATTTTCAATGTGATTTTCTGATCATTTTTTGGTGGTATATTACATGTATATTTTTGGGATGAAATGGCTCTATATTGTGTTTTATATATGTTACATTTACAGCGATATGATGTACCCGTGCATTGCTTCTGCTTGACAAACATTGGATACACATGCATACATAAGAAAGCAGCAGGAGGTGAAAAACAGGAATGCACTATCATCTTTGCATCTAGGGTAAACAAGGGGCCAGAAACGAAATCTTGGGTCATTATAAAGGAGGCATTGGCATGTAAGTGGCTAATTGTTTCAAAGTATATTTGAGGGGCAGGAAATTAGTGACTGGGAAAGGAATCGAGGGAGTGGCGTGGAGAATCCTGAGAGTGATGACAGGGCTACAAGGCTTGATATCACGCAGGTTGAGTGTGGTTGCAGATTCTCTTTTGATATGAGCAGGTCAGTAACCAATGAATACATCTGAGGGAGAAGATGGGGAAGAAAGACTGTTTAATGTGATGATGTACATTGGGAACGAGGAGTGGCACAATTGCATGTAAGAAGATGGGTGCTACCAGGAGGTTGGTCAAATTTGTGAGTGATGGGTGGCCTGGAAGTGGGGAAAGTGTTGAAGTGAGAAATTGCAGGTAAATAAAAAATGAACTGCCCCTTTGTGGATACAGACTAGTAAGAGGTCACACATCGATTCCCCCTGCACATCTAGGTGGTGGTCATGTTCATTGCCTACGTTAATTGCATGGAGGGGTCCACCTTATTTTCACTTTTTGCAAAGGTTCCTGTCTGTGAAATGTTCCTCATTTCCACTACGTGGTAGAACAGTGAGGATTAAAATCCAAGTGAAATCGCTTTTACTCTTCACTGTTCCACCGCTATAAATGCCACCTGCAGAGTTCACTTTGCAGGCAGCATTTACAACAGAGTCCTATGGAATCCACTTGCTTCAACTAGATCCTACAATGTCCTCCTAGCAGGGACGTCCGCGAAAAAACATCAGTAAACTACAAACGGTCCAAAATAATGCTCTCAGGGCCGCCACTGGCATCTCCAAGAGGGACCATATTTCAGAAACCAGGAAGCTCCCCATAAAAGAGCGCATCATTTTCAAAACCCTTGCACTTAAGCACAAATGTGTCCATAACATGGCCCCATTGTACCTTTCTCAGAGAATAGCCAACCCAACGTAGTCAGACCCACAAGAACTCCCTAGACCAACCGAATCTCCACTCCTAAAAGCCGGAGGATTCGCGCAGGTGTAGCTAGTTTCCCAATCTTGTCCACGGCCCACTGGAACACACCACCTCATATTAGAAGTATTGAGTCTCATTTAGCATTCCAAAAATCGATCAAAACTATGTTTTTTGTATGAATTGAGCCACAGTGGTCCCAATAGCTTCTGTATGATATACTGACCTGTAACCACCCATGTATGTAACCTTCAAAATGTGCTTTGTATGATCATACGCTCACTGTAACCATGAGCAAAGTAACCTTACTGTAACTAAGACAATCTCTTGCAACAGCGCCTCGATGCCCATGGGCTGCTAGTGAGCTTTACAAATTTAAAAAATAAAATGAAAATAGGTCGTAACTTCAATCCAATTCCATAGGAATCCATTGTATTACCAACAGCATGAAAATCCATTCTGGTGTTAATGCACCCACATTTGGATAGCAGTGGGAAATGGAGGTGGATACGTTATGTCCACCCCACTCCCCAGATCCACCATACAAATTCAGCAAAATGAGGTGGATCGGAAAGAAATGGCACTAAACACATTTACCATCATCATTTCTGATCCGGTTCACATGGAAAATGACCCTCTCTTGCCCATAATGGTCATCTGGGAATGTAAAATACTAAGGAGGTCATTCCTAATGACTGTTGGTGGACTGATCAATACCTCATGGTGCAGGAAGCCATCAAAGATTGTGGAGAATGACAGGATGGTTCTAAAGCTACATGCTCTGCTAATGGTTGTTCCAGAGGTAGCCTTAGACATACTAAATATAGGAAGAGGGCACTTATGTAGACATACTGATGGATATATATTCTAAGTGGCCAGAAGTGTATGTTCTGAGTGAGATAGCTCATACATGCAAATTAATTAATGCGCGCAAACTGTTTCTTTCCACTCATAGTTGCAAGAGCCCTAATTCTGTCAAAATTAGACTATTGTAATGCACTATATCTAGGATCCAGGAAACGCAATGTCAACAATGACACTAACACTGCAAACACTACAAATCAACGCTGTAAGAACTGCACGAAGTATCCCAAGAATGCAGCACATCTCGAACGCCAAACGTTCTACTATATGGCTCGCTATCAAGGGCAGAATCAATTTCAAATCACTAGCCCTCACCCACAAATGTCTCTCTAACCGGGCCCCTAAATACCTAGTGGATACATTCGTCAAACATACATCTGAACGTTCCACCAGAACCTTGCACTCAGATTGCCTTAAGGTCCCAAGATACAAACTTAAGAAAGCAGGGGGAAGTATCTTCCAGGTTATGGCATCCCAGCTGTGGAACTCCTTTCCGAGAGCTTTAAGATCAGACCAGTCCTTCCATAGTTTTAGGAAAAAGACTAAAACGTGGCTTTTTCACCCTTGATGTATGCTAATGCCCCCGCCACCATCCTGTTCATATGCCTGGCCTGCTTGTACATCTACATAAATTTAATTCTGAAACTACCTGCCTGTATATGTATATAAATAATTGTCAGACAATTCATTCACTTATTTGTTCCACATTGTTATGTAAATAATGCAAATTTTCTGCCTTACCATGTACCCTGTTTTAAGTAACTATGTAACTTGTAAATGATTTAAGTAACTATGTAAGTTGTAAATGCGCCCAGATACCTCAGGGTCTGGTGCACTATATAAATAAACAAACAAACAAACAAAGTCCTTCCTATAGTTATTCCATTCAGTGTTTTATACAGAGGGTTTTCCCATTAAGGTTCTAATGGACTGTGACAAATGGTGAAGGAGATGGAGTCTTTCTTTGCCGAGAATAGTATTACACATGTTTGCACTTCTATCAGATGCGCAATGCTCTTATATTGGTGTCGCCATTTAAACCTTTATGACATTGCAAGCCAAACCTAAATATTTGCCATGACTGGCTCAAAAAGAGTCTGTTTTTGGGGTATAGATGACGGGATGATTTAGTAGTGAAATCGAGCAAATGCTGAGAAAGCCAAGACCAGATTTGATTAGTAGAAATGTGCGAAGGAGATGTTGATGGAGCCAAGGGACTGTGTAAGAATTTAACTGAATCAACATGCTCAAGGGACTATAGAAGGACTCAAGTCCCAAAAGCATGATAAAAGTGAAAGGCAGTCCTGTTAGAAGGTAAGAATGCATTGAGTAAAGAGCCAGTGGGACTCATTCCGAGTTTGGAGGCAGCTATGGTGCTATCAGCACCATAGCTGCCTCCAATACTGGTACCGACTCCGACCTGGTTCAATGGGGACTTACCGGTGCATTCCGACCTTGGAGGGACCAGTAAGTCCCCACTGAAAAAGGCAATCCCCATTCCCATTTCAGCCCCCATAGGGCTCAATGGGAGTGGGGAGGGAGCTAATAACGGTACCGCAATTTGCGGTACCATTATTTGCTCCCTGGTCCCTTTGCGGCTCCCGCTAAGGACGCCTGGTAAAACTAGGCGCCCATAGCGGGACCCGCTAAGGGACCTCGGAATAGGGTGCAAAGGGATTACCGGTACTGATGTCCTTAACGGTGCCCAGTATACCTTTGCGCCCACCTCGTAATGAGGCCCAGTGTTGGTAAACAAACATGGCAGTGCCCTTGGGGAGGCGATGGAAGGTTCATGACATTGAGTTCTGTCTAAGGGAAGGAGATCTATACGGCAGGTTGTACCTAATATTTTTCTTTAACGAGGGGTCTGTGATGTATCAGGGTACTAATCATATATATAACAAAGAGAAACACAGACTTCCTCCTGCTCCTGCATTTCAGCTGATTTCAAATTTTCAGAACCAAGTTCACACCCAGATGTTATAGAACAGACAGCAAGGTTTAAATGATTTTAAACAGGAAACCATATTTTATTCTTTACTCATCGTGAGTGCCTGTTTTTTACAAAAGCATTTCTTTTTCTTATTTATATAAAAGAAATAAAACATGCATCACACATGATACAGTCACATTAGACACATTTTCATATGCATACATTGAATCTGGGTTCATGTAACAAAACAATCAGTTACAGTATATTAAAGGGTACGACTCGTGATTTCCAAATAGTCCTTATGCGAACACTTCTTATGTCAAGTGGCTCAAAGATGAAAAAGTCAGAGTGGAAAGAAAGCGCTTTTCTGGAGAATACACGGAGGCAGTACAGCGTTCGTGTTTTGCTGCAGCAACGAGCCGGACGCAACCCCTGAATTGTGATAGGACCGGGCAGACTCCAGAAATACACCACTCTGGCGGCTTTGCTTTCAGCCACCTGTGTATACATCCTGCCGCGAAATCGCAGCAGGAAATAGACCTCTCGGACCACTGCCATGACCACAAGGGTTCTGTGCGGGAACGACAGATAAGTCATGATATGGAGAAAGTCCAAAGTCTAAGGTAACCTAAGGTCTTTAACTTCGAAGCTTAGAATATGCACAGGGGTAATTGGAAAGCGATTGTAAACGTTTAGACGGGTGAGTTGCCAGACCTCCACCCCTTAAACCTGATGCTCCTCACATCCCACCATGCTTTCTTCACCTCTGTTCCCCCCTCGATTCCCTCTATAGATGACTGAGTCTGTGCTAGCGATACGTGATAAGCATTGAACCCCCAATGGATGCATAAAGAAAACTTGAGAAGTCCAGTGCATATCTCGGTACCTAAAATGGAGCATTATGGTTTGAGAAGATGTTTACCCCAAAAATGGTTATTGGATTCTGAATGCACTATGCCGCATGACGTTGCTCCAGCACCGGTCTTCCAAGGTCACATTTGTTTTTTAGTGCCATGGCTTTGCCAACCTAAGATGGCATCATCACACAGTGCATTGTTAAAACACACACACACACGATAAGTACTCTCGGCAGTGGAGGAGTTAATGCGCTCTTGGGAAGGCAAAATGGAAAATGGTCTCATTAAATGCTGAATAGGCTTTCACTCACTGAGCTCCCGGAGAACAGGCTCTGCAGTTTGGCTGAATTTTAACCTTACAAATGGCAACCTAGTCCCCCAGGGCTTTCTGGTTAATTCTCAATGCGCGGAACATAACGCTGCCAATGGCAGATTTCTCTCACAAGTTACTTATCGCTACACTTCTATACTGGTGGGGTGGGAGGGGGAGAAAGAGAAGGGGGAAGGGTGGAGGGGGAGGGCGGAGAGAGAGAGAGAGGAGGAGAGAGGAGAGAGGAGAGAAAGAGAGAGAGAGAGAGAGAGAGAGAGAGAGAGAGAGAATATCTGTGTGCAAGTAAAGACATATGTAAATACCGGAATATATATTTAGGAAATGTAGCAAATGGCAAAGTAAAGGAGCAACATTTAAA